>NC_081557.1:171793494-172132281 GCF_022355385.1 Mustela nigripes
TAAGGTGTAATGGCTGTGTGCGCTGGAGTGAGGGCAGCAGTGTGTGTGTGTGTGTGTGTGTGTTGGAGGGAGAGGAGAGACCCTCATAAACCAAGAGACTAATGCTGCTATTAGCTTGGGGCTCAGTGATAAGGTGTAATGGCTGTGTGCGCTGGAGTGAGGGCAGCAGTGTGTGTGTGTGTGTGTGTGTGTGTTGGAGGGAGAGGAGAGACCCTCATAAACCAAGAGACTAATGCTGCTATTAGCTTGGGGCTCAGTGATAAAATCTACCACCCTGCCCCAATTCTGAGAGCACATCAGTGCTCCATGCCCTGCCCCAGCCAACCTGCTCTGTTCTCTGTTCAGCCCTTCATCAGTCTCTTCAGGAGTGAAAGAGGGGCACTGGCATCTTTACAAGGTGGTGGTGGTTTTATTAGTTCAGGAGAATAGCTTCCAGATTCTCTTAATTTAAAAAGAAATGATGAAGACAATCTCCTAATGGATTAGTGTAGCTGTGATTTGTTTTGCAGACTTTGATCTTGACTTTGTTTAGGTTCTGTGGGTATTTGTCTTGGGTTCTTAAAGTGTAAGCTCCTTCCAGTAAGTCTTTCTCTTCCTTTTTTTTTTTTTTTTTTTTTTTTAAGTACCTTCCCACAGTGCTTTGCACGGTGCTCTGCACATGGAGAATGCCCAGTAAATGTGGTTGCCAGATTGAAATCAGTGAACTGAGACCCTTCTCAGGAGTACCTGTGGGCAGTGAGGCCTCTCATACTTTTGTGTGAGACACAAGCCTAAGGCTCTGATCAGTCAATTTGATCTCCTACTAAATTCTTGTTCACCCAATAAGGCTGTGTTGTCAGTTCACTCATGACGTCCATAGAGCCATGGAAGAGGTTGTATTTCTCGGGATGAAAGAACTGAGTGTTCGGCGAGTGAAATGACTTACAAGCCTTTTGGTGTGAGAAGCAACTTGATGCTGAATTTATGCCAGGAATCCCTGCTGACCAATATCACATGCTCAAATATTTGCTGAAGTCAAGTATAAATAATTTGAAATTTTTTTTGCTAAAAAGGAAAATGCTGTGGCAGCATTTAAATGATTTTAGCATTGCTTTGGTTGAAATGTAAATGCATTTTGGTGCTTATGAGACTAAAAGTGTGAGTGATAACCATAAAGAAAGAGGAAAAATCATGTAATTATTTATTCTATACCTATTTTATGCTTGCCTACTGCTTATCTAGTGCTTCAAGCATTTTTATTAAAGAATAAAAGAAATATTATAGGGTTAGCTAGGAAAAAAAACATGAATTTAACAATAGCTATGGAGTCCTTATGTCTACCATGATAGGCACCATGTAAACCTATACTGTAGTATTTATTTTAGCCACTAATTTAGTTCTTGTGACTAATAGCTAGAAACTATCTTAATTTAAATAATGAGATTCTGTTTCTCTACACATTTTTTCCTACACATTTTTCTAAGTTTCTTCAGATTTGCCAAAAGGAGGTATATAGTAGAAAATCAAATCAAATTATTGAACTATTATTAATAGCTCTCTAATGATTAGTCACTAATATTGCTAATATCACTATAAAGAACTGATTTGCAGGACATTAATATTTTTCCATTGTGATTAAATCTGGATGACAATTTAGGGATGAAATGGAAAGGGTTATGAAATTTCACTGTTCATGAAGATAAACATGGAGATAGACATCTCTGTTATGGGGTTCAGATTCTTCAAAAGCAGATTCTTTAAGGGGTAACATGAAAATCCTTTTGGTATAACATTAAATTAAAAAAAAAAAATCAGGATGGGGACGCCTGGGTGGCTCAGTTGGTTAAGCAGCTGCCTTCGGCTCAGGTCATGATCCCAGCGTCCTGGGATCGAGTCCCACATCGGGCTCCTTGCTCCGCAGGGAGCCTGCTTCTCCCTCTGACTCTGCCTTCCACTCTGTCTGCCTGTGCTCGCTCTCGCTCGCTCTCTCTTTGACAAATAAAATCTTAAAAAAAACAAACAAACAACAAAACAGGATGTGTCATTGTACACGATCATAACTATTTTAAAATGTGCAAAGAAAAAGACTGAAAAATATACTATCTGGTTAACTGTCCTCTTTGGTGATGGGACATCTTTTCAGTATTCTGTATTTTCAAAATGTTCTGCATCAATCATGCGTTGCTTTTATAATAATGATGATAATCATGATAATAAATAACAAAAGATATTTTGAAACATGTCCAGTCATAAGTGGCAGCTGATCTTAGCAAAGCCATGCCTGCTATGTAACGAGAGGGAAGAAAGTACTCTCCTCTAAAAGAAGACTAGCTCATGTGTGTGAATCACATACAGAAAACTCAGTTTTCTCATCTGGAAAATGGAGGTAGGAAGACTCACTCCCTTCTGCTCATAGGATTGTAATGAGAATATTATGAGATAGTTTATGGGATAGTTCTTTAGAATATGAGGTGAACAGTCTCTGAGGTTATGATTTTAGATCAACAATGAGCCATAGCAGCTGTGACTGATATGGGAGTGTCTTATAAAGAAAGATTCCTCTATTTTGGCTTTTTCTGTTATTTTACCTGTGTTTGAGTCTTCCAATTTAATCATTAAACTACGGTGATGAAAACCAGTGCTAGCTTTTCTAGAACTTGGTGTATAACTGTAACAACTGTATCTTTCCAGGTACCCTGCAGAATTTACTTTTCTATTATTACAGTGGAATATATTCTGCTTTTATTTGTTAGTGTCCTGTGTTTATTATTGTGAGCAGATAGAAGTTATGTTTGTAACAATAGTAGTGGTAGCTGATATTAATGGAGTGCTTACTCAGGGCCAAATCTAGTTCTTACATTTTATAGATATAACTTCTCCCAGTCTCATGTTAACCCTGTGGTAAGTACCATTCCACCCCCATTTTATAGAAGAAGAATGGAGACGCACAGTAAGCCACGTACGCAGACTTACTCATCACACAGTGGTGGAGCTGGGGTGGTTACAGGTGGTTTGACTGCGCAACTTGTCATGTTCCCCACTCCTGCCTCATGCAGGGTACTGTATGGGATAATATCAGAGTTGTCTTCCTCACATACGCCTTACTGATATCTTTAAGTAGTGTATTTATTTTTTAAAAATTAGGAAGAGGCTTTTCCATTACTCCTCTTTTCTACATGAGTAAAAATTTCTACATGAGTTAAAAAAAAATGAACGAAATTGTCCTCTGATGTATTATACAAACATAAACTAGTGTTCTGCAAGTAAATATTTAAATGAAGTGTAAAACTAGACTGGATTTTTTATTTGCAATGCAGGTAAATTTCCATGGCCTCTTCTTCAGGAAGATACAAATATTTACACAGGCAGACTCTGTAAGGCCCAACACTCTTTGTCCTGGAAAAAGCTTGCAGGAGGAGAGGGCATAAAATGCTTTGTTGGTTGCTTTATTGCTACTCAAATTTGCTCAATTGCAAACATGAATTCTTTTCCTGTTCAGAATGAAGTTTACCTGAAGGGCAGTAACCACACGAGTATTTCCACAAAATTTTTCTAAAATGGTGTTCATTTCATTCAATGAACACTCCTCAATCCCGGTTGATAAGCTGGTTCTTTTTGAGGCACAGAGGAGATAAATCCACATAGATAAAGTGAACTCCTTGCCAGGTGCTCTTCTGAGGACTCCTTGGTAGGATCTGAGGACAAGGCTGTAAAGTGGGTCTGTAATTATTACCTGCTTTGTACAGCTGGTGAAGAGGCAGAGTCAAGCTTCAAGTTCAGTCCATCTCCAGAGATATCATTCTTTTGTTTTTTAAGCCTTTTCTAAATTGAGGAGTTGAGGTATAATTTGCATACCATGGATCTTAAGTGTACAGCTTAGTAAATGATGATAAATGATATATCCTGATGAAACCCACACCCTCATTAAGATATGGAATAATTTCATTACACTGGAAAATTCCCCTGTGCTGCTTCTCAACCAGGCACCTCCATTTCAAGCAAGCACTGTTTTTATTCATCACAATAGGTTAATTTTGTCTAGAATTTTATGTAAATGAAATCATACAAGATGGCCCTTGTGCCTGGCTTCTTTCATTTAGCATTATTGTCTTTGAGATTCATTGACGTCGTTGCATGAATGGGTAGTTCCTTCTGCTGAGTCATTTCAGTTTTACAAATATATGAATTGTTCATCCTTTCCCCTGTTTTTGGAAACATGGGCGGTTACATCTGCAGCTATTATGAATTAAGCTGCTATTAACATTCTTATGCAAAGCTCTTTGTAGTACATATTTTCATTTCTTTTGGATAAATTCCTAGGCTTCAGATTGCTAGGTCATAGGATGGCCATATATCTTTTTAAGAAACTGCCAATTTTCCGAAGATGTTGTACCATTGTACACTCCCACTAGCACTGCATAACAGTCTACTTGCTCCATATTCTTACCAACATATGATGTTAGAAGATTTTTTCATTTCCACCATTCTTGGGGGTGATGGGTCAGGCAGTGATTTGACTTTGTGATTCTAATTTGCATTTCCCTGATGACTAATGCTGTTGACCATGCTTTCATTGGGTTATGGCTCATTGCTATATTCCTTTATGCCAATACATAATTTTTTAAAGTTTTTTTTATTGTTGAATTCAAGCCTTTTGTCAGTTATTGATATTTTCTCCAAACCTGTGATTTATTTATTCATTTTCTTCATGGTGTCTTTGGTAAGAAGGTTTGAAATTTTAATGACATCTGATTTATTAGTTTTTTTCTTTTATAGTTAGTGCTTTGAGTGTCTCATCTAAGAAATATCTGTCTACCTACAAGTCATAGAAATTCTATTTTCCTTATAATTTTAACTTTCATATTCAATTTCTGGCTTTTATTTTTTTTTAAAGATTTTATTTATTTATTTGATGGACAGAGATCACAAGTAGGCAGAGAGGCAGGTGGGGTGGGGGAAGCAGGCTCCCTGCTGAGCAAAGAGCCCGATGTGGGGCTCGATTCCAGGACCCTGAGATCATGACCTGAGCTGAAGGCAGAGGCTTTAACCCACTGAGCCACCCAGGTACCCCACTGGCTTTAATATTCTTATCTTTTTAAAATACTCTTATCTTTCATGCTTATGTCTGTGGTCTGTCTCAAAACAATTTTTGAGTATAGTGTGAGGCAGGGGTTGAGGCTTTTTCTAAGCAGATGTCCAGTTGTCCCCCCACCATTTGTTGAGAAGACTTTACTTTCCCCCCCCGAATTGTTAAATGCCACTGCCACTCCAAAACTGACTAAGGTATGGTTTTTTGCTTTCAAGAGCTTATAGTCAGCAGAATTACTTTTGTACAGAAATTTATTGCGAACTTTTCACCAAAAAAAAAAAAAAAAACACATTTAATTCAACTACTGTGATGCATGGAAAAACGTTGTCCTTTTAGAAAAGGAATAAGGCAAAATTGATTTACCCCTATCCAAGAATAGTTAGATGAACTAAGTTAATTAGTGCAAATTACTGTGATTGTGGTTGGTGTGTTGCCTTGAAGGAATGCAGTACAAAATAACAGTTTAACTTCAGGGAGTTCTTGTACCTTTGTCCCCAAAAGGGAAAAAAATAAAAACAAAAACAAAACGCTTGATGAACTGGTTCAGCCCTCAGGTCACTCTTAATATTCAGGTTTTAAAAGTTGTGCCTTTGACCTTGATGTTTCAAAGCTAGAATAAATACTCTATTTTTAAGGATTTAAAAAATATTTTCCTGTTTTATATAACTTTAAGACATAGCCAGTTGGGTTAATTTTTAAAAGAATTTTGTTTCAGGGGCACCTGGGTGGCTCAGTCAGTTAAGCAATCTGACTATTGATTTTAGCTCAGATCATGATCTCAGGGTTGTAAGACGGAGCCCCTGCACGGGGTTCCATGCTCACGGGGAGTCTTCTTGAGACTCTCTCTGTCCTTCCCTTGGCCCCTCTCCCTGCCTGCGAGCACATGCACACTCTCTTTCTTTCTTTCTCAAATAAATAAATCTTTAAAAAATTTTTTTCTTTCACCATTAACATAGGTTTATGACAGTTTCATAGCATGACTAGAACTGCAAATGTTACAGTTCTTGGATCTTTCCCTATGTAGACAGTTGTGCTCCAGACATCACTGCTTTGACATGTGTTTATAGATAACAGCACTTATAGCTGCCACCCCTGACTCTAGATGTTTTTAGGTGATGAAATGAGTTATGGTGGAAGGAATATTAGATTAGGAGGCTGAAAATCTGGGACTTAGTACTCTAAGCTACTTATAGAACCAAGGCAGTAATCTCTTTGTGCTTTAGTGTCCTCTGATGTGAAACTCAAAAGAATCATACTAACTTCATTCATGAGGTCAGTGTAGGACATATAGAGCTTGAGAATGAAAGCTCTAAGGATACCAAGGTTCAAATCCTGACTATATCCAGTTGTATGACCAGAGAAAGATCCCTTAACCTGAGTGTTGGCTTTCTCCTCTTTAAAATGAGTATGATGCTAATATTATCTACCTCATGCTGTTGTCAGGATTGAAGTAGACAAATGCTTTAGCATGCTTAGTACTATTGGGAGATAATTTTCCATGGCCTCTCACATTTCTGCACGTATTGTGAGCAGAGACCATCACTGTCTGTCTTTTGTCCTGAACTATCATTTTAAGGATGTCTGTGAACAGAACTGCTTTGGAAGGTAAAGATATTTCTCTGTCCAGGGAAATGGTAGGCATGTTTACTGCCTGGTATAATGAAGACAATGTCTTCCTCCAGAGCTGTAAACTATCCTCCATCTCTAACCAGTAATCTTATGTCTTTTGCTAACTGGGAGGTGTTAGTCCCCCTAAAGTAGTAGAAAGCTCAGACCTTTTACAATTCTTGACAAAGTACAATATTTGCCACATAGGAAGCAATCAGTGACTATCAATCTGTTTTGTTATTATTTTATAAAGCAAAAATCTAGCATAACAAGTGTTTTGAGAGCATAAAGTTTTATCCACATATTAATTACTACATGACAGAATGAAATTGATGATCCAAGCTGGATATTAGAGATTGGTCATAGGCACACAGGACTAAATGTAAGAAGTTCAAGGTGATTCACCTATGGAAGAAATGAATTTTCTAAGATAGAAGATTAAAAAAAAACCTAGCAAGTTTTTACTAATACTGGCAGAAGAATATGAACCAATCATCAAGTGCTAATATAATAAAAATAGACACATACAGAAATTTATATTAAAACAAAAATAGACCTAAATAGAATTTATAAATGGACAGTTAAATCTTCCAACATGGTTAGCATTTTTAAAAATTGCAGTTCTGTCTTTTTCCCTTATGAATCAATGTATAATCTACTCTATTTGTAAAAACCCACAACCACAAACATTATTGAGATAAATCTCTTGCAACCTTGGGCTTTATGTGAAGCTGTTGTAGGACATTATCACCCTTAATAGCCTTAGAGAGACTTTTGTCTGCCAAGGGCTCTGAAGCACTATCTTAGATCTTTCTATGATCTTAGCAAATAATTTTATAGTTTCACCCTCCCTAGATTTGATTTTTGCTTGGAAACCCTTTCTTAGTTTGAGAACTTTGGAGAGGCTGGGAGTAAGAAGCGGGGTTTTTTGTTTGAATTTTATTTTTAATTTTTTTAATTATGTTCAGTTTTATTATTGAACCCTGCAAGTTTTGTCTCCTTTCTCTTGAACAGTTCTTCCTTTAACTGTCCTTTCCATTTTACCATGAGCAGCAAGAAGACATCAGGTAGCACTTGCAGCACTTGGTATGGAAATATCCTTAGGGAGAATGTTTGTTTCACTGAGTGCACTTTATACTTTCCATGTTAACCACGCGTGACAATGTTTCTCAACTTTCTGCCGCGCCATCAAAGGGTCTGCTTTCCTCTAGTTTCCAGTAGTTACATCTTCCTCACTTTCCTTGAAAGCTCTCACTGATGGTCCCCTTGAGGGCCAACACACTTCTGCTAACAGTTTGAAAGCTGAGGGAGGCAGTCCTCCAACCGGAGGCTGTCAGCTAACTGTATTTCTGCTGCTGATTCTCTCTTGAAGGGGGATTTGAGCAGTGCACCTTCTTGGCCACCATATATGACATTCATGCCAAGCTCTGTTCTAGCCTCTGCCATTCTCCAGTCTTATCTCCTGACATTGCCTTCATCTCACTCTGTACTTTTGCTACACAGAACTTGTACTACCTTCAAAGGTCTTCAAATCATGCAAAACCGTGACACAGTGCGGGCTGAATTAGGGGGCCTCTCTACACCCTCCAATACTGACAATAATATACTTTCCTAGCACTCTAGAAATATCTCTAGCAGTGTTTTATAGTATTCTGTGGTACTTGAATTAAAATCTTGGCTCGGATACTGATTAAGCTATATGGCCCTGCTCAAATAATTTGATTTCTCTGTATCTCAGCTTCTTCATTTTTAAGATGGGGATAGTAATCCTCTTTCTCATAGGATTTTTAGGATTAAATGAAATAATACAGACAAGCACTTAGAACAGAGCCTTGCCCAGAGTACATGCACAATAAATGTTGGCTATGATCATTAACGACCTGACCTGACAGGCTGTATTCATTCAGGTAGCCAAATTGCAGAGCAAAATTGACAGGGAGGCAACTCCATTCCATCTCTCAAAGCACCTTTATTTTTAGGGAGATAATTCAGATACTTGCTTGCCTGAGAGGTTGTGATGTAAATAGAAGTCAACACAATAATCTTTGTCCATCTTTTCCTCCCTTCTCGTTTAGGTCTGCAGGACAACCCTTGGTTCTGTGACTGCCACATTTCCAAAGTGATCGAGCTGTCAAAAGTTGCTGACCCTGCTGTAGTGCTGCTTGATCCTCTAATGATTTGTAGCGAGCCTGAGCGCCTGACAGGGATTTTGTTTCAGCGGGCTGAGCTGGAGCAGTGTCTGAAGCCATCTGTTATGACCTCGGCCACCCAGATCACATCTGCCCTGGGCAGTAATGTTCTGCTGCGGTGTGATGCTACTGGGTACCCTACCCCACAGCTCACATGGACCAGGTCTGACAGCTCACCAGTTAATCACACAGGTATTTTCTTTATTCCTTTTTAAAAAGAGTTTATTTATTTGAGAGAGAGAGAGAGAGAGAGCATGGGCACAGGGAGTGGGAGAGGGAGAAGCCGGCTCCCCGTGAGCAGGGAGCCTGATAAAGGGCTCGATCCCAGGACCCTGGGATCATGACCTGAGAAAGGCAGACGCTTCACCAACTGAGCCACCCAGGCATCCCCAAAATTGGCTAGTAAATTCTAATAAAATATGCCAGGATTGTTGGATGAAAAAAATTTGAAAGGTTCTTTTTATTTGTTAATATTTTCCTCAGTTTATCTAATTACATAGATGAAATTAGACAATCTGATTTTTTTTTTTGATAGAAAACATGATCCAGTGGATAGATGATTGCAAATAAGGCCCCCTGTCTTGCTGCGTCATCTTGGATATGACTCACTTAAAAATGTGTAACTATTACAGTTTTCTTAGAAAAGATTTTCATGTAAGTTTCTCATTTTTGAATGATTATTTAAAAATAAATTACATACAAACCTTATCATGAAGCAAAAAGTATAATTTTTAGAAATACTGGTTACATAGACTTTTTAGATCCTACTATAACCAACTCAATGCTTCAGCTTTAGTTTCAGTAGTGATATTCTGGTGAATTAAAGTGATATATTTAAAAAACTAGTGATATATTTAAAATTAAATGTAAATTTTATTTGTTTCTGAGAAACAAACTGAGGGTTTTGGAGGGGAGGGAGGTGGGGGGTTGGGTGAGCCTGGTGGTGGATATTAAGGAGCGCACACATTGCATGGAGCACTGGGTGTGGTGCATAAACAATGAACCTTGAACACTGAAAAAATAAAATTAAATTTAAAAAATTAATTGTAAATCAAAGTAAAATAAAGGTAAATGTAAATCAAAGTAAAAATAATGAAACCTGATGGAAGAAGAAATAGTTAAGGCCTAATATTCTTACTAATAGATAGTAAATGGCCCACAGCTTAAAGTAGTAAGTTAAATTTTGAGATACTAGGATACTGTTTAGTATATTATTTTTCTTCAGAAAGTTTCAGAAATCAAGACAGAATGGTAATATGTTAGATTTCAGTGTTTAGGAAAGTAAAATTCCAATACAAAAACTATATATTATTATTATTATTTTTAATATTATTTATTTATTTATTTGACATACAGAGAGAGAGATTACAAGTAGGCGGAGAGGCAGGCAGAGAGAGAGGGGAAGCAGGCTCCCTGCTGAGCAAAAAGCCTGAAGCTGGGCTCTATCCCAGGACCCTGAGATCATGACCTGAGCTGAAGGCAGAGGCTTAACCCACTGAGCCACCCAGGCGCCCCTAAACTATGTATTATTCTACAAATAAAAGAATCCATGGCTTATTAACTTATCTAGATTAAATATAAAATGAAAGACTGAGAATACTAATTATGACTTCTCTATGCCAGAAAATGATCTGTTATGCTATCTGGCTATGTAGATAGATAGCATTTTTATGGCAATGAAAAAATATTTGGGGAAATATTTAAGTAAGATCTTATAATAACCATTTTAGAGAACCATGGTGAGTTAAAATTGGAGAGCATCTTTGAGACCACTTTGTCTTATCCCCTTATTCTAAAAATACAGAAACAGAGGCCTAAAGATCCTAATTGACTTGTCTGAAATTACATATTCATCTGTGGACAAACATTTACTAAAGCTAAGTCTCCCAATTCACAGCCTTGTGTCTTTTTAAAATACCATTCCCCATATAGACCTCATGGTACTTGGCATGCCCTAGACCTGAACTATACCTGTCATCAGAGACTGGTGATTGTGTGCTATTTCCCTCTTGGTTTATGTGAAAAGGATGCATGTAGAACCAGATTGGTTAGCATGTTGTTTGAGTGTCTCCTTTTTTTCCCCTTACAGAGTATATGTATTTTTTCTTACAGTAATTCAGGAATCTCCAGGGGAAGGAGTCAGATGGTCCATAATAAGCTTGACAGGCATTTCTTATAAGGATGCTGGGGATTACAAATGTAAGGCCAAAAATTTGGCTGGAATGTCAGAAGCTGTGGTTACTGTGACAGTGGTTGGTGTTGTCACGACTACTCTATCATCAGATATCTCTGAAAGAACTAGAGATCACCCTGAGGAAGAAGTCCAGCCAGGATCTAGAGCTACGTCCCTACCTGGTTCACGGTCATCTGCCTGGCCTTCTTCCTTCCCTTCCTTCCCTGCTTCTTCCATTTTTCTTTCTACTTCTACTTCATCTCCTCCCTCCGCTGCTTTCTTCTCATCTGCTTTCCCCTCCTCCATCATGTCTTCAGTCACAACTCCAAGCAACAGAATTTCAACAAGCCCCACCATCGCCAGCCAGCAGTCACTCCGGCTCCACCCAGATGGGAAAAGAAATTTAAAGGTGGAAGTAGGTAGAGGTAAGCTTCCTTCAGCTAGTGCAAGTAAAAAAGAAGAGTTGGCATCAGTGAATCAAATGACACCAATGGAAAAGAATGCCACAGTAGAAAATCTCAGGATAGTCCGTGAGACTGAAGAGAGTGTGACTTTGATGTGGAACACCGTCAATACCACACACCAGTCTGAGATGACCGTGTTGTACTCCAAGTACGGTGAGAAAGAGCTGCTGCTGCTGAATGCAGACTCCAGCAAGAATCAAGTAACCATAGATGGCTTGGAGCCTGGTAGGGAATACACAGCATGTGTCTGTCCAAAAGGAGCATCTCCCCAGAAAGACCAATGTATTACGTTTTCTACTGACAGAGTGAAAGAAGGTGATTCTCAAGTGTCTTTCCTTGTCGTGGTGAGCAGTATTGCCTGTGTTGTTGTTTTGCCATTGATTTTTTTCCTGTTGTACAAAGTCTGTAAACTGCAATGTGGGTCAGAATCTTTCTGGGAAGACGATCTGGCAAAAGAAACTTATATCCAATTTGAGACCCTGTTCCCCAGGTCTCAAAGTGTAGGGGAACTTTGGACTCGGAGGCACAGAGATGATTCGGAAAAATTGCTGCTTTGTTCTAGGTCAAGTGTGGAATCTCAGGTGACTTTTAAAACTGAAGGTTCAAGGCCAGAGTATTATTGCTAAAGTTTTACAACTTAGGGATTGTGAATGCCACAAAATTTCTTCCATGCAGTTAAGGATCTGAGGATGTAGATGACTTTTGTTCAGACTTTCATATCCTTTATGAAAATCACAAATGGAGTGTTTTTAATCGTGCTTAAAAAAATACTATGTGAGGGGCACCTGGTTGGCTCAGTCAGTAGAGCCTGCAACTCTTGGAGTTGTAAGTTCGGGCCCCATGTTGGGTGTAGAGATTACTTAAAAACTACCATGCGACTTCTAAACTGAAAAAATAGTTTTGGTTTTTGTTGTGTGGAAGACTTCCATAGAAATAATTTTTAGGATAGTTCTTAATAAGCTAATAGTATGTTTTAGAGTAATGTTTTAGTTCTTAAAAATAAATTCATGTGAGAATAGTTGTAAAAAATTGAAGTCTGAAGTTTAAAAGATAGTTTTTTGGGAAATGAAGAAAGATTAGTATAACCAGCTAAGCCTTGATGTTCATTCACGTTTGAAGTGCTTTATGGCATTTGCTATGGGTATTCACTGCCATTGCCTAGTGGGTGAGAGTGAGAAAGTACAAAATTTTGCATTCATTAAAGTTAAATCCAAGCCAATGGAAAGGGAGGGCTCCAACTCTTGGTACCATTATGCACTACAAGACTGTACAGTTGTATTAATATTGCAAGAAAAAGTTTTCCTTTATCATTAAAATTTTTAAGTATTAGCAACAAGAAGTTTAAAAAGAGGATCATGAAAATAGTAAGGCCATTTCTAAAAATAGTAACCACTGCATCCTAATACATTTGCTAACAGACTGTATGAATCTTTTTTTTTTTTAATTTAATTTTTTTGTGTGTGTTCCAAAATTTATTGTTTATGCACCTCACCCAGTGTGGATCTTTAAAAAAAGAAAAAAATACTTGCTCCTTTTGAAAAAATCGCTGTAATATTATGATATTTACTCTATTCTTTCTGCTCCTTTTTTCTGTCTTTCCTTCTTTTTTTAGCTTCAGCTTTGTCAGAAGATACTCAGGTAGCCAAAGGACCACAGCTATTTGTCTTTTGCCATGATTGTTTTTTGCCATGTTATATTTTGATCTTCGGGCTAACAGGAATAACTTGGAAGTCTTTTTTAGAGCTGAAAAGGATGTTTTAGGATTTTGAAGAACAGCTTCAATGGATTAATGTGGTCAAATCTTCTAGGTAAAAACATCAGGGATATTGAACTGGAGTGGGGCACACAAATAGGTAGAAAAGGGCTTCATACATAAAATTTACGTTTTTTTTTTAGAAAAAAAGTTTGTGACTACCTTTACTAAAGATTATGTTCTCTTTATTGGAGACTTGGGAATACAGAACAGGTTTATAAAGGTGTGTCAAAAGTCTTGAAATATTCTGAGAAGCAAGTTTCAAGAAAATCCTATATTTTGCATAGGCAATAGATTGGCTTCAATGTAATACATTATGAAAATTACAATACACGCAGCTGAACAATGAAAAATCATTCATTCCACATGGCTCTTAATTAAAAAGGAAGAAGAATTCTAGTTTAGACATATTCTGTGTATTAGGAGGAGGCCAGCATAGACGGATGGCCTGTCCAGAACTCTCAAATGTCCCATCTTGTATAATTTCCTCTCCTTTCACTCTCTTTCCTTTCCAGCTTGTTTGTCCTTGGTGCTTTCATCACTGAGTGCATTGTCGAAACATCTAACTGTTTTAAATTCAGTATGCATTGTTAAGATTTGTTAGAAAAATACTTTTTTATAATTTTGTGTCTAGCTTCAAATTCTGTTGAGATCAATGTATTTTAAATTAAAAGACTGCAAAAACTTGCATTTCTTTACTCTACAGACATCATGGAATTCACTGCCATATTTAAAAGGTTCATATAAACAGACTGCCAAAGCACTGCCATGTTAGAAATAATGACTACAGGAGAATGTTACGGACTACTGTGGCAGGTGGCCCCCAAATTGTATAAAAGAGGGTTATCTGTTGAGAAAGGAGACTTGGCCCACCCTGATGAGGTAAATTACTGATGGTCCTCATAACCAAAAGTCTGCACTTAATTTTGACCAAAGAGGAGAAGCTAGTTCCTGGTGTGGAGAAGAGAAGGCACTTCTGTCATCTACAACTTGGTCTTGGCCCATGAAGTAAGTCCTAAGGAATGTGTTACTAATAGTGAAAGAACTAAAATTGTAAACCAGCTACTTTCTAAAAATACATACATTTGAGGGAAGGCAAATGATATCTGATGATATCACTGCTCTTATGTTCTTACAAGTATGCTTTCCTGAGGGGGAGGAAAAGGTTGATGTAAGCAAGCAGCATGGAATTCTGCATAATCAACAGTCTGCCAATGTCACCACCACCATTGTAGAGAGCAATCAGAACTGACATATAGCCAATATATGGGACAATTGAATATGATCACACTGTTTTACTTTCAGACAAGATATATTAGACATTTGTAAAACATGGGTAAATGGTGAGGGTGTGTCACCTGGGAGACTATCACAAATGATGTGCTATCACATAAAACATGTTGAGAACTCCAAGCTCATGGTTTATGAGGGCTGCCAAAAAAAATGCTGGACTTTAGAGTCAGACAAGTCCCCTAGATTTTGGGAAATTTTTACAAAAAGTTCAAAGACAAAAGATTTTTGACCCATAGACTTGAGTCTCAAAAAGGGATTATGGCTAACAAAGAGAGATGATAAAAACCCAAAACCTTTTAGCTGAATAATTGTGAAATAATTTAAATAAAACAGACAGGGAAGTTAAATGGCTGTCTACTCATCTGAAAGTTTAAATAATATATGTAGAAGGTATAAAGAAGGAAGAGTGATCGAGGTGAAGGAAGAAGTGTAGCAATCTATTATGAAAGCACCATAAACTAAAGGCCCCAATAAACAAGATAAAAAATATGGTAAAGTTGACCAGAAGGAACTGGAAGGCTTTTATGTTGTTGTTAAAAAGAAAAAGGAAATAAGAAGTCTACTGTTTAGAGATGATAAGAGAAAGTATACCAAAGAAGTAGCAGAATCATTCAACTCCTATTTTTTCTTCTCTTTTCTAAATGGGTTTTTCAACTGAATATGGCGAAGAAACTAACTGAAGTGAAAATTCTAGCCCAAGGTAAGTAAGAGATTAGTAAACTAATTCCAGGATATTTTCAATGAGGCCAGATAAATTACCAGGGTGGTAACAAAATTTTCAGTCATAATCTCAGAGCTACTGTTTAGCAGTCTTTGAAAACTCACGGCAAATAGGAGAGAGACCACAGACCATAAGTGACTAACTTTCATCTTTATTTTTGAAGAGAAGAATAGGGTGGGTTCTAGAAATTAGAGGCAACTTGATTCATGCATGTAGGATTGACAACAGATTGTTAAAAGGCTTGATTTTGAGCATGCAGAAATGAATGTTATGGTCATTAGCAGCCAACAAATGTCAACTAAGGAGAAGCTTTAATAAACCAGTATGGCTTATTTTTTTTATGAGGTTACTAGGCAGACATCAAAGGACTGCTTAAAAATCAAATAGTAGCTAGCTATGTTATTTGTCTTGCCTTGGTGGAGTAATAAGGGTTGCTTCCTCTCAAAAATGTCTAGTAATGGCTTTAAATAACATGAGAAAGTGTTTGTTAGGATGCCTTTCCCCTATTTCCCATTTTTGTAAATGACTGGATGAACACAGACTTCTCAGCTTTGCAGAGGACATGAAAATAGACAGGGTATCTTATGTTGGTGCTTCTCAAACTTTTCCACAGAATATTCTTAATGGAAGGGGAAAGTAAACATGTACATCTGAGAAACCAGGGCAATTATCCTAAGTGGCTGCCAAAAGAGAGACATTTCTCTGAATTATTTTGTCTTAATTAAAAACTATGTGAATTTCCACTCTATTTCATATTTTTAAATTTATTTTATTTTTCAGTGTTCCAGAATTCATTGTTTATTTCATATTTTTAAAATATAAAATAACTCTGTCTAATCAATTTCTTTTCTTTCTTTTGTTTTCTTTTTTAATATTTTATTTATTTATTTGAGAGAGAGACAGTGAGAGAGAACATGAGCGAGGAGAAGGTCAGAGGGAGAAGCAGACTCCCCATGGAGCTGGGAGCCCGATGTGGGACTTGATCCTGGGACTCCAGGATCATGACCTGAGCCGAAGGCAGTCGTCCAACCAACTGAGCCACCCAGGCGCCCCTTTTGTTTTCTTTTTTAAATTGGCATCTCTGTGCCTTTGAATACTTTGGCACATATTTCCCTGAGGTGCTCTACTTATCTTCATCCAAATCAATCATAAAAACCTTAAGCAGAATAGGGTAAAAAAATGGGAATGACAGCTCTCTAGTACAGGCTACTTCATACTGAATAAAGCCATCCATGCATGCATTTATATGACAGGTAAGACACCAAATCTTGAAAAGGATCTTAATAAGATGGCATACTAACAGAATTAAATCTAACAGGGATAAATATAAATATAAATATTTGCATTTAAATTGGCACAAATATGTGTGTTCAAGTGGTAAAAAAAATCTGTGACTTGAGATTTTTCATTTAGATTATTTAGATTAGAATGATTCCAAACATTCTATGAACCAATGGAGTTATGTAATTGTTAAGTATGGTAGTATTAAATTACTTTAATATAAGTAGTAGATATCAAGAAAATTAACAGTCCCTCTGTGCTCTGCATTAATAAGCCATTTTTATAGAAGCAAATTTAATTTGGGGTGCCAAATTTAATAGGGACCTTGATAAACTATGGAGTATTCATAGGAAGAAAACTAGGATCACCAAGCATCTAGAAATTTTATCATGCAAGAAAGGGTTAAGAACCTAGAGCGCATATGAGGAGACCAGATGAGCTTAGTGTAGCACATGACACCGAATGTTGTCCTACAGCGTGTTTCTGAGGTGCATCTGCTTAGGTTGTTAAAATGGAGGCAACTGGGTTCTTCTGCAGGTAAAAATTTGGATTCAGGAGCCTGGGGCCCTGGAAGCTGCATTTTGATACTCAACCCAGGGAAATGATGCGGATGAGGTGAAGATCTGAGAAATGCTGTTCTATGCACTGGATGTAGAGGCAGTAATGGAATTACAGAGAAGCAGAGTGGCTCCACATTAAAAAAAACAAAAAACAAAAAACAACCAATAATCTTTCTTGGTAACAACTAGATGGAGAAAATAGTATAGAAAGGCATATTGCAATAATATTACTCAGGACATTCATGGATATTCCAGGAGTCAGGGATGATACTGAAGGGATACTGAAGGATACCGTAGACTAAAAGTCCTCTGGTCAATCATTCTGACTATAGCAGAGCAAAAGAAAAACTGATAAAAATATATTCATTGGTTTTAGTGGAAAGAGAACACTAATATTTGTATTTATGTGTAGCCACTTTTTTGTTTAATTTATAATAAAGTTGATCTTGTATACAAATGTCTGACTCTTGATTTGTTTAAGCAGTGCGTATTTTGATGTTGTTTTCCTTTTACGCAGTTAATTTCCATTAAGTAGTTGGATGAAAGAGTTACTGTAATTTTTTCCTCTTTGGCGTAGGATATAACACTGATGATTTATTTCTTAATTATTCAGGGAAAACCCCCCAATGTTTATAGATTATTTCGGTATAGATTATTTAGTTCATAGAGAAAAGCAGCAATTTTTGAGAATACCATGAACTATGAATTGCCTACAAAAGAAAGAAACATTAAATTTCAATGGCTGTCCTGCCATTGCTGCAAACTGGTGCGTACGGAAAGCAGAGAAGGAGGTGTTAAAGGACTGCAAGGAAGAGGAGAGCCGAGAGTGTATGTGAAGCAAAGACAAAATCGCCAGAAAACGAAAAGCCAATATCAAGTGCAAATATATGGACCTTGCGTCTAAGACTTAGAAGTTCCAAAATGAGCTACAGGGAAGAGGCATGAAAGTGAGTGGGACCAGAGTTGGAAACCTTGGAAAAGCATTGCTTCTAGAAGAGGATGAGTTAGAGAATGGTGCTAATCACCAAAGACATGGTATTAAGAAAAAAAGAAGAAACAAGAGGGTGAAAATTAAAGCAAATGCACTGACATTGATCATTTAATACATTTAACTGTAGAGCAAAGACTAAAACAAGAGTGGGTACATGAGTGGAAGAACTGTATGTTAACAGTGTACAAATGGGCAGAGTAGGAAGAATGCAACGAAAAATGGAGAAGGAAGAGAGATAGGAAAGAAGATTAATTGGCTGATGTATAAGTAATAAGTGGAAGTCAAAGGATACTATTTAAAAATTATAGATGGATAGTAAAACTTTAAGTAGGAAAGAAGAGAATTAAAAGCACTATAAAAGACCCGTTAAAACAACAAAAACAAAATGCATGCTTTTTAAAAGCCAAGTGAAATAAAAAAAAAAAAAAAAAGCAAGACACGAAATAGAGAAAGATTGAAACTATTTGTTTCTAAAGACAAAGGAAAATATCCTCAGGGTTTCCAGGTGAAAAGGTCAAATTATTTAAAAGGTTAAGAAAATTAGGTAGCCATCAGACTTCTAAAAAACAACATACTAAACAACGTACAGCAGAGCTGCCTTTTGAGGAAACTCAGGAAGAAAAGGCAAGCCAGCAATCTTTTATACAGTTAAGCAACCCTTTGAGGCTAAAGAAGATAAAAAGCTATTTTCCCCTTTTCCTAAGACGTTTAGTGGTTTAAAGCATTTCTTGCACATGATTTCCAGAGGAATCTGGAAAGAGCTGGCTGGGTTGTTAATTTCTGATGCTGTCATGTTGGTTGGGATGGCTGAGGTTGAAGAATACACCTCCAAGATAGCTTCTCTGCTCACATGTCTGTGCACTGGTGGGGACAGTGCAAGGCTGGGTTTAGATGGTTTAGATGGGTCCCTCTCCTTCTCTCAATAGTTTCAAGGCCTTTGCACATGGTCTCTGTAGCTGAGTTGTCAGACTCCTTCGTGGTGGGTCTGGGATTCAAGAAACCAAAGAGAAACAGGCAGTTCTCTTAAAAGATACACCCAGAACAACATATTCTGTTGATTTAAGTAGTTACAGCCCAATCCATAATCAAGGAGGGAGGCAAATAGACCCCCCCTCCCGCCCCGGTCAACAGAAGTGAGTAAAAATGTATGGCCATTATCTTCAATCCAGCAAGTAGAATTCCTACCTAGACATTAAAAAACTAAACAAATATAAACCACTCTTGGTGAAAGCTAAAATATATGAGAAGTTTCAGAATTTCTGAAAAATAAGGGATAATTTAAAATTCTATATATAAAAATCAAGATACTTTAAAAAAGTATTCAGCAGAATATTCATAGTGGCAAATATATATGTCAATATAAATAAAAGTGAATAAAAATAAATTTCAAAAAAATTAGAAAAAGCAAAAAAGTAAGCAAAAAGACGCTTAAGGAAGCAAATAATGAAGGCAGAAGTAGACATTAATGAGGCAGAAAATAGAAAAATAGGAAGTCAAAAAAATCAAATTCTGTTCTTTTGAAAAAAAAAAATCAAAAGAGATGAACCACTAAGAAATTTAACTTTAAAAGGGTGTAAAGAACAAATATACAACACAAGATGACAAGAGAGGAGTAACTATTCACAGAAAGTTTTAAAAATCAGAGGATTACTTTGCAAACCAATATGTAAATAAATCAGAAAACCTAGATGAAATGCGTCATTTCATAGGAAAATACAACTTACCAAAATAGACCCAAGTATTGATAGAAAGCATAAGCAAAGCAGTTAATAACAGAATTAAGAGAAGCAATCAAGGAACTCTCCCTCAAAATTCACTGGGCCTAGATGATATCAAAGGGAATTCTCCAAAAGAGACCAAAAGAGAGAATATTCGTGCTACTTAAACTGCTTCAGAGAAAATGAAGGAAAATGTTTAAATTCTTTTTACAAAGCAATTATAACACTAATATCTAAATATTATAAAGATAACTTAAAGGGAGTATTTTGTATCATATCATTTATGAATATTGACACAAAAAACCCAAAATAACATTTTAGTGAAGAGACTTCAACACCACATTAAGAAAACATCATGACTAAGAAGGGTTTATGAAGAAATGCAAGGATGGTTCAATATTAGGAAGTCTATTAATATAAACGACTATAGTAATACATTGATAGTTCTGAAAAGCCTTTGAAAAAGGTTAACACTTATTCCTGATAAAAACTCTCAAAATAAATACAGGTAATATATGATTATATGTAATGATGTAATGATAAAATATGGGTTATGTATGATAGTCATGTATCATAGATTGTTGATTAGGAAATGTCAATTATCATTGATATTAGGATTGACATACACACATATTAATGTATATACACACATGTAAGTGTATGTGTCCATATGTACACACACACACACAGACAGACACACACACACACACATATACATACATAAAGGCAACATTTTACCTAATGTGAGAACACAAAGGCATACCCATTGGGGCTCCTGCAGATGCAGTTAAGCGTCTGCCTTCGGTTCAGGCCATGATCCCAGGATTCTGGGATTAAGTCTGGCATGAGCCTGCTTCTTCTTCTCCCTCTGCCTGCCACTCCCTCTGCTTATGCATGCATGCTGTCAATTAAATAAATAAAATCTTTTTTTAAAAAAATGGCATACCCACCAATAACTGGAACATAGAAAGAATGCCTACTATCTCCACTATTATTTAACATGTAGTAGAGGTATTAACCACCTCAATTAGACAAGAGAAAGCAATTAGAGATATAATAACTGGAAAACAAAAAAAGAATAAAATAAAAATGTGATAGTAATGCTGAGAAACCTGAAGAATTAATGACAAAAACAACTCAAAACAAAAGAAATGAGCAAGGTGGCAGTCTGTAAAATCAACACATCAAATTTAATAATCTTTGTAATATACAAATAATAACCAACAGAAGATAGTATGGAAAAGAAAACCCTGTTTACCATAGCAAAATGAACAAATAAATAAAATAGGAAAAAATGAAATGTGAAATATTTAAAACTCATTTAAGGAAAAAAATCATACCTGAAAGGTATAAAAACAAATCTGAACAAAGCAGAAGACATTCCTTATTCCCAACTAAGATGTTTCAATGCCATCAGGATTAAGTTATATCCAAGTTAATTTATAAATTTAATATCCCAATAAAAATACCAATAATCCCTTTGTTTTTCTGGAGCTAGACACTTACTACTTAGAAAAAAAGGGAAATAATAAAATATACACATATATCTGCTTGTTCTTTCAAAAGAAACACAGGTAATAAAGCAATGAAATAGATTGCCCACTAAGGATGTGTATGGAGAAGCAGGGGGAAAGGAAGGGGTGATTTAGGGTGGGAAGAATAGGGGACAGAGTATACTTCTCTGAGTATACCTTTTTGAAAAGTTTTTTCCCTTTGAAAGCATATTAATCTTCTATGTATTCACAAATGAAAATTAAAACCTCAAGTGTGGGAAAAGAAAAATATAAGTTAAATGCAAACAAAACCAAATAAACCCCAACTGTATTTCCAACTCATAACCTGTCCACATTGAAGTGAGGGAGGAAAAAGTAATTTAAATAATTTTTTCATTTTCGTTTTGAATTAAAATTCTAATTTTGAGATAATTGCAGATTCACACGCAGTTATAGTTGGGGGAGGCTAGGATACCTCATTACAGCCTGGCAGGAATGAAAGTCTAGGCTCCTCACTTGGCCTTTGCTGGTGGTAAAGATGGGGTGAAGATGGGGCCCCATTTTTTTCTGTGGGATTTGACTGAAGTTGAATGGTTATTATCCAAAAGTTTCCTCTCTTGCTAGGCTGCCCTTTCTTAATCCTTTGGCTAGAGAAAGCAGCCTTTTGTTGTTTTTGTCTGTGCTTGTTGGCATTTCTGGATTGACAGTTTCTTCAGCTCAAAGTGTTGCATACAGAAGGCAAAAAGCAAAGCCAGGGAATTCATCAACATCATGTCCCTTGGGTCTTGAGATACCCGGCTAGACTCTTTTCAGAGTCTTCTGTTAAGGATAAAGTCCACGTTTTTTAGTTGCACTGAATAGAAGGAATAAAAAAAGGATGTCTAGTCTATCTTACTAAAGTGGGAGTTTTTCCCAAGTAACTTTTGAATATAGTCCTTTTATAATCTTGGTCTAAGGTGGGAAAAGACCCACAAATAAATCTTGAACTCTTTCTTTTGGAATTTTTTTGGAATACTTTAAGTGTAACAATTCTAGTACTATTTCCTATGCATTGTAGGAATAAGAGATGAGTGAATGGGTTGATATTCTTGGAACCAGGATTTTTACTGCACGGGGAGATACAAATATGGGGAAAAGAAAGGAAAGGAAAAACCTGGTGGGGTGGATTGAAGTTTGGAACTGAAGCTATGAACTTATTATTTCCATATCCCTGTCTGTTTATCCATTCATCCATCCATCTGCATATGATTGTCTTTTAGCTCTCTACCTTCTGAACCAGTTATAAGCAATTACACTCCAATAGCAATAGTAATCGGTATACCTAGTCCCAAATCTTACCTTCTAAATATCATTCCCCATCGAAAGGAACATTCCTTGGAGAAATAGCTAATTTCAAGACTGTGGTAAGGAAGGTAAGAGTTGAACCAGAAGCATCTTATTGTGTCAGAATATAAATTAGTTCTCAAAAAATGGGTAGTGTCGAAAGCCCCCCCAAAACCACTTTGCAGGTTCTTCTCCTGGCTAAATCTGGGACAATCTGAGCATAAAGATAAATAAAGATGGTAATTATAACCCACTAAGTAAAATAGAAATCCATGAGTCAATCCATGGATAGTACATAGCAGACAGGTTGGTAATAGATAGGAAAGTAGATAGATAGGTAAGTCCAAACTCTTCCATACTGCAGAAAGCTGACTGATAAATCAAGAGTTGGAAAATCACCATTTTGTTATCATCAGAATGAATATTAGTTTGTGCAAGAATCACCAATGAATGACAAATCTAGGGAGAAAAGTTTGAAAATCAGGATATTTGCACAGTTTTCCAAATGTGTCTCCGCATCATTACTGTAATGGGAAAAATAATAACTATAGAGTGGATAAGCAGAACTAACCATTGGGAAAAGAAAATCAGTATCACCAGTAAGAGGGCAACAGAGACACTCTGCCTTAATGTATGATTTCCTGAGAAGGGCACAGTATCACCTACGTAGTATTATGGCTGGGGATAAAATAAACAAAATCTTTTTTTCTTTTTAAGATTTTATTTATTTATTTTAAAGAGAGAGAGAGAAAGAGAGAGAGAGAGAAGCAAGTTCCTCACTCATCAAGGAGCCTGATGCAGGGCTTGATCCCAGGACCCCAGGGCAGAGCTGAAGGCAGAGGCTTAATGGGCTGAGCCATCCACATGCCCCTGATAAACAGAATCTCATGAGAGAACAGTAGACTAGTCCAAATTGAGGAACACTCTTGAAAATAACTGACCTGTATTCTTTAAAAATATTTATGTCATGGGGCGCCTGGGTGGCTCAGTGGGTTGGGCCGCTGCCTTTGGCTCAGGTCATGGTCTCAGCGTCCTGGGATCGAGCCCCGCATCGGGCTCTCTGCTCAGCGGGGAGCCTGCTTCCTCCTCTCTCTCTCTCTCTGCCTGCCTCTCTGCCTATTTGTGATCTCTGTCTGTCAAATAAATAAATAAAGTCTTTATTAAAAAAAAAAAAATATTTATGTCATTTAAGATAAAGACTGACAAACTGCTCCAGCTTAATGGAAATTAAAGACTAAATAACAACTAAAGTCAGGATGTTATCCTGGACTGGATCCTGGACTCTTTGAAAAGAGAAAAAGTGTAAAGGGCATACCTGGTGAAACTGGGATAACAATGCTTGATTAAGTGAAAGTGTTATATCAATGTTAGATATTTTGAATTTAGTAACGGTACTGAAGTTATGGAAGGGAATAAAGTCAAAACTCATGTTGTTAAGAGATGCACATGCAGTGCTGAGGAGTTAAGAGGCATGACATATCACGATGTATGCAACCTATACTTCAATATACATTTCAGAAGAACAACAGGTTGATGGTGCAAATGTAGCAAAATGTTAACAACTGGTGAATCTGGATAAAGGATATATTGGAGTACACTTGTAACTTTTTTACCAGTTTAAAGTTGTTTTGAAGTAAGAAAAATAAAAAACAATGCAGGGTAGTAGCTCAAAGATCAGAATGAAGGTAGGAAATGAAAACCCTGCTACAGCCCTGTCTCTGAATTATAGATAGAAATCTGGAATGAAACTATTTTTGTTCAGGTTGGAAGAGGTTATGATAATAATCATTTTTCACAAATTCAACATGTACTGGGAGAAAGAACAGAACTTCAACGAATGTAAGTGGCTAAATCAGGTTCCTTGTTGGTGAAGACTAACGTTTAGGAAGTGAAAAATTGAAATTGTTTTTGATATTAATGCAACTAAGGTGCATCCTTAGATAGAATTCAATGGTGCAAATGTATTCTTAGAATACAACCACTTTAGACAGGCATTTTTGGTATTTGTTTAAACATGATCTGTGCCATATGTCCCAACACACTGTATATACAGCCAATGCCCAAACACAGCAGCTGATTCCCTTTCTTCTGGACAAATGGAGTAGTTTCCTTAGCCCAGGAAAATACTTACAAACTCAACATTCATTGAATTCTCTTTCCTCAGGACTCCTTCCCCCACCTCCTCACACACTCTTGGTAATCCTGATATCCTTTTACCCTTAGCAGAATCTTATTTCACTTCAGCAATTTGCACATTTGTAAAACTGGACACCTGGAGTTTTAATTTTCAAAGCATTGCTCAACGGGTGTGTCCCAGCTTCTTGGCTTCTTTGAATATGCATGTGCATCTACTGTGTGCATGCTTATGTGCATGCGTGGCAGTTTGCTCCTTGAGAAACTGGCCCTCTAGTACTCTCTTGGAATTCAAATAGAGTTCTTGATGTATGGGTACAACTGTCATCATATTTCAGAGGCCAAACTCTCAGAAGGAAAGCGAGGTGTCATATAGGATTGCTTAATAGGTATTTTGTGATGACCAAGGATTCTTTTGGATACTTTTATGGCCCCGATATCCACTTATACTTCACAACTACCAGCTAATGATGGCAGAAAACAAATTCTAACAAAGGATAATAAAAGATACTTTATTTTTGTTTACCTTAGAAGTATATGAACTTATCTTAAAATAATAACTATAGAAGCTTGCCTTAAAATCAGGGACTTCTCTAAGAGCTTTGTTAAGCTAAATTTTGGCACAGATGTGCTCATGTTTCATTTTAATCTCTATTTTAAGAGTTGCACATGTCAAATTGAGGAGTAAAGGGACACGATATATTATGATGTATGCAACCTATTCTTCATTCTTCAACCTATTCTGGATATTACTGTGTATTTGGAAAGAGCAAGCTATTGATGACACAAATGTGGTTGAATGTTAACAACTGGTGAATCTGGATAAAGGATATTTTGGAGTTATTTCCCCACCAAGAGAATCAAGGCCTCCTTGCAGTCTGATAAGTGGCCATTAATTATTTCAATTTGAACAAAATTTCTCTTGCTGAGATTGAACACCTATCTGCTCATATATTCTGGTTGCTTATTCTTTTGTGAAAAGCTTATATTTTGAAATTGAGTTAATCTTCACCTTTTTAATTTGTAAGAATATTTAAATATTAAGGATATTAATTGTACATCTGCTATACATTTTGCAAATATTCTTGTTGCTTTTCATATGCTGTTTAGCTTTATTTATAGTGTTTTGCATAGAGAAGTTTTATACTGCTGTGTAGTTAATCAGTTTCTATTCACACTTACAGTTTCTGGCCTTATTACTGTACTTAAAAAGTCCTCCTTGTCCTCAAATTGCACATATATTCTCCAAATGCTCTCTTGAAATTTTTACAGCTGTATTTTACTGTTAAGTTTTTAATTTACAGGTAATTTTAATTTATGCATGATGTGAAGCAGATAGCAGATATAATCCAAAATTTTGGTAAATTAATTTTTTTGTGAATTAAAATTAACTTAGTTTTGTAAGTTTAAAAATATTTCTTGTAACTTTACAATGGAAGGATCAGACTATGTATGCTTAAAATATATTTGTAATTTTAAAAGTTTAAAAATAACATAATTGGAAAACAAAATTATGCCTTGTTTCTGGTTAGTTCTAATCTACATTGTGGGACAAGTACATGGCCATCTAGGTGAAAGACATTCTATGCATTCTAAGCGTTATTGGGGTAAAAGTGCAATGTTTTCTCCCTAAAGCAGAATTCTCAACCTTGAATATACTTTGGAATCACCTGTTTTTTAAAACGCTGATGCCAGTCCCCAGAGATTCTGACTTCATTGGTCTGGGCCTACTTACAGGGATTTTAAAATCTCCCCAGGTGATTACATAATGTACAGCTGAGGTTCAGACCACTGTTAGAGCTTCTTAGTGATTTCTGATATTATTTGCTAAAAGCTTAGCTATCATTCAGAGAAAGTTATGTCTCTAAATTTTAGTTCTAAAACCCTCCCATCTCTGGGCTCTAGTCATAGAGCCCAGAAAACCACCAGGACTTTGGCATTGAGTTGGATATAATCTTTAACCTCCTTCTGGGTGCATTGTGTTGACAATGGATTTAAGGGATTTGAAGAAGTGATGTGTCTGAAAAGTTTTCAGAATAATTTCCTGTGAGAAAACAAATTTACCTTGGCGTTTACCTTAGAAGTATATCAATTTACCTTAAAATAATAACTACAGAGGCTTACCTTAGAAGTATAATGTTATACTACGATTCTTCAAAGATTCAAAATCAGGGACTTCTATAAGAGCTTTGTAAAGCAAAACTTTGGCTCAGATGTGTTCACGTTTCATTCTCCTTTTTATATAAAGTAACATAATCTATAAATTTTGGATTTTAGAGGATTTTTTGTGTGTCAGGAATTTTTTTTTTTTACAATGAATGGATATTACTTTTATCATCAGAAAACTTTTTTTAAAAATAAAATTTACATTTATGTGCTATGATCACAACTCTAAAGAATATGCAGAAAGAAATACATTTTGTATTAGTTGTTGCCTCCAGATAGCTGGGACTATGAGCAATTCATTTTTTCCCTCTTGCTATGTTTTTACATTTTCCAAGTTTTCTGTCATAATCATATATTACCTCTATAAAGGAAAAATATGTATTTAAACTAAACATTTATAATTGGCTCATTTAAATCACCCAAGTACTCTCAATAACTTTTATTCTGTAAAACCAACTCAAACATTTAAGTAGTATTCTGTTAAAAAAGAGTTTTTTATTTAATTTAAATTCTTCACAATTTAAATAACTGTTTCATTCACAAGGGGAGAAATTTTCTTTTTTTTTTAAATAAAGATGTTATTTTAAAATTTAATTTAAATTCTCACAATTTAAATAACTGTTTCACTCTCAAGTGGAGAAATTTTTTCTTTTTTTAAGATAGATTTTATTTACTTACTGTCGCAGCCGGCGTGACAAATCGACCAGGAACGTGAGGTTAAGAGGATGAAGAAAAGAACTTGAGAAGCAGAGATGTGAGCAGAAGGAGAACTGTGGGACAGCTGCCTCAGTGCGCCCCCTGCCCCCACATCTCTGCTTCTCAAGTTCTTTTCTTCATCCTCTTAACCTCACGTTCCTGGTCGATTTGTCGCGCCGGCCGTGACAAGTGGCGCCCGAACAGGGACCTGAGAACATTTCAAGGGAGAGTGCACATACAGGCAAGTAGTTGCCGACAGTCAGGTAAGAGGAGCCCGGGTTGACGGGCGACAGCAGGAGTAAAATAACATGGGGCAAGGTCAATCAATGAAACAAACTTTTTTGGTCACTGCATTGCAGGCCCTTATGAAGCAAAAAGGGTCCAAGGTCTCCAAAAGGGCCTTGCAGATATTTATGTAAATAAGCCGCCTTCTAGTAAACCCAGGTTGCTGGGCCATCCCTAGCAAAGGGGACTCTGACCTTATTTCTCTCTTTTTCTCCTAATAGATGTGGGGGCTTCTCTCTCACTCATTTCCCGTGTTAATGGCTATAACTGGAGCCAACTGGGGTTAGTCTAACTCGAGACAGAGACCATAAGGAATATTCCCAAGCAGCAGCCGAAACTCTCTTTGTTTCAGGGAAGTTTCCTTGTCTTCTCTGGCTCTACTTGGACTGCTTAAACCTTCCCCCCTTGCTGGTGGGAAAGCATGGTGTCTGCTCCTCTCTTGGAGCTGATGGGCTCTAAAACTGGGAATCCTTTCTCTGCCTCCTGGCAGCACTGTTTCCTCGTTTCTGTACCAATGTGCTTGCAACCTGCATGACTAGCCTCTAGATCATGCACCAGGGCTCCTTCTCTCTTCACTGTCAAGGAGCAAGAAGAGCAGCCCCTGCACTTAACACCCCCCAATCCAGATCTTCCCATGCATGTCTCAGGTAAACATTCAAAGTGGAGTGGGCTCAGGGGAACATAAATCAGTATTTGAACTAAGTTGTTTTTTTTTTTTTTAAAGATTTTATTTATTTATTTATTTGATAGAGAGAGAGAGAGATCACAAGAGAGGCAGGCAGAGAAAGAAGGAGAAACAGGCTGCGAGCTGAGCAGAGAGCCCGAAGAGGGGCTCGATCCCAGAACCCTGGGAGCATGACCTGAGCCGAAGGCAGAGGCTTTAACCCACTGAGCCACACAGGTGCCCTGTTTTTTTTTTTTTTTTTTAAAGATTTATTTATTTATTTGCCAGAGAGAGAGAGAGAGAGAGAGCAAGCGAGTACACACAAGCAGGCAGAGAGGCAGGCAGAGGCAGAGAGAGAAGCAGGCTCCTCGCTGAGCAAGGAGCCCGATGCGGGACTCGATCCCAGGACCCTTCGATCATGACCCGAGCCGAAGGCAGTAGCTTAACCCACTGAGCCACCCAGGCGTCCCAGAACTAAATTAAGTTTGTTGGTTTAATTAAGATAGACAAGTCTTTGAAGTTAGAGCAGTAAATGTGAAGCTTTTATTCTACCAAAGTTTACTGAAGGTCAAATAAGTTTGTGTTATTTGTTAAAATTTGTTAGCAAAGAAATTACTAAACTGATGTTTAATTGTCTGTCTCAAAGTTTTAATGGGTATTGCTGAAGTAACTTTCAAAGTCTTTAGTAACCTAAAAGTTTAAAGTTTTGGTTGGATGACAAATGGAATTAAATTTGTTAGACATCTAGGTTTTTTCCAGATAGGATAAACTGCTAAGTCATTAATTACTGGATGTAGGTTTGTGCTTTTGACTTCTTACTGCAAGGAAACTAAGAATATTTAAATCTGTTGGTAAACATGTTTTATACTTAACTGATTGATAAGTCTGCCTCTTTTTTTTTTTTTTAAAGATTTTATTTATTTATTTGACAGACAGAGATCACAAGGAGACAGGGAGGCAGGCAGAGAGAGAGAAAGGGAAGCAGGCTCCCTGCTGTGCAGAGAGCCCGATGCGGTGCGGAACTCTATCCCAGGACCCTGAGATCATGACCTGAGCCGAAGGCAGCGGCTTAACCCACTGAGCCACCCAGGTGCCCATATAAGTCTGCCTCTTAAAGAATTCTGTTGTAACAGTTCACAATTGGTTTATATTTTGTCTTCACTAGAGATTAAGACGTTTCTGAGAGTACAAAATTCTGCTAACTGTAAGGCTGATGGAAATGAGAAAGCAACCCTGTATGTAGGAAAGTAGGAGATATGTAAGAAAGATTTAAGAAGTGAGAACGCATTTTGTTAAAAGTAAGAGAAGGTAATTTTGTTCTAAATGAGATGGTTATTTGGAAGGAAATGACTTGGGACAAAACCTGAATGCAAAGGAAAGTTGTAGAAGGTTTGTGAGGGGAAATCTTCAGAAAAAGAATTTTAGGTATGGTCAGGACGGACTAAGATTAACTGTACACACAAAAAGGAGGGCCTAAGAAAATGATTAGTTTTGTCTTAAAGTGAAAATGTCTGGTTACACCAGAACATGAAAGGAGATAAACCGGAGGGTATACAGTAAGTTGTAGAAGGCTTGGGGAAGTGACTTTTATTTGCCTTGGTTTATGAGTTTAAAAGAAAACAGTGAGATACTCTCCTCATATGCATTTAACTTTAACTCTTTATATTTTAAAATTTTTTGAATGTCGACGATATAGGTCGAAGCAGCTGAACGTTTTTGGCATCCAGACTTTTCTCCTCTTCCTTATGCTAGGTGGAAAGACCCCCTGTACAGGCACTTGGAAGGGTCCTGATCCTATCCTCTGCAGAGAACTCGGTTTTGTGTTTTTCCTCAGGATAAAAATACCCAACGCTAGCTTCCAGAAAGATGGTGCCGAATCCTCGCGTCTCCAACAGAGGATGGCTCACCTCACGTTGAACGGCCAGAACAGACAGAGAAGAAGACGTCTCCCCCCTCACAGCCGGAGGGATGTTTCATGCAGAACTCTGGAAACTGGTTGCTGCCCTGGGACCAATCGGAGTGCGAATAGCCAGAAATGGTTATACTGCCACAAAAGACTATAATCTGACTTTGCGGGCCTGTGTTCCTGGACCTTTTTTACTGGTAGTGGGCTTGGGATCAATAGTTCTCATCTCTTTCCAAGGGGGACATCTATTGTATAATATCCATTGTGACCATTGTTGTGTTAACAAATTGTCTACCTGTGTCCCTATTCAGGCACCACTTGTTGCTGCCGGAGTGACAAATGGACCAGGAACGTGAGGGTAATAGGATGAAGAAAAGAACTCAAGAAGCAGAGAGATGGGGGCAGGAGGAGCACTGTTGGACATCCTCCTCAGTGCTCCTCCTGCTCCGATCTGCTTCTCGAGTTCTTTTCTTCATCCTCTTACCCTCACGTTCCTGGTCAATTTGTTGCGCCGGCCGCGACAACTTATTTACTTGAGAGAAAGCATGTATGGTGGAAAGGAGCAGAAGGAGAGGGAGAAGCAGACTCACTACTGAGCAGGGAGACCGATGCAGGGCTGGATCCCAGGACCCCAAGATCATGACCTGATTGGAAGGAAGATGCTTAACCAACTGAGCCACCCAGGTGCCCTGGAATTTTGTTTTTCCATCTTAATATTTTCATGTAAGAAGGTATTACCATGAACCCTTTTGGTACTTTTTCTCCTTTCCCCTTCCCTCATTCTTCAAGCTTCTTTTTCAAGAAGGGGCTGTTAATGTGAAAGTCAAGTGTCAACTGGGTCCTAGTCAGAGGCAGCAGCTTCATACACCTGAGCCTGCCCCCTCCTAGACTGTCTGCCTCATGGGCGCGTCAGGACCAAATGTTTTCCAAGGTGTCTGGTCTTGTGTGATGTGCACACCTAGGCTAGGAAGGAGACAGACCCACTTGCCTACTCTGTGCTTGCTGGGGTGGCTGTCAAGGCAGTTTGGAGTCCTCTATTCTCTTAGTTTCTTTGTCCATCTAGCTCTTCATCCCAATGGCTTCCGAGGAAGAAGGGAGGAAGCATGAAGCCTCATTTTGGTCTAAGCCCAAACCATATTTGCTAATCCATCTTCACCAAGGTGTCCTGTATGCTGTGATTTACTGTGCCTTCAGGACTGTCACTGTTATCTTCATGTATGTAGCAATGGTCTGTGTTTATGGGCTATTGGAGCAAAATCTAGAAGGGAACTAGAATGGGAATAGAGGAAGAGTAAATTGTTGGTACCCCACATTTTCATACATTCTCCTAGAAGCATCTCATGGATGACATCCAGAAAATATTTATGGGGTGTCTGCCATGGATAAAACACTTTGTAGTGGACAAAGTCCTCTAAGAGTTCATGATCTAAATGTGTGTAAGTGCCTGTGGGGTTGAGTACGCTTGACTCTACGTGTATGTTCAAACCTGTACTTAACTAATCATAGTGCAATGTGATGAGTGGTAGAAAAAATATTAGCAAAGAGCAATGAGAACAGAAAGAAGGAGGCATTTGACTCCTCCACTTCTTAGTTTATGTCAGACTTCCATTTCCAGTAGGAGATTTGACAAGTGTGCTTGACAGCCTGTTGTATGTGACAAAAGATCGAGAGATTTGGGTCTCAGTTTGTTCTGCCACTAACTGAGATACCTTTTGTCTATGGGCCTCATTTTCCCTCATTTTCTGGTTAAAAAGGATGTTGGGAATTGGCTTTCCATGATTCCTTATAATATGCTGTGGTTTATTCCTTTCAGGAAATGAACAATAAGCTGTAATTGGCAATTCACTGCCAATCACAGCTCTTACTATCTTTGAGTCAAAAAATACCTTAGAAGCCATCTGGTAACAGCCCTCTGAATTCAGAGAAGGAAACCAGAACCCAGAAGGATGAGTATTTTGTCCAAAGTCAGAGCCATTCTTGGTCCCCAGGTTTCCTTGTGTTAGTGCAGCTGAATTACTCAGACTAGGAGGGGAACAGAATTCAGTTAAGAGTTGCTGGACTAGGGGGCACCTGGGTAATGCAGTCAGTTGAGCATCTGACTCTTGGTTTCGGCTCAGGTTGTGATCTCAGGGTGGTGAGATCAAGCCCCACATTGGGCCCCACCCTGGCAAGGAGTTTGTTGAGACTCTCTCCCCCTCTGCCCATCTACCCTGTGTGCTTTATGTCTCTAAACTAAATAAATAAATCTTAAAGAAAAAAAAAAGAGTTGTTGGACTAAATGCCTAATAGAATTTGACCGAACATGATCAGTATAAAACAAATGCATACAATCCAAGGGATTTTAGGTGAGATACATTCCCTTGAGCAATCAACTGGACATTCTTGGCAGGAGGTAGTAAATGTGATTGGGGAAATATCTGTGAATACCATTCTTTCCGTGCTCCAGAAATGTCACCTTTCTCAGGAATGTGATTAACTGGGTGTTTAGAAACATAAAAAAAGCATGTGAAATAGACAGTTAAGATACTGAAAATTTTCCTCTATTCATTTTAAAACAAATAGCATGTTTACAGCAGATTAAGTAAAAGGCATACTATTGGGTTTTGGTGAGCTTAGTGTTCTCTCTTGATTTGTTTCTTGATTTTATCAGCAACTTCCAGGTGAATGTGAAGTACAGAGTCAGTAAGTACGAACTGCTCCAAGCAGTGTGTCATGCTGGAAAAAATAAAAGAACAGAGCCATCAAACAAAGTTCTGGCTTAAAATAGATTAAGTCTAGGAAAGATCAATCTTATAAATATTAAGGGAATCCAAGCACCAAATTCACTCCTGTGCCCTCCGACTTTGCTCTCAGTTGGCCTCCTTCTTGTCCCCATCCAAGAACAGCATGGACAGCTGTGATAGAAAACAGGGTGTGTCTCTCACTATGGGGCTCAAATGCCACACACGAGATTCTCTCATCATGGCATTTGAGGTTGAAAGCCACATACTGGCTTTGTTCCCTAGGCAGCTGGGAGGTTGTGTGGGGTCACAGGGCTTCTCATATGGGTGCTTGGGTTCACCCTCCCAGTGGCCTCATTTCCTCCTTGGGTAGAAGTGATGCATCTACATTCCCCTTTAGGATTCCTCAGATTTTTCCAAATGATGATTTGGGATTTTACCTAGAGTTGATGTCATTTTGGGGGGATGACTTCTGTGGCAGAAAGACCTTTATATAACTATCACCTTCACAGAGGACTTTTCTGTTAATTGGGTTTTGGGAAACTATTTGCCTGTGGGTAGATTTTTGAGTCTCCATATTTGCATGTGTGCATGAATACACACACAAATGCACACATGCATACTGGAGATATTTTCCTCGGCTTCTTTTTCACTTTCCACTCGCTAGTCATTCATTTCTTCACTTGACAAGGAGACACTAAGTGTCCTCTCTGTGCCAGGCACTGTCTCTATTGATAAGATGTGTGCTTGGTCATGGGACTTAGCAATATGGTAGGAGTACTTTGGAGTAGTTCCAAGATAATTAGCTTTAAATAAAAACAAGCCAGTCATCCATATGAAAAGTTGCTCAGTTTCATTCACCATCAGAGAAATACACATCAAAACTACAATGAGATACCATCTCAAACCTGTCAGGATGGCTAAAACCAACAACACAAGAAATAGCAGGTGTTGGTGAGGATTTGGAGAAAGGGGAAACTTCCTGCACTGTGGTGGGAATGAAAACTGGTGCAGCCACTGTGGAAGACCATGTGGTCCTCAAAAGTTAAAAATAGATTTACCTTATGATCCAGCCAATTGCACTACAAGGTATTTACTCAAAGAATACAAAAATACTAATTCAAAGGGATACATGCACCCCAGTGTTTATAGCAGCATTACCTACAGTAGCTAAATTGTCTATTAACTGATAGATAAAGATGTGGTATATACACACATGTGTGTATATATATATGTATATATATATTATATATATATAAGAATATATATATAATGGAATATTACTCAGCCATAAAGTACTGTATGTGGTAGATAGGTGTATATATACGTGTGTGTATATATAGTATATATACAATGGAACATTACTCAGCCATAAAAATGAATGAAATCTTGCCATTTGCAATGATGTGGATGGAGCTAGAGTGTACATTGCAAAGTCAAATAAGTCAGAGAAAGGCAAATACCACATGATTTCACTCATGTGGCTTTTTTTTTTTAGATTTTATTTCGAGAGAGTAAGAGAGAGAAAGAGAATGAGTTCACAGGGGAGCAGATTCCACACTGGCCACAGAGCCCAAAGTGGGGCTTAATCTCAGGAACCTGAGATCATGACCTTAGCTGAAACCAAGAGTCAGACACTTAACTTAATGAGCCACCTAGGTGCCCCTCCCTCATGTGGAATTTAATAAACAAAACAAATGAGCATAGGACTAAAAAAAACAAAAAACAAAAAGAGAGAGAGGTAAATCAAGAAACAGACGCTTAACTACAGAGAACAAACTGATGGTTACCAGAGGGGAGGTGGGTGGTGGTGGGTGAAATAGGTGGTGGGGATTAAGGAGGGCACTTGGGATGAGCACCGGGTATTGTATGGAAGTGCTGAGTCACTAAATTATACATCTGAAACTAATATACAACATACACTATATGTTCACTAAGTGGAATTTAAATAAAAATTAAAAAAAATAAGTCAGTCACCAAAGAATAAAAATTTTAGAGAGTCATGAAGGAAATGGGAAATTTATAATATCTAGGAATTATACCCAGCATCAGCTTTCTTAGTTATGTGAACATGAGTTAATTAATGTAGTTGATCTTTTCCTCAGAGTGAAGGAGTTTTTTTGGTTTCAGAAGTAGAACGTGATTCCTGTGGTGCTGCAAGACTGATTCAAACTACACCAATGCTTTCAGATAAATGCCTAGCCTATAATAAATATTTTTCAAATCCAGAAGACCTTGTAGTTTAATGCACGAATTATCACTGATATATTAAAAAATGGTAAAAAAAAAATTATGGTTTTCCCCATAAATGTAAGTCTTCAATTTACAGACACAATTTCTACCTTTGTCTTTTAATCCCTGGGCCAATATGATCCAGATCTGACTACCTTCCTGGGGGCTATATTTTTCAACTACAGGCACTGATTTTTTTCTCAAAGAATGGTGAATCATGAAACCAAATGTTCTTGTTGAAGACTCAGATGTGGATAAAGATTATTATGTATCTAATATTTGCTACACAGAAAACAATCCACCTGGAAATTTGTCTTAAAGCCCTATAGTTGTATTACATTACTAGCTTAACACTTATTTGAGCAGAGAGAAATGTTTAACACTATTAAGAAGACAAGCTTGATAGGAAGTGTTGGAAAAGTCTCGTCTTGAGACACATCGGTGAGCCAACTCCAAATATTCTCTAAAGGAATTTAAAAGGATTTACTTCAGTAAATCTGTATGTATACATAAAAAATGGACTGAAAAGAAACTAATAAAACAGTACTAAGTGCATGTTTCCACCCACACAGGCCTAATTTCAAGAATTATGTCAAGTAAACATCTACTTATTGATTTTCAGGGAAATACTATCCTGTCAAGGCTTCTTATGTTTCTCCTCCTGTGCTGGAAACATGTAATACGTTGGATAAAAATTAATTTGCTAACAATGGGCAAGATAGAGATTTGAAATATTAAACCAAGCATCCTTTGGAGAATCGTTTTATCTTATGGCCCAGTTTCTAAATAGAATGTGTTGTTTTGGACTCCTGAATGTTCTTGACATGAACTACTGAGGCTGATACAGAATCCTTACCTATGAGGTCTTGAATTCCAGATGGAATTCTGAGTCAAGTGTGGCTCTGTCAGACAGCAAGGGAACATTCTAAGGGAATTACATTCTAAATGTAATTTTCCTTTTAATAAGCAGGGCTGTCTGAAGGACAGCACTATTAGAGGCAGCACACCCGAGGGCAGGGTTTTTAGGTTACAAGAGAACTGAATTTAATGCTCTTCATCTGAAGGTCAGTGGATATCTTACTAAGTCTCCTTCGAAAGTACAACTGTAGGCCTTAGAGATTGGGACCGGCTGGGATTGCAGAAGGGTCAACATCCTTTTGGCTACAGATTTACTACACCAATCTTAGGAAAGGAAAAGAAAAAAAAAAAAAAAAAGAAATGGCTAGTTCAAAGCCCAGAGTCCTATTTGATGGATGTAAGATGTTCAGGTTGCTACAAGATTCCCACGGTTTTCCACCAGGCTCAGATGGTAGTTCAACAGTGTTGTGCCAGCCAACAGGAGGAAAGGGCAGACTCACAGAGGATGCTCATTTAGAAGAAGAAAGCAGCACTAATGATCTATACCACCTCTTGAATTTGTGTTATCCTGCAGAAAGTCTTATCAGTTCAGTAATTCGATTACTCTACCAAGATAATGTAATTATGTTTAATTTTGTAAGGTATACAACAGTGATCTCCTATCTTGGTGTTAGCGTTTCAATAAAGTTTTGGTTATGGGCAAAAAATAAAATTACAACTTTAAGAACCAAATCTTAATTTAAAAATGAGGGGAAACCCATAACCTCACTGCCTATTCAAATAAATTATTATCAATTTTTCTGTGTCTCTTATCTGTTTTACAAAAATAATAAATACTATAATTATAGGACAGGTAAGAGTTTGTACATTTTTCTACTAATATTGTGGAAAACACCTTCTTTTTAATGAGTATGTCATAGTCTCATAATAATTTCTTAACTATTTCTATTATTGTAAATGAAACTTTCTAATTTTTGCTACCATGAATAACATCACAATACCTTTTTGTATGATTATAACTTCTTTTTTTAGTAGAGAGATTATTCCTTTAGTGAGAAATTGCCAAGAGTGAGATTATATGGTCAACGCCTATGAGTATTTTTATGGCTCTGAAATGTGTTGCCAAATTGCTTGCTAAAAGGGTTGTACCAAATGCAAGTTGGCTTTTAAAGGTCAGACTTATTTTGATACAAGATCAACATATGTGCTATATTAAACTAACCACTTATCAACTAGTGAGGAACAAAACATATCATTTCCTAATTCATAGAATTAGGAATTCTGCCATATTGTGAATGGGCCAGGCAATCACAAACCTCAGTTCTGTTCATTTTGGTTTTAATTCTAAAGTGGATCCCTTCTGGAAGTTACATTTAGAAAAATTGTGGCCTGATGCCCAGAGAAGATAATCTCAGTGCTTCTTTCTGCCTCAGTACACATAGTAGGAGGACCAAGCCTTTACTTGTAAATATGCATAGTGAGCTCAATTTCATTTTGTAATCTTCCCTTGAAAGGATTAAGAAATGACGATTACACCTAGTGCCCAAACTCCCTGGAAACAAGGTAATTTTCCTTTTAAGAAACCAGGCAGTCAGAATCTGGTGCATAGTGTAAAAATACCAGGCACAAGCAGTTCTATCTGCACAATGACACAGTTGTATTATTTTGTTATTCTTGGTTTAGGAGATACATTTAATGAAAAGGCTAAAATGAATACATAAATGGATCCAGGGAAACTGGAGCCACAGGTGACCTATAAGAGAATGAATCCTTTCCATGGCATAGATTTAATTCAGGTGAATGATCACAGGATCCAAGATTTGGTATTTTAACAACTGCCCCAGGATGTCTTGGTCTCAGCGAAAGTGGCTAAATCCCTTCCTCTTTTCTTTCTCTAATATACATAAAGTCTTTGTGTAGGGTTTAGAATAACATTATTTAGTTGTTACTCCACAAATGCCTGCATTCATTCTTCAGGTTGTTTTCTTATATTCTCATTTGACTTCCCTGTCTGGAGTACTGAATTAAACTTCCTTGATAATCAGGATATCTTTAATTAATGTAATGGCTGTCTCTCTCTCTCTCTCTCTCTCTTTTTTTTTTTTTTTAAATCTCCAGGCACATCTTTACGGATCACTGAAAAAGAAGACTTCGTTTCTCAAACAACACAACCAGCAGCCAGAGGGAACTTATCAGGTGGAATTCTCAATGCAGGGAGACACCAAGAAGTTGGGAAAAGGAAACAGAAGGACGGATATGGTAACCCGTATTTTCCTGTTGGTGCCCTGGTCTCGGGACCTGGCACAGAGGATGGGAGTGATGGGTGCCCATTTTAGCAGCATTAGCAAAATAAAGAAGTCCTAGAGACTAGACATTTACGCATAAGCTCTAGAGTCAGACAGACTTGGGGTATATGTGTCTCAATCACTTCATAGCATCTCCATTACTCAATTGCTTTGAGACTCTGGGCAGGATCCTGAACTTCTCTAACCACAAATTCACCTTCCATAAAACAGAATTAATGTCTACTTTTCATAGGACCAGAGAGAGGTTTTCTTTTCCAGTCTTCTTCCTGATGGTGGCTACTGGCTGACTACAAGCAAAGGTAACTGATATTTGAGAAAGAAACCATGACTTCTAATTTTACTTTTAATCTGACTTATGTATCGTGAGTAAAACATTAGGCTTTGGACTCACTGAAAAAACTCCTTATATAATGAATTATTTAGCAAGGTTGTGAGATACAAAGTTGATGTATGAAAGTCAATTTTACTTCTATAAGAGCCACGAACAAGTGGAAAATAAAATTGAAAAATTATTCATTTACAGGAACATTTAAAAACATAAAATACAAATAAATTTAACAAAAGATATATAAAGTTCTACACTGAAATGTGAAAAACATTGATTAGAGAAATTTAAGACTTAAAATAAATGGAGAAATATATAATGTCCATAGACTGGATGACTTAATATCATTAAGATCTCGGTTCTTCTGAAATCGAATTACATATTCACTGAATATGTATGTGGAGAAAAATAAATTTCTATTCCAACCTCACGTAATATACAAAAATTAACAAAGATGAATCACAAATCCCAACATAAATGCTAAAACTCTGAAAGTGTCTAGGAAAAAAATAAGGAGAATATATTGAGCCTGGAATAGGTGATAAATTATTAGACAGAACACATACAAAAAATGTAAGCATAAAGAAAAAGTGAGTAACTTGGACTTCATCAGAATTAAAATATTTTGCTCATCAATGAAACCATTAAGAAAATGAATGAACAAGCCACAGACTAAGGGAAAATATTGTAATACACCGATATGAACTTATATCCAGAAAATACACAAAGAACTATAAATCAATAAAACAAAAAAATGAAAAAACCAATGAAGTCGGCAAAAGATATGAATACACAGCTCACAAAAGATGCATGATCGATTAACATAAGAAAAAAATGGTCAACACCATTATTCATCAGGGAAAGGCGAATTAAAATTGTAATGTAATATTAAGTTATGCTTATTATAATATTTAAAATTTAAAAGATGGACAATACCGGATGTAGGTGAGGACATGAGACAACCAGAACTGACACGCACTACTGGTAAGAGTATAAAATCCAGCGGCCCCTTCAGAAAAGTGGCAGCTTCTTATGAAGTTAAACATACACTTAACCTATGAACCAGCAATTAGGTATTAACAGAACAGAAATAAAAACATCCATTGTTTTTATTTTGATCACACCCAAAAACAATCCAAATGTCCATGGACAGGAGAATGGATCAACAAATTGTGATATCTACATACTAAAGAATTCGCCCTACAATAAAAAATTAAGAAGTACTAATTCATGCAAGATGGATGAATGTCAAAAACCCACTGAACAAAAGAAGTCAGATCCAAAAGCAAAACGACTCTATGTCTGCATTCATATCAAGTTCATGAACAGACAAAACTAACCCGTGACGATGTCAGAACCAGGTGTGCCTGTGGATGTGGGTGAGACTGACTGGAGGGAGCACAGGGGACAGGTGGGTGGTTTCGGAAACATTTTTCATCTTGGTCACTGTGTTGGTTTAATGTGTCTATACGTTTACCAAAGCTCTTCAGATTTTATACATATGATCTGTTCCCTATACATAAATTTTATTTTAATAAAAAATACAAAATGAATGCATTGCCAATGTGAGTCAAGCTGGGAAAACCCAATGAAAGCAACTTAATTTTGTTTCTCTGGTTATTTAAAATTTTTAAAATATATCATTTACTCAAGTCTCTCCACCATCTGCTTTGTACATCCTTCCAATTTCAGGTGGTAAACTATGATATTTTCCCCCAAGTAGTTTCTGTCCTTGGAGGGAGACGAAAGGAAAGAACTATTTCAGTTCTTATAAATATTCTAATAAATATTTTAGATTTCAGTTCTTATAAATATTTTAATAAATATTTTAGTTCTTATAAATATCTGTATCTTATAACTATTATAAGGACAAAGAAAGAACTGCAAACTATGGTTTACATTTTCATCAGTTTACAGCAAGTAGTTTTTTTAAATTTTTGTTTGAGAGGGAGAGCATGCGCGGGGGCCAGGAAAGGGGAGAGGGAGAGAGAACCTCCAGCGGACTCTGTGCTGAGCTCGGAGCCCAGTGCGGGGCTCCATCCCACACCCCTGAGATCCCTGAGATCATGACCTGAGCCAAAACCAAGAGCGAGAGGCTCAACCGACTGAGACATCCAGGCACCCCAAGCAAGGAGTTTTAATCACATGAGGTTTATAGCATCTCTAGGCGCTCCTGTCAGCCTTCTAACAGTCTTAAAAATAAATAAAATAAAATAAAATAAAATAAAATACATAAATAAATAAAAATGAAGATTTATTTGAGAGAGAGGAGAGCGAGAACAGGAGCGGGGAGGAAGTAGCGAGGGGCTGAGGGAGACGGAGAAGCAGACTCTTCCCTCCGCCCGGAGCCCAGCGTGGGGCTGACCCCACGACTCTGGGATCAGGACCTGAGCCGCAGGCCGAGGCTTAGCTGACGGAGCCACGCAGGGACGCCTAGTCCACGCTTCACGAACTACGCTTCCTATAGATTCAGTGGAACTGAAAGTCGGGGGGAAACCGTGAATCACGCATGATTAAAAAAAAAAAAAAAATCCAGAGCCCTTTCTCTAACCCTTAACATTTTTATAAGTTAAAAATACCCGAGAGCAGGGTGAAGAAGTCATACTCGGAGGAGGTGACCCGGAGGACTTGAGGCCGGATGCCCCGCTAGGTGGACCAGGCAGTGGGAGGCTCCCCACCTCCAATCCTGGGCTTGGAAGGTACGTTCCGCTCATTGTTCCTGTAGCCGGAGCCATTTCAAGGATGCAACCTTGAGAGAGCAATGCAGTGCGAGGCGCTGAGGGATGTGTGTGATTGAACCCTGTTAAGGCTTCCAAATAAACTTCAAAGCTTCTGGCCAGTGAGTGCAGAGACCCGCTGATCTGGCAACCTCCTATGACGAGCCTCCTAAGTAAGTCCCCTTGCTTATTAAAACTGCCACCTCCCTAGCTTATCCTAAAATGCGTGTAAAAAGCAGGTGCTTTATGTTAAAATTGTGTGGTACATGCTCTGTGTGGAATTCAGAGGAAAACCCAGATTCAGTGATTAACAATGACAAAAAAAAAGAAAGCAAGTAATTAGCCATTATTCAAGGAAAGCAGTGGTGCTGTTTCCCTTTTGTGGCCTTTTAGACTTTTGTTGCCCCCAAATTCCATGTTATTGGAAACCTACTTTCCACCTGGTCTTTGATTTGTTTGTTTGTTTGTTTTCTTAGAGGGAGAGAGTGGGGGGAGGTGCAGAGGGAGTGGGAGAGAGAATCTTTAAGTAGGCTCCACACCCAGCGCAGAGCACCAACCCCCGGAGGGGTCAAGTTCACGGTCCTGAGATCAGCTCCAGAGCCATAATGAATCAGCATCCATCCACTGGGTCTTTCTTGAGAGGGTTTTTATTTTGTTTGTTTTGTTTTTCTGCCCCTTTCTCTGGTCTCTCCCCGCCCTTCCAGTGCAGGGCCAGTTTCAGATTTCACCCAAGAAACTCCTCAGGTTGCAAACAAACAGGCTGAGATTCTGTAAATAAATGCAGTGCAGTCTAAAATGAGCTTTTCTTTTAATTTTAAATTTTGCTGCTACTTCATAGAATTATAGATTATGGATTTTTGTGCTCTTTTTTGTCTGTCCAGTTTCTGGAGTCTGTTTTCTTCCTCTTGGTCAGAGGAAGACTTGGTACCTTTTTAGGTGACTGGGGTAGGAATTAGCTGAAAAATGGAGCATGGGCAGGATTCCTCTTTTACTCTTGTTCACCAAGAGCTTTTTAAAATCTGATTTCATTTGGTAGAAGCATGGCATTACTTAATCTGTGCATTGAGCATAGCATTGCTTAACTGGATGGTAGATAGTGACTCCCTTTTCTTAAAAAAATAGACTGTTTTCATTAAAGCAGTTTTAGGCTTACAGAAAAACTGCAGAAAGTTCAGAGAATTCCCATAGTCCCCCCTCTTTCCCCTATTATTAATACCTTGCTTTGGTGCTCTACATTTCTTACAATTGATGAGCCACTATTGATGCATATTGTTATTAACTAAAGTCCATAGTTTAGAGTTCACTCTTGTTGTTGTACATTGTATGTGCCTTGATAAATATATAAGTGTATAATGGCATGTATCCACCACTGTTGTATCCTACAGAATAGTTTTAGTGCCCTAAAAATCTTTTGTGCTCCCCCTATTGACCCCTGACCACCACCCTGACTTCCTGATCTTTTTTACTGTCTCCAGAGTTTTACTTTTTCCAGGATGTTATAAAGTTGAATTCATGCAGTATGGAGCTTTTCAAATCGGCTTCTTTCACTTAGCAATATGCATTTATGATTCCTTCAGGTCTTTAATGGCTTGACAGCTCAGTTTATTCCTGAGTGATATTCTGTTGTATGGATATACCACAGTTTATTTATCCGTTCTTTTCTTGAAGGACATCTTGATCTCTTCCAGTCTTAGGCGATTATGAATAAAGCTGCTATAAATATTTTCTTATCAAAACCACTGTTAACAAGGAGACGATAATGACTTTAGAGTCCGTGCCCTCCATAAATGGGTGTGATACTGGGAAAATTTCTCAGACTTTCTGATCTCTGGTGTCCTGATTTGTGAATGGCGAGGTGGTGGGAAGGTTGGAGGTGATGTGAATAAAGCATGTACTTCGCATATGCCTGGCTCCTTGGGAACAGTCTGTTGATGGTGTGGTGATGGTGATGACGAACAGCAGTTGGGCATACAGCAAATCTATAACCCAGGAGAATTAGGTGCTTTGTGCTTCAATAGGAAAATTTTATCTGCAGAGTAAGAATGGTGACCAGCACGTATAACCGTGTCTCCCAATAGCCTCCCTTCTCCCACTGATGTCCACTTATGCTTAAAAACATTCGGAGCTGTCTCCTTGCCATTAATACCCCGTTCTCTTACTAACCTGCCAGCAGGGTTTCCTCCCATCCATCTCTGTCCCCTCAGGATCTAAGGACCTCATAAATAAGCATTTGTTTTTCTTTGTCCATTTCCGTTCCACGTCCTATGGTCAATCTGGCTTTCCTCCTCTCCACGCTGATGTGAGACTTCCTGTTTATCTCCCGAAGCTTCACTGCATGCTCCGGTCTGCAGTTTGCGACAGTTGCCCCTTCTTTCCTGACACCTCCGGAATCATTGGTGACTGGCCTTTCATTAGCTCATACTCACAAACTACCTTCTGTTGTTGTTAATCCACCTAAGCAAGCTCTTGAACTTAGGGGGCCATGACTTCTGTTTTGTGTACAGGGCTCTAGCACACATAGATGTTTAATTAACTGATGAATTAGTTAATTTGACTCAATCCCAGAAACTAAAATGGGTATTTGGCCCATCAAACTGATTTCTGGGCGCCTTTAAAATATGGGCAATGTTCATTTGCCCAGAAGAGGTTCAGGTTTATCTAGGAGTAAGAATATGGAGTAATAAAATATCTCTGCAAGTCCTTTCAGCATGGGTAGCTCTCGTTTAAGGTTTTGCTATCTGGGCAACCCTGGTTTTCTGTGGATGAGTTGAGCTTGATCTCTTACATCAGGCTCCAGTCTTGACGTCCACCGTAGCCATGCTGATTCCATCATCTCCTAAGGGGCTTATGCTCAACATCAATGACCCTGTTAGCCCAGGTCACATGTAATTAGGAAAGTGAGCCTTCTTACAACCAAAAAATAAGAAGAGACTCTACATCCAAATAGAATATAGTTGTGGATTACTTCATATCTGTGCTCATATCATTCATTCCTCCTCTCTCCACTAATTCAGCCCAGTGCTTGACTGTCCTTCTAGTCCTCGTCCTCTGTAACACTGGCAATGCATTCTGCTGAAGGGGAAGCTTAACAAGGTTAGTAACTTAGTGCAGGTTATTGGAGGACATTCATTCTGAGTTTCGAGTCCAAATGAGTCCAGAAAGCAATGGAATATTCCATATATTTCCCCATGTGACTTCTGCTGCCTGCCAGGGTCTGCTTCTCTTGTGAGAAATCAGAGCTGTCTGGCTGTGGCCGGCTAAAATCAGAGAAATCCTGACTTTAGCCATTTCAGAAAGTGACCCAGTATCAGAGGAATGATGAGGACATAAATATGAGTGAAAGGCTTGGAGTTCTTCCTTTGCTCTCTCAGAATGGGTGCTCACTACTTTGACTGTTGTGACTATCGCTTTATCTACATTTTGACTAGCACTTGGAACACTACCTCTAGGCAACTTAAACGAAAACTTGTTTCCCAGGGTGAAGTAAACGGGAAGAAAATTCCATTGTTCATCAAATGTGGTATAAACGGTTTGCCTGAGCTGCCTATTTCTGGGTGCATTCCTGACAAAACAACCAAGGGGGCAATAATGGGTACTTCAAGCTTTTCTTTTCTACCCCTGATATGTGAAAAGATAGCCTAAGTTATCTGGGAAGGGACAGCAGTCAGCTGTGCTGGATTTCCAGTGCTTCCCAGATTCTGCACCATTAGCTTATTTTTTCCAACGGGGCTCTGTAATAACAACCTACTCCTTTCCCTGCACTCCTGGCCCCTTCTGATGTTTTGTTATGCTCATGCTGAAAGAAAAGGTGTCGGTGCATACTGTATCTCTTCATTTGGCTTCAGGGATTTCCCTTTGATTTGGAAAGAATAATCTCTCAAATTCCGCTCTAAAATATACAGGAGAAAGAAAAAAAGATAAAGCTCCAGGAATGTGTGCTGGTGTTGACATTTTGTTCTAATACGGCTCATGTGAATGATCAATTACTCCAAGTCTTAATTATCCGCACTGTGGTTCGCCAAGGATGTGTGTGGCCCGGTTTAGCTTTATTGCCATCCCTCCAGGTATGAAAACAGCCACTCTCCCACAGGTACCTCCTAGACACCAGGAGCAACTCCACAGCCCTCTCATTGCTCTCTCCCTGGTTCTGCCCGGAATATTTATGGTGAGTCGCCAGTTATCTCCTCCCTGGCAGCCGTCCCTGCTTTCCTGCAGCAAGCAATTGCCCACACGCACATTTGCAAACAGAGGCTCACTCAAGTGTCACTGAAGGAGACAGGAGGTGGAGCCAAAAGGGCTTTAAAAAGGAAAGGGAGTCATTCTACTTTGCAAAAAGAGAAACTATGTTTGGGGAGGAATCCTATCTCTGTACTTCTTTTTCAGCCTCAGCAAGGGTCGGTCGGAACTTTCCATCACTTTCCTTTTTTTCCTCTCTCTCTCACCGCGGCCTACACTGCTCTGCCTGTCACAGGGAAGTCAGCAGCAGGCCTCTAGAAGTCAGCGGCCGTGAAACTGTGAAATTTGTCATACGGGTGTCAGGTATGTCTTACTGACTTCCCAAGAATTTTGATAAAGAAATCTTGCCCCGGGGGTCCCCGACAGGCTGCAGGCCACCGTCTTGAGTTGAAGAAGGAAGAGCTGGAAGACTATACAGCAAAGGAGCAGAGCGAAAGATGCCCCAGGGCTGCAGGCCAACCCAGGGGGACACGCTTGGGGTCAGACGTACCCACTCTGCCCGGGCTATGCTCAAGCAAAGTCAAGTGATTTTCTGTTGAAGGTTCAAGCCTATCAAGATTATGCTGCTCGTCCTAGTCATTCTGTTGCCAGTAGTTTTTAAATGTAGTTCTGCTAGTCTCTCAGTCCTGGAATACTGGAACTGCCCTGAAGCCTCTCCCTCAGGAAAGGGAAATTCTACTTGTGTGGGTAAGTCATCTCATTAAAAGGAATTCATATCCTCCCAGAAACTGCCTTCATATACCTGTCCATTCTGTTTTGTATACTTGGGTGTTTTTTTCTGATTTGTCTTTGGGTGGGTGTATTTGGGTAATTTTTATTCTCTAATGCAAGTACATTTCCTTCTGGTTGTGAGAGGTAATCTGCTACCAACTATAAAAATTCACAGCTCTCAAACTGTTCTTATGTGTTTGAGTGAATATGTCTCATTTGTAAGTAACTGAACATTTCTTTTCATGTAAACTGCTGTATTTATTCTGACATGAGGAGTATCTATTCACTTGGCTAGTCAGCTTTATATTGGAAGCTGGGGAAACAGATGGATTTTTTTGGGGAAACTGTTTCTATATAAGCCATAAAGTTAAAAAAAAAAATCCTTCTTTCTGATAACTTTGTATAAGAACTCAGAAGTTGCTAAAACACTCGTGAAAAATGGGAAGGGAATAGGGAACAAATGTGGTTCTGTCATTTTGAAAGCCAAGTTTCAAGTTCAACCTCCTCTCCCCTCTCCTGCTGTTTCTGAGCTCTGAGGGCAACTTCAGTTTTTGACTAACAGGTGCATTGAAACTTTGAGCACTGCTAAGAAATGACAGTATGCCACACACCCCTCCTATATTAAAGGGGTTTTCCATCAAGGAGAAATGGAACTTTTACCAGACGCAAAGAATCATCATGCTTGAGAACTTTGTCTGAAAAACATCTCTCTCTCTCCCCACTCCTGCTTCCCCTTCTTCCCTTCTCTCCACCTTCCCCCCCAAAAGGCCCCCACGAACCTGTTCCTCAGCTGTTGGAGCAGAAGTAAAAACTTTTGGACAGTTATGTCAAGTGGATTGGAGACTCTCTGGGGCAGGAGAATTTTCTGAGACTAGTTGGCCAGTGCCCCGAGACAGGCTCTGCCTTCTGCATGGGATGTGAGGGGAGATGGTAGGAGCCAGTCAAGAAGCAGAATCTGAGAGAGCAAAATTTTAGAGAAATGAACTGCTGCATATACCTTTAGAGGCTCAGGGAACAAACTGACTGATTCCTGCTTGCAAAGGAGCCTCTGCCTTGGGCTCCTCGCTGCCCCTGCAGGTGGCTCAGAGCTGCCACCACTAAGGCTGGTTGCACCAAGTAAACCTAAAGGCCAGGCTAGAGACAGTGAGTCAAGCGGGACTGGGTCAGAGTGGAAGGCTTTAGAAGCAAACACACCTCCTTTCAAATCCATTCTACCTATTGAATACTTGAGCAAGACTAGATTGTTGCTGGGAACTAAGTATACCCCCGTTTCGGGATTGTCATGGGGATGGCGTGAGATGACACATAAAATGCACCCAGCATGGAGGTTGCAGGTGGTGCTCAATAATGTCCCTTGGCCCTTCCACAGCTTGACTAAAACCCTTTGATCAAGTCATACCAGGAGGTGCCTTATTTGAACAGTCCTGTGACATGGCACAGACCCCAGAGAGTGTAGAATGTCTGGATGCCACTTGGTGATTCCGCCTCTGCTCCCTCGTTCCTTGCAAGTCACTGGTTTAAACCCCCTTGCTTTACACTCCACATCTCATGTTAGCCGATAACTGCCTGGGTCACACCCTGTGCCCCCTGCATTTCAGAGGATAGTATTCCTCCCCTCTAAATAGATACAGTGCTATCTAATTTTCTGCCAATTAAATTCTACTGGCCTTTTTACTTGCCTTTGGCATTGAGCCAGACCACCTCTGGCCAGCAGGAAGAACGCTTTGTGGTTTGACAAAGTTCAGGTTACTTTGTGCAAGGTTGTCATTCATGTGACTGCTAGCCGGGTAAGTCACTTGATAACACGGAATTGGGTTTTTTCATTCTACCCTCCACCATCCTTCCTGCCTCTTTTTTTTTTTTTTTTTTAATTGAATGAGTATTTTATTAGCCACATTTGAGCTAGAGTTAGGTGAGAACAGCAATAAGGAAAACTGCTGGCAAGTGGCTTCTGAACTTTCAAGCCTGTTTGCCCTGGAGGAGAAAAATCAGTTGAAAAAAGGAACTTTTCCTGTTTGCCATGTGTACCTGTATTATTTGTCTGAACTTTCTTAGTAAATAAAGGGTGAGGAAGAAGTACAGGCCAACCCTGAGACAGCTGGCTGCAGGAGGGATCCGGGGGTACTAAGTTAGCCAACTGGGAAGATCGCTCTTCGCCGTAAACAGTGAGATCCTTGATTTCAGCACTGGCTGAGGCTTGGTCAGTTTCCCAGTCCTGTGCCAAGCAGAGTAATTCCAAGATCAGAATCTTGTTTGATTTTTCAGCCAAGGTTATACAAAAGTTTTTTTTTTTTTTAATCTAACTGCAAAGAAATTATAGAAATGATCTTCTACACATACCATGTGAATGAAACCACCCCCTCAAGTACTCAGTGGTTTGGGGCTTTTGAGGGGCCATCAAGCTTAGTGGTAAAAAAGCTTTAAGTTTTGGAGACAGGCCGGGGTTCAGATACCAGTTCTACTGCTTATGAATCAAGTCTCATTTTTCTTAGTGCAAAACAGAGATTTTTTCCTTAGTGCAAAACACCCTCAAAATTGTTGTCAGGATTATGTTAATGTATTTGTTTTCAGTGCCGACCATACATTATAATCGCCAGTGTCTGGGTTACCACCTGGGGCCATCTGGGTCAGAGTCTCTTCTGGGGGTGCAATCCAGGCCCCATTTTCTTTTTTATTCTCCTTTGGCAATTTCACCAGGCATAATGAACAGCTTCGGTCCAGGACCACTAAATTAATACATAAGAAATGCTTAAAAAAAAAAAAAAGTGCATAAAACAGAGCCTGGCATATAATTAGCTCTCAGTAAGTCTTAGCTGCTATCAGTATTTTTATCATTGTTAACATTATTTTTATTGGTGGCAATATTAGTAATATTTTCTAAATGTGGCTTGGTTTCTTCTACAATAATTAAATTTGCTTTTTTTTTTTTTTACACACAGAAAAAAATGACACATTGAAAAACTTGATGATGGTTTTACCACATTAAAAAAGTAGTCAAAATAATTTCAACATTTATAACTTGTATTTTTGTAATCAGAAGAAATGTTTGTTAAAAATACAAGAACACATCAAACTGACTTTAGTCAGTGTCCATGTGGAACTGCAATTCTGTTTGTCTTTCTGTGTGACATCAACTGATAAAAATTGCACTAAGCACCAATTAAATCTGCTTGCTAGATTTCTTACCAGTAATAATTTTATTTTAATAACTATCAAAAACAAGCCACTTGAAAATGATTATTTAAATTTCTTGCATATTTTTTTCTTGTATTTAGAACCAGTTTCTCTAAGATGTTTAAAGTTGTTGTGGGCTTATAAAGAAATAATAAAATAATTCTTTAAATGAATTTACATTTTGAACAAGTTGTGGTTGTCCAAATATTTGACATTTTAGTTTAGAAGTTGGAAGGTGGGAATTCTTTGCTTTTGTTCAGAATTGAACAGCTAATTATTTTCCATTAAAAGTAAATGGACTAGTAATTTGGCTCACATAAATTCAGACTCTTCTATGTTTTGGACTAGTTTAAGAAGCATATAGATTTTTTTTTTTTAAGATTTTATTTATTTATTTGACAGAGAGAGATCACAAGCAGGCAGAGAGAGAGAGGAGGAAGCAGGCTCCCTGCTGAGCAGAGAGCCCGATGCGGAACTCGATCCCAGGACCCTAAGATCATGACCTGAGCCGAAGGCAGCGGCTTAACCCACTGAGCCACCCAGGCGCCCCAAGCAGCATAGATATTAACTCTTTAAATGTTTGGTAGAATTCAGCCATGAAGCTATCTGGTTCTGGACTTTTGTTTGTTGGGAGTTTTATAATTACTGCTTCAATTTTATTGCTGATAATCCATCCATTCAAATTTTCCATTTTTTCCTGATTCACTTTTGAGGGTTATATGTTTCTAGTAATTTATTGATTTCTTCCAGGTTGCCCAATTTTTTAACATATAATTTTTCATAATATTCTCTCATAACTCCTCTAATTCTGTGGTGTTGGTTATTATTTCTCCTCTTTCATTTCTAATTTTATTTGCATCCCCTCTCTCCCTCTCTCTCTCTCTTTTTAATGAGTCTGGCTAGAGGCTTATCAATTTTATTGCTCTTTTCAAAGAGCTAGCTCCTGGTTTTGTTGATCTATTATTTTTTTTAAGTCTGTTTTATTTATTTTTGTTCTAATCTTCATTATCTCCTTCTTTCTGATTTTGGGTTTTGTTTGCTCTTTTTTTTTTTTAACTCCTTTAGGTATAAGGTTAGGTTGTTTGTTTGAAATTTTTCCTGCTTCTTGAGGTAGGTCTGTATTGCCATAATCTTCTCTCTTGTAGCAGCTTTTACTACATTCCAAAGATTTTTTTTAAAGATTTATTCACTTATTTTGAGAAAGAGAGAGGGAAAGAGCAAGTATACTTGAGAGCACATGAGCAGGGGGAGGGCCAGAGGGAGAGCGAGAGGGAGAGAATCTCAAGCAGACTCCCTACTGAGTACAGAGCGGGATGGGGGGCTTGGTCTCACAGCCCTGAGATCATGACCTGAACCTGAATCAAGTCAGACATTTAGCTGACTAAGCCATCCAGGTGCTCCTGGATCCCAAAGATTTTGGACCATTGTGTTTTTATTTTTATTTGTTCCATGTATTTTTGATTGATCCAAGAACCCAGCAGGGGTCCGCCAGGACCAGCCAAGAGGGTTCTTAGGTATATGCAAGGCAAAAATCAAACAAAAGCTTTGAGGGAGTGAGAGCAGAGTTATTGAAGATATAGAAAAAGTAAAGGTACTGGCAGAGGCTGTGAGACTCAAAAAGGAAAAGAAGAATCTCATATTTGCTTGGGGTCTGGGGTTTTTACTGAGGATTGTGGTCTGGTACACGTTACCTCCCAGGCATCCAGGAACTGGTCAGATCAAGGACAAAGGCCTGGGTGTCCTCCATAAGTTACTTGGAGCTAGCGGGTCTCGGCGCCTAGATGTCTAACCCCAGTTGTCTGGAATATGGACAAGAAGGCCTCACCCAGTCCTTGCCCAGTCCTTCCTTGGATGTTATCTGTTGTGCTGGAAGACTCTCAAGAAATCATTAACTCCTTGCCCCTTACAAGGAAGACATACATTATTTTACTATGAGGTATGTGTAAAATCGGGGTACAGGTCCGAGCAAGAATAGAAGCAGGAAGAGGAGCAAAAAGCAGATTTTTATGGAGCCCTTGAGTTTTCCTCTCTCACTTTGATGCAGGAATTTAGTTAATGTATGAAAACTTCAGTTGTTTCAGCCACATACGAGGCAGAAACTCGTGCTCTCATCACCTCTTGACCTTCCTCCTAAGCCTGAAGTTTGAGTTGGTGTGTGTGTCTGTTTTCACTTTATGACCTTGGTTTTCTGATTCTCCCAGGCCTGGCTTAACCATGCTAATGTCTCTCAGTGTCTGGGTTTCCCAAGGATTTCCCAGGATACTTAGTCCCCTGGAATTTGTGTGAGTGTGAAGGCATTTGAGAGCCAGCAGACCCCTGTGACAATGACTCATGGTAATCGTTGATTTATTTGCAAGCCCCCTCCCAGTGACAGGAGAGAATAGCGGGCTCAGAGAAAAGCACTACCTTCTTTCCTCCCTTCGGAACAGCCTATCAGTGTGCCTTCATCAGCTTTGTATATGTAAGTGGATTTCATTCACGAGGTGGTTCTTTCTGTGGATAGATGGTTGCTAGGATACAGAGAGTCCCAACAACATCATGGCAGCTGCCTAGTTCTTCCGCACATGGTGTGGCAGTTGAGAAATATTGTATTTTATTTATTTCAATACTTTTCTGGTTAAAATTTCAAAAGCTTGAAGAAGGATCTTTCTTCTCCTGTAGATTCCATCCTTGTATAAACAGATCAATGATAGAGGATCAAAGTTGATACTATGAAGCTGCTGACACCAATCCTGTGTATTACAGGCCCTTCCCTTATGAGGGTTAAAACAGGCACAGAGACAAGAGCTACCAGAATATTCTGGTGTTTTTCTCCCTCCCTCTGAAGTATATAGTTATTCTGTTTACTGTAGAATTTGCAACAGAAAGGAATTTAATCTCTCCTTGGTCTGCAGGGAGACTGCAAAGGCTATTGTCTTTAACATTAATTTGTCCAGTATGTGGAAATGTACATCTTTTAGATTCAAGCAGCATTGTTGAGAATTTTAAAAGCTCTAAGTGGATCCAAAAGTTTATTGTATTTTGGAAAGCAGATTTGGAAAAAACTGAAACTTTGATATGTCCTGGTTATCCTAATGAATCATGGCAGCAATTTCATCTAAGAAGAAAAAAAAGGTATATGAAGAAAAATTTTCATCTAAAATTTCAATACATTTAAAAGCACCCAATAGGGAACCTGGGTGGGTGACTCAGTGGGTTAAAGCCTCTGCCTTCAGCTCAGGTCATGGTCGCAGGGTCCTGGGATCAGCCCCGCATCGGGCTCTCTGCTCAGCGGGGAGCCTGCTTCCCTCTCTCTCTAGACTGCCTGCCTCTCTGCCTACTTGTGATCTCTGTCAGTCAAATAAATAAATTTTTAAAAAATCTAAAAAAAAAAGTTATTTAAAAAGCACCCAATAATGCCCAAGAAAGGATGATATAGGTGACTGTCTTTCTTTTTTAAATTTAACTTTTTTTGTTTTTTAAAGGTTTTATCTATTTATTTGACAGAGAGAGAGAGCACAAGCAGGGGGAGCTGTAGGCAGAGGGAGGGGAGAAGCAGGCTCCCAGCTGAGCAGAGAGCCCAACATGGGGCTCTATCCCAGGACCCTGGGATCATGATCTGAGCCAAAGGCAGACGCTTAAACAACTGAGCCACCCAGGCACCCTCTTTCTCCCTTCCTTCCTTCCTTCCTTCCTTCCTTTTTCTTTCTTTCTCTTTTTCTTTCGTTCTTTCTTTCTTTCAGATTTTATTTATTTATTTGAGAAAGAGAGAGAATGAGAGAGAGAGAAAGCACATGCACAAGCAGGGGAGGGGCAGAGGGAGAGTGAGAAGCAGGCTCCCCACTGAGCAGGGAGCCTGATGTGGGGCTCAATCCCAGGACCTTGGGATCATGACTGGAGCTGAAGGCACATGCTTAACTGACTGAGCCACTCAAGTGCCCATACTGTCTTTCAATATTGATATATTGTCTTCTGGAAAAGAAAGCCAAAAAGAAGCACACTGTGCGTGAATATCCCTCTTTAACATAAACCAGGTCGATGCACATGAAATGACCAGATTTTATCACTTCCGACAGAGAGGATGAAATGTCATTTTTGAAACAAAGGACACATTTGAAGCAGAGTGAGTTGTGGTTGTTGCATTACCCACGTGAATTGAACTTGTCACCAAAAATGAGGGGCAGTTGCAGACAGGTGATTCTGGTGTCACTTTGCTTGTTGTCTTATTTTGCATGAAAGCCTCCCCTACCCTCTGTCGATGTGCTGTGCCTGGCAGGTTGTGTTAGGTCTCAGCTTTTTAAATGGATAAGGTTCCGTTATGTAGCTGATATGAGCTGCCCCTGCTTACCTCATAGGATTTTATGAAGACTCAATTAATTCATGTAAGGTGCTTACAATCTTGCCTGATTTAGTGAGTTTCCACTAGATACTAGCTGTTACTTTCTACCAAAGACCATAAGCTGCGACATTAGGAACATCTTCACTTTGTGAAATTTTTCTAATGCCATTTCTTCAAATTTGTAATGATGCTTAAAGAAATCTGAAGTTAGTGTCTTGGGATGAACAAGGCCTCACCATCATCTTACCCACTCTTCTCTGTGATTTGTCATTATCCTTGATGATAAAGTATGGCACAAAATCCCCAATTCATTATTTTTTCCTAAGTAATTATTCTATTTGTCATATTTGCCTTCAACATTCTGAAGAAATTATATGAAGCATTTTTCCCCCTCTATTTCTATAGCTATGCATGCAGCTGGGGCCTAGGACTAAGTACTGGCCAGGGTGGAGTTAATAAGAACAATGAAATTGGACTCAGAAAACATCTAGAGACCAATGCTTAATTTTCTTTTGTTTCTATCTATTTGTTTAGGGATGCTCAGAATGTAGTATCCATGGGCAAATATCTATTTGTTTCACTTTGCAGTTTGGGAAACATTCTTTTAAAGGCAGTTAAAGAAGATAATTGTGTTAGTTATAGATGAGATCCACACCACATTTTTTACCTCCAATAATATTTTTCCAGATGTAATCAGTTGATGAATTTTCTAGAATTCCTCCAGAGGTCCAAGCATACGTCACGGCAAGGGTGGGCATTGTTTTTTTCAGGTTAAGTGTTTATTTCCTTTTGTAGAGCTTATAGTGACACATTATTAACTTGGTGTTTGAAGTTGAGAGAAGCAGAAAGAAGAAGACATTTCACAGAAAATAGGAGTTAAGGTGAATAGCATCTATTTATGAATTTACCACAAGCTTTGGCTTCTTCACAAAATGTTCCAGACAAGGAAACTATTGAATTCTGTAAGACCAGCAGGTTAGGAATTGAATTGTTAATGTTAGATTAGAAAGACCTAGAAGATCATGTATCCAGCGGCCTCCTGTTACTGCTGAAAAGCTGAGATCCAGAGGGGTGAAGTAATTCACTAGGATTCTATAATACTTTGAACTCAGGACCCTGGACTCATAAAATTTACCATGTATGTGCCACCTCCCATGATTGATGGTTGAAAGCCCACCAGTGTAATGATTAGTTCTCCTTACCTAAAAGTATTAATAATATTGGGTTGGTTTAGGTTAAGTCTCTTAATATGTCTAGTTGTTTATATTTAAAGCACCTTGAAAGTAGGACTAAGGTTTCCTTTTAAATAAATTATACCAATAAGTTAATTCAAATCAATTCAACAAATGTCTATTCAACATCAATTATGTGTTTAGACTGACAGTGTTAATATCATTGATTTAAATGCCCAGGGTCTCCTGAGGGGACAGAGGGGTTCCCAGCTCAGATAGCTGGATGTGGAGTGTTTACCTGATGACTTATAGACTATATTAGTTGGATTTACCAAAACTAACTTTGACAAAATCCGACAAGTGGCTTAAAAACCTTCCTGCAAAGGAACTAAAGATTGCAGACAATGCTACTAATTCAAGCTCAAGAGAATAATGAGGGAAGGACAGAAGGACACTTTTCTTTTTCCTAGAATAAGCTCTTTCTTGGTTGCATAAGAGACAAAAACAATGTAAGTCTCTTTAGACTTGACAAAAAAAATAAGGAAAAAATTTAATAAGAAGATAGTGCGAAAACTGGATTTATGTTTATTAATATTAGCGATGAACCACACAAGTATAAATTTTGCCTTGAAATGTTAGCTAACGGTAACATGAAGCCTTCAGGACAGACAAGATATTTTAATATGAGCATCCAGGAATGCAAAATGACTTTTTCTGCTTTTTACAGATGTGCTCAAAGTTTGGATATATAGGATATATTTACTAAGCTTAATGACAAAAATTTAATTATAATTTAATTTAATTATATTGGATATATAAGATATATTTACTAAGCTTAATGACAAAAATTTAGAAGGCTCTCAAGATTTCTGACATTACAGCAAAAATAGAAAAGCCTCTTACTATTAGTGAAATACATATTTCTCCTGCTTCCTGCTGTGGTAGAGCACAGCTAAAATAATACATGGAAAACCACATAACAACAGATTAAAATGTGTTCTTTTGTCAGCAGACACTGTTGAAAACTTCACAGAAAGCATTACCGAAATTTTGAAGAGAAAATATTGTAAAAATTATGGAGTTGAGTAAAAATAAAGGTGTTTCTAAATATAGCTTGGCTTATGGCATTTTCCAGAAAGTAATAGTCAACACTTATATGACTACTCATTGTATGTGAGGAAAAATTCTAAGCACGTGGCATGAAATAATTTGTTTAGTTTTCATAATAATTCTATGAGGTAAGTACTATTATCATCTCCATTTAAAGATGATGAAACCAATACGCAGAGAGGTTAAGTAATGAGCTAAATGTCAGACAGCTAATAATTAGTGGTGCTGGGAAACAATCAACAGCAGCTTTCTGTCTTAGTGCTAGTGATCTTAGCCACTCTTGCATTCGTCTTTGTTTCAACAATGAAATGCACAAAGAACGAATACTTTTTCATTAACCAATAAAGGAAAAATGCATCAGAGAAGAAATTTTCCCCATAGTCAATGACTTCTTTATCTATTGACAAATGTGTTATGAAAAAAGTAGTAGAAGTGTACCCAGTGCCAATGGAACCATTGAATTTACTGGCATATCAGCAAAAGAGATTCTTAGGTAAGATCACAGCGGGCCCTATACCACAGTCCTTGGCAGTCTCCCAGGGCAGCAGTGTTGTCAAGAAATTGAAACTAGAACTGCATAAAGTGCAGTGGGGTATCACTGATGACTTGACTTCTCCAAAACAAGACTGAACTGGATTCTTTGTGATACTTTGTATTGGATGTGGGGGGGGGGGCAGTAACCATGAACCTATTCTTTCCATAGGCTTGCCATAGAGCATCCTCAAGCAAAGCACACAAGAGAGCTAGTGTTACATAGTTTTCTTTTCCTTTTCCTTCCTTCCTTTTTTTTTTTTTTTTTTTTTAAGATTTTGTTTATTTATTTGACAGGCAGCAAGAGAAGGAGTGGGAGAGGAAGAAACAGGGTTCCCGCCAAGCAGGGAGCCGGATGTGGGGCTTGATCCCAGGACCCTGTGATCATGATCTGAGGCCAAGGCAGACGCTTAACCAACTGAGCCACTTAGGACCCCATAGTTTTCTTTTTAAAAAAGAATAAGTGTTTCAGTGTGTTCTTGTTGTTGTTGTCTTACCTTTTCTGTGATGACAAATAGATGGTACTAGTATGCTACTCAAAAAAATAAAATCAGACATTTTCCCCCTTCAAACTGAAGGTGATGTTCTAACCATGAGGAAGTAACTGCTGATTGTAAGAAACTTGTGTATGAAGAGAGCACTTTAAGACAGGTGTTTAGAAAAATCTCCATTGTTATGTGATTAGGTTGTTGAACAACCTAATGTCAGTATGCCACCTATTAAAAATTCTTATGTCTGCACTCTTATAAAACAACAACAACCTTGTGAGCAGAGTTTTTGGAACTTTAAAAAAAACTTCTAAATAATTTTTGTTCTTTCTAATTGGTAAAAAGAAAATATGACACCTTCTGGTTAGTTTTCATTTACTGGTTGAAATCTAGGAAGATAGAGATTTGCTAGCCTAATTCAATAAAATCTGTGAATGATGTGTTTTATGATTTTGTGTATACAGCCAGTGAAGACAGTTCTTCCATTCGACATAAATATAATTGTGAAATATGTTTGTCTCTGACAGCTATCAAAGTATCAAAACATTGAACTTTAAGCCAAATTTTTTAATTCTTATGTTATATTCAGTCTTTTTTAGTAAACATAAGCTAATCAGAATGTATTGCATAATCTCAATTTTTCACATGCACAGGGACTTTTGGGACTCTGGGATATCACCAGCTGGAAATGTTCAGCAGAGAGTAGGAAATATAGTAGAAAAACACAGAAGACAGATCAAAATAGGCATTTCTGAGTCTTATCATGTGTGTGTTTGTGGGTATGTGTGAACATCTGGAAAAACTTTTCTAATGCTTTAATGTTGGTGAAAGCAGTTTAGTCTGGTAGCAGCAGTCTTTAAATGAATTTGAGCATACTTTATGCAGACAGGATGAAAGAGATTCAAACATGCTTATTTGAGACGAGGGATTACCTACAGCACAGGAACCTTATAACAGGATTCACTGTTCTATAAAACTGCATTTTTATGAATTTTTAAAAAGTTACACTGAGCTGTGGTATTAATCAAGAGAAATTAATGGAATGGACTAGAATGCCCAGAAATGGACTTGAGGTAATATGGTCATTTGATCTTTGACAAAAGTGCAAAAGCAATTCAGTGGAGAAATGATAGTCTTTTCAACAAATGATGTAGGATCCAGTCGGTACCTATGAGCAAAATAATGAACCTCAACCTGAACCACCTACCTTTGCAAAAATGAACTCAAAATGGATCGTAGATCTAAATTTAAGATGTAAAACTATAAAATTTTTAGGGGAAAAAAAAGGAGAAATCTTTGTTTTGGGGTTAACAGTTCTTAGAAATGACACCAAAAGCGAAGAGAGGGAAAAAGTTGATAAATTGTACCTCACCAAAATGAAAACTTTGGCTCTGCCAAAGGCAGTGTCAAGAGGATGAAGAGGCATGCTGCCTGCTGGAAGAAAACATTTGCAATTCATGTATCTGACAAAGCACTTGTATCCAAAGTGTATTTTTAAAAAATCAAATGAGACAATAAGAAAACAAATAACATAGCTAAAACTAGGCAAAGGATTTAAGCAGTTTCTTCACCAAAGAGAATATAAGGATGCTAATTAAGTCCATGTAAAGATGCTCAATGTTATTGTTATAGACTGAATGCGGCCCATGTTTATGTTTTAATTTCTGGAACTTGTAAATGTTACCTTATATGGCAAAAGGGACTCTGCAAATGTGATCCTGCGATGGGGTGGATATCCTGGACTATTTAGGTGGATCCTAAAGGTAATCATCAGTGTCCTTATAAGAGGGAGGCAGGAACATGCAGGGGGAAGAAGACAGTTTAAGTGGGGAGAGACTTGAAGAGTCTGCACCACTGGCTTTAAAAATGGGGAAGGAATACATTAGATATAGGAAATATATATATATGGGGTGCAATATATTATAAAATTAGAGATGTAGTTATCCAGATGATGTAATTGTAGGAATCCATTTAAAGGGACCCACTTTAAAAACTCATTATTATTATGATGATGATGTAAGTTTCAGGTGTATAGCTTTATAATATGACATCTGCATATAATGAAGTCATCACCACCACAAGTCTAGTTACCATCCATCCCAAATGGTTCACTCCCTTCCCCTCTAGTAACCACTAGTCTGTTCTCTGCATTTATGTTTGTTTTATTTTATGCCTCCCTCCTGCCCGCCTTCCTTTTTCTTTCCTCCTTTTCTTTTTTCTTTTCTTTCCTTTCTTTTTCCTTCTCTTCTCTTCCCTTTCCTTCTTCCTTTCCTTTCCTTTCCTGTTCTTCCTTCCTCATTCCAGATAGGAGTAAAATTTCTCTGTCTGTCTTTTTGCTTACCACAATACCCTCTAGGTCCATCTATGCTGTCACAAATAGCGAGATGTTACTTTTTGTGTAATATTCCGTTCTGTACATCTATGTACCATATCTTTATTCATTCATGTATTGATGGACACTCCATTTGTTTTTGGTTTTTTTTTTTAGATTTTATTTATTTGACACAGAGAGAGAGAGAGATCACAAGTAGGCAGGGAGGCAGGCAGAGAGAGAGAGGGGGAAGCAGGCTCCCCGCCGAGCAGAGAGCCCGATGCGGGGCTCGACCCCAGGACCCTGAGACCATGACCTGAGCCGAAGGCAGAGGCTCAACCCACTGAGCCACCCAGGTGCCCCACTCCATTTGTTTTCTTACAGTGGTGATTGTAAATAATGCTATAGTAAACATAAGGGTGCATATATCTTTTGAACTAACATTTTTGTGTTGTTTTGATAAATATCCAGAAATGGAATAGCTGGCTCCTATGGTAGTTCTACTCTTAATTTTTTGAGGAATCTGCCTACTGGTTTTTTTAGCGACTGTGCCAATTTACAGTCCCAACAGTGTGTGAAGTTTCCTTTTTCTTCACATCCTCACCAACATTTGTTACACTTGCTATTCATTGTCTTTTGGATAATAGCTATTCTGACCGGTGTGAGGTGTTATTTCATGGTTTCCATTTGCATTTCCCTAGCATAATTAGTGATGTCAAGTATATTTTCATGTGTCTTTAGGCCATCTTTAGGTCTCCTTCGGAGAAATGTTGACTCAAATTCTCTCCCTACTTTTAAATAGGGTTGGTTTTTTGTTGTTGAGTTGTAGTTGTCTGTACATTTTGCATATTTACATCTTATCAGATACCTGCTTTGCAAATATCTTCTCCCATTCAGTAGGTCACCTTCTCAGTTGATGGTGCTTTCCTGTGGTGTGCAGAGCTTTTTTATTTGATGTAGTCCCATTTGTTTATTTTTGCCTTTGTTACTCTTGCCTTTGGAGTCTGATCCACAAAGATGGCACTTAGACCAACATTAAGAAGCTTAGCTCTTATGTTTTCTTCTAGGAATTTTATGGTTTCAGGTCTTGCATCCAAGTCTTTAATCTATTTGGAATTAACTTTTGTGTAGGGTATAAACAGTAGCATAGTTTCATTCTTTTGCATGTGGCTGTATGAGTTTTCCCAACACTATTTATTAAAGAGACTGTCCTTTCTCACTGTAGGCTCTTGGCTCCTTTGTTAAAGGGATCCACTTTCTAATCAGTTCCTGGAACATGAATGCAGAGACTCTGGCCTTAGGGTGAACATGCCTAGAGCAGTGTTTCCTAAAATGGGTTTCTTAACACAGTTGAACTATCAGACAGTGCCCGGTAAGAGTTCCTGTTAAATTCAATTGTAAATAAACAGTACAGCATGATGTTTAAAAGCTAGACTCTGTGACCAGAAAGATATAACTTTATTATTTATAAATAATATAAATCTGTTATTTATTGGCTACATAACTATGGCAAATTAACTGCTCTAAACTTCAGTTTCTTCTTCTATACGGTGAAAATGCCAAGCCCCTACCTCCCTGTGTTACCCGATTAAATGAAATAATGCATCCAATGAGCTACCCTAGTGATAACACCCAAGATGTCAGCTATTATTATTCTGGTGATATTCACCACCTGCCTTCTTGGAGTGTCAGAAAGTGTCATGGCACATTAAAAACTGAGAAGTCCTATTGAAAAGAAACAAAACAATTTTTTAGAACCTTCTAGTCTCAGTATCCTGAGAACCTGGAAGTGGACCTCTTAAGCTTGATGACACGAATCAGGCTGAGGGTTAGGTAGAGGCTACTTTCTGCGTTAGATGACACATGTCCACCACCACTCTGGGACTACGTGGCAAACTTCACTCAGGTATTCCAGGAAGCAAAATTGAGCCCCAGAGCTTGTCTTACAGAATTAAGATTTAAATTCACCTCTCTGGCTCCCCTTTCCGGATGTATTATTTCTGGGTCACTTGGTGTCTCTCTCACCTGCCTTGAATGTTGACAGTAATGAATACGCTGAGAAGAAAGCTATGATTGCTCTCAAATTAAATATGTGCCCTTTCAAGTACGGTAATTAAAAAAAACAACAACAACAACAAAATCAAAAAGCCAGGAGATAGAGATGGACTTTTAGAGTGAAATAAAACGTCCTGCCTTCTTAAAACCCAAGTTACTACTCAAGTCAGCCCCTTGAGAGGCAGTAATAAATGACTTTTATCAGGAGTTTATGGGGGGAGCAGTAAGAGGAAGCATGAAGCTTTCTTCCATCAGGTCTATCAGTTTATTTATTTATTTTTTAAGATTTTATTTATTTGACAGAGAGAGCACAAGTTGGGACAAGAGCAGAGGGAGCAGGAGAAGCAGGAGAAGCTCCCTGCTCAGCAGGGAGCCCGATGGCACTTGATCCCAGGACCCTGGGATTATGACCTCAGCTAAAGGCAGACACTTAACTGACTGAGCCACCCAGGTGCCCCAGGTGTGTCAGTTTAAATCTACATTCTTTTTCCAAGGTGGTGTTGAATCCTGAAGGTCCAGAGCTCCCTTTTCACTGTCTGTCCTGTGAACTTTCAGTCTATCTCCAGATTTAGAGCTGGATACCAGTGGTGGGGAGAGCAGGGCACCATGCTGTCTTGAGAGACGACAAGGATTTGCTGTTAATCAGGTTGCAGGATGTTTCTGTGTTATCTAGGTCCTGTGCGTCTTTGCCCCCAGGATGGGACCTTTGCTATCTTCTTTTATTGACCTCTGTGAGGCCACTCCCACCAGTTCAGAGCCTCTGATGAGGTGCCTCTTTGAAATACTCTGTTTCTTGGGACACCTGGGTGGCTCAGTTGGTTGGACGACTGCCTTCGGCTCAGGTCATGATCCTGGAGTCCCGGGATTGAGTCCCACATCGGACTCCCAGCTCCACGGGGAGTCTGCTTCTCTCTCTGACCTTCTCCTCGTTCATGCTCTCTCTCACTGTCTCTCTCTCAAGTAAATAAATAAAATCTTAAAAAAAAAAAAAAAGAAATACTCTGTTTCTGCTGCCCACTTCAATCAAAACCTGCTTGTCCTAACTGACCTCTGAACCAGTTCTTGGAGTCACTAATAAAAGTCATCAGTGTGCTCCAAACATTCTGTCCTCCTTCCTAATTTCCGCAGATCCTTTACGAATCCCCAAGGTTGGGTAGTCAGAGGTTCTGATTGGTTTGCTGTGATCTGTTTGCTGTCTTTGGGTTTGTATTCCTTAGAAATGATGTTTGCTTTTCTATGCACTTCCCTTGTGCTGAATGGCACCCAAAATAAACGGCACAGATTTTGACAGGGGCAAGTTTAGCTGTTCAAACATGCATACCCTGCTGACATTCAAATCCATGGATTGTACCACACACTGATGTGTACAGAGTCACTGACAGGTCTGAAAAACCTTAACTGATTTATCATTTCCAGTGGTAGTATAGAATGACTATTCCACCAACCCTGATTCTCAAAGTCTTTCATTCTTTAAAAAAACTGTATTACATTTCAAGTCTACAGATACTTACCAGGCCCTGGGCTGACAAAATGATGCCAACAGTGTAGGAAAAGAAATGAACAGTGTTTTGAGAGAAGTTACATGGGGTGCCTGGGTGGCTCAGTCAGTTAAGCATCTGCCTTTGGCTCTGATCATGATCCTGGGTCCTGGGATTGGGTCCCGCATGGGGCTCCCTACTCAGTGGGGAGTCTGCTTCTCTTTCTCCCTCTGTTCCTCCACCCCCTCCCCTGTCCCTCTGCTTGTGCTCTCTCGCTCACTCTCTCTCTCAAATAAATAAATAAATAAATAAAATCTTTTAAGAAATAAAAATAAAATAAAATCAGTTACATAAGTAAAATGAAGATTAACTCAGACCAAGGCAGAAGAAAGGGCAATATTCGGCTGCTAATTCCAACTCAACCACCAACCAGTGGTGGGTCCTTGGGAAACATCACTGAATTTCCTCATCTGAACTAGATCTATGATTTCCAATTTACCAAGTGTAAGAATCATCTGGAGTGTCTATTAAAAACACAGATTGCGGGGCGCCTGGGTGGCTCAGTGGGTTAAGCCGCTGCCTTCGGCTCAGGTCATGATCTCAGGGTCCTGGGATCGAGTCCCGCGTCGGGCTCTCTGCTCAGCAGGGAGCCTGCTTCCCTCTCTCTCTCTCTGCCTGCCTCTCCATCTACTTGTGATTTCTCTCTGTCAAATAAATAAATAAAATCTTTAAAAAAAAAAAAGAAAACACAGATTGCTAGCCCTCAGCCTAGCCCTACTGAATTGGAATCTCAAGGGAGGGGATCTGCAAAAAGACCCACACACACTCACAGCACCCTGTGTGATTCCTTTCAACAATTTTGGGGAACACTGAATTACGTAATATTACGTAATATATAGGGTCCTTTCAGTTCTAAGAGACTATGATAAACCCTGGATGCCATGATTCACCAGTGAATTGGAAAAATCTGAAGAGAATATTCATTAGTTAATTCATACTTAATTTAATAAATTTAATAAATAATAAATAATAAATAAATAATAAGTAATTTAATAAATATTAATTAATAATAATAAATATTAATAAATATTTTCTATTTTTTGAAAAGTTACTAAAGTTAATGTTATGGTTGGTGTTTTAGGGATCTAGGTATTCTTCAGATTTTTCTTTTCATTTTTTTTTAAAGATTTTGTCTATTTATTTGACAGAGAGAGACCACAAGTAGGCAGAGAGGCAGGCAGAGAGAGAGGGGGAAGCAGGCTCCCTGCTGAGCAGAGAGCCATACACGGGGCTCGATCCCAGGACCCTGAATCATGACCTGAGCCGAAGGCAGAGGCTTGACCCACTGAGCCACCCAGGCGCCCCAGATTTTTCTTTTCTCTTTGATTTATTCATTGTAATATCTGGCCTGTCTAGTCCATGGTGTTCTCTTAAGCATAAATGAGATCAGGATGTGAAAATTTGTTGCTATCATTATTATTATTATTACTGCTATTAGTATAATAACTGTAGGATTGACTCTGATTTTATGAATCTGTAGTATCTGCTGGTGTCTTCAGCTTTGTTCTTATGGTTGAAGCCAGACAAATAAGCAAAACACAATCATTTCTTTATTTATTAAAAAATTTTGAGTATTGATTATGTACAAAGCATTATGTTACAGTCTGTCTAAAATGTTTAGAGTGCCTTTTCTTTCTCTCCCTTTTTTGTTTTTTAAAAGTTGGAAACCTCCCATTTAGTAATACTTTTATTTATTTTTTTAAAAGTTGTATTTAACTTCTATACCCAATTTGGGGCTCAAACTCATGACTCCGAGATGAAGAGTCACATGATCTTCTGATGAAGTCAGCCAGGTGTCCCCATTTTGTAATACTTTTATTTATTTATTTATTTATTTATTTATTTTTTTTTTTAAAGATTTTATTTATTTATTTGACAGAGATCACAAGTAGGAAGAGAGGCAGGCAGAGAGAGAGGAGGAAGCAGGCTCCCTGCTGAGCAGAGAGCCCGATGCGGGGCTCGATCCCAGGACCCTGGGATCATGACCTGAGCCGAAGGCAGAGGCTTTAACCCACTGAGCCACCCAGGCGCCCCTTTTATTTATTTTTTTAAGATTTTATTTATTTATTTATTTGACACAGAGAGAGAGACAGGGGGAGAGGGAATATAAGCAAGGGGAGTGGGAGAGGGAGAAGCAGGCTCCCCACTGAGCAGGGAGCCTGATATGGGGCTCGATCCCAGGACCCTGGATCATGATCTGAGTTGAAGACAGACGCTTAATGACCAAGCCACCCAGGTGCTCCCCCACCAATTTAAAAAATATTTTTAATGAATAAAAAGTTTTATTGGTCTTATCAATGTTATCAGTGCAGTATAAAATTAATAATACGGGCACATTTATTCAGTTTATAGAGAATTATGACACACATTTCAAAGAAATGATTTCTAGTGCTAAATCTACAGGCTGACAGATCAGTTGCTCTCAGTTTAGGGTGTCTATTGTATGCCTTCCTCTCCTCTAGGACACATTGTTTTGGGAGAAATGAGTTATAACCAACATTTTCATCCCAGGGTTCAAACCTGAATAGTGGCACAAGACTATGTAGTGAGACCTCGGTTTTAGGAATCAACAATGGCAAATTATACTTATGTGGCGCTCCACAATTAATAAAATACTTTCCCATCTAAAATTTTATTTCTGGGACCCCTGGGTGGCTCAGTCAGTTAGGCATCTGCCTTTGGTTCAGGTCATGATCCCAGGATCCTGGGATCAAGCCTCACATTGGGCACCTTGCTTAGTTCCTCCCCTTCGTTCATGCTCTCTCTCTCTCTCTCAAAATAAATAAATTCTTAAAAAAACCCACAAAATTTTAGGGGTGCCTCGGTGGCTCAGTGGGTTAAATCCTCTGCCTTTGGCTCAGATCATGATCCTAGGGTCCTGGGGTTGAGCCCTGCATCAGGCTTTCTGCTCAGCAGGGAGCCTGCTTCCTCCTCTCTCTCTGCCTGCCTCACTGCCTACTTGTGATCTCTGTCTGTCAAATAAATAAATAAAATCTTTAAAAATAAATAAATAAATAAATAATTTTATTTCTTCCCCAGTAATTCTCTGACGTGGGCAGGGAGGTCTTGTGAGATGTGTAGGGAAGCTGTGGTGCCAATACTAGAAACAAGGCCTCTCAGCTCTCAGTTCAGTGCCCTTCCCATTTCTTCTATGGTACCTCTGGTACATACAGCTGGAGTGGGAATAGAAAATGGGCTTTCCTTGGGGTGCCTGGGTGGCTCAGTGGGTTAAGCCTCTGCCTTCAGCTCAGGTCATGATTCAGGGTCCTGGGATCGAGCCCTGTGTCCGGCTCTCTGCTCAGCAGGGAGCCTGCTTCCCCCTCTCTCTGCCTGCCTCTTTGCTTACTTGTGGTCTCTCTCTGTCAAGTAAACAAATAAAATCTTAAAAAAAAAGAAAAAAGAAAATGGGCTGTCCTCCATATCTGCGCAAGGATCTTCTATCACAGGAAAGATACAAGAAGAGTGATGGAGCTAATTCACTTGGACACTCATGCTGGCATCGGTTTCAAACTCTCAGGATCTTGCACTTCTTCCTTCCTCTTGTATCTATTCTGATATCCTCTAAAGTGGAGTTAATGTCTTCTGACTGTTGAACATAATCCCTGAGTAAGAGGAGGTTAATCCATCATTTCATTTAATCCTTAGAACAATAAACACATTTACTATGTCACATTAAGGTATTAAAAGCTAATGTGAAAACAGAATAATGTAAACCTAGTGGGGAAGCTAGACTATGATAGCATTCATCTCCAGTGGCCCACTCATCCCAGAGTTTCCACAGTTTTTTAAAGGCACAGTGGGAGGAGCTCAGGCAGAAGAGACCAAGGCATTTAACCGGGCTGCAGGAGACAAAGCTCTTCTCCTTAAGCATCTAAGGCAAGCTCTGTGCAGAGTCAGCTAATCACTGGTGCCGCGGTTTCCAAAGAGAAGTATCGCATTCCCCAGCAGGTGTTGACGACTCGGGAGTCCAAGTGGGAAGGTGGCCATCGCCTGGAACAGGAGACGATAGGGTTAGGGTTCAGGGCTCCATCCTGCAGGAATCAAAAATCCAGGGAGATCCACCACCCCAATTGAGAAATAAAAATATAGGGCAACTAGTTAAATTTGAATTTCAGGTAAATAGTGAAATAATTTTTTGGCGTAAGTATGTCCCGTGCAATATATATGCAACTCAAACTTGACTGGGCAGCCTGTGTTTTATATGGCAATGCTAACAGGGACAACACACTTCAGAGCATTCACAGGGTGTGTTCCTTGCTTCCGCTTAAGACCTCTTGTTTTCGGGCACCTGGGTGGCCTAGTCTGTTGGATGTCTGCCTTCAGCTTGGGTCATGATCTCTGGGTCCTGGGATCGAGTCCTGCATTGAGCTCCCTGCTCAGCTCCCTGCTCCCTCTACCCTTCCTTCCTGCTCATGATCTCACTCTCTCAAATAAATAAATAAAATCGTAAAAAAAAAAGCCCTTTGTTTCCCCTATCTTCTCTGTCATTACCCTGAAGTTCTGTTCATAAGGTAAGAAGAGGAGGTGGGTCCCATTTCCAAAATGATAATATCTGTAATATTATTTCCATTTTGCATAATTAAAATTTATATTCATCCAGAGCTTATCCAAAACAGAGTTTAGGAGGTGGCTTCTTTTTTCATATAAAATGGCATTTTACAGGTGAGAGTAGAACGTGGTTTTCTCTTCAAATAGTTCTTTTTTCCTGAACATTTCCTTGACAATGTTCATTTCTTACAATCCATTTGTGAAGAAGATGATTTGTGAAATTAATGGAGAACATCCACAGGAACATTTTCTTCATATAATCTTCTTTACTGAAAATACAAAACCAGGAATTAAAAATCAAACCTACTTGTATTGGTTGCCATGGGGAAATATTTAGTCTAAATCAGATGAAATATTGAAAACATACAGTTTGGTTTCTCTCTTCCCACCCAGGTCCTGCACCCTTCTTAATTTTCTCCCATGGAAACAGTATCTTTAGGATTGACCTGGAAGGAACTAATTATGAGCAATTGGTGGCAGATGCTGGTGTATCAGTGATCATGGATTTTCACTACAATAAGGGAAGAATTTATTGGGTAGATCTAGAAAGAAAACTTCTGCAAAGAGTTTTTCTGAATGGGACAAGGCAAGAGGTAAAGTACAACCCTAAAGCATTTAAGGGATTTTTGTATAGGTTGACAAACATGGTATCATTAATTTGTAATGAACAGATGAATGAAAATATTTGAAAAAATATTGAAATATTTCTGACATTTGTAGGTATTTGTTTAATTTGTATCTGTGGCATGTTACTGAACAAACTCATCAATGTGGCACTGATACTCAGAAGACCCCAAAAGGAGTCAGGATGTCAATGGAATTTTGAAACTATATAAATTTATTAAGTCAGGTCACCACTTCATGGTTAAAAGAGATTACTTACATGATTACTTTCAGTTCCAGTGGTTCTCAGCTGAGGACAATTTTGCTCCTCCAGGAACATTTGGGAAAGTCTGGAAAGACTGTTGGTTATCACACCTGTGCTGGCAAGGAGAGAGAATGTGCTATTAGCATCGAATGGGCAGAGCCCAGGGATACTAGCCATCCTAAAATATAGAGGATGGCCCCCACACCAAAGTATTATCTGGCCTCAAATGTCAGTTGTGCTGAGTTTCGGAACCTGATTTGTTGAATGTCATGGGTTTTTAAAAAGCACCTGATATTTAGGAAGAAAATATTTTTAATTCTTTTTTTTTTTTTTTCAAGATTTTATGTATTCATTATCCGTTTGAGAGAGAGCACGAGTGAAGGGGAGAGGCAAAGGGAGAGGGAGAAGCAGACTCCCCTCTGAGCGGGGAGCCTGACTTGGGGCTCAATCCCAGGACTCCGGGGTCATGACCTGAGCCAAAGGCAGATGCCCAACCATCTGAGCCCCCCATCCCCCAGGCGCTCCACCTTTTTTGATTCTTAAGGTGTTTGCACTCTGGGGGAAAAAAATAATAAAGCAGGTGTCAGATATAAAGTATTTTGCTTCAAGTACGTACAAAAGATCTTTGATCTTTCTCTGTGACTGGTGGAACCCTTAAATGAGTCCCAGGAGGAATGTTCTCTAGATTCCTGAGAGATGGATTACAGAGACGCGTGACTGGAGAAACTTAAAGCGTTTATTCCCAGCACAAAGTGCCCACTGTTTCATTTGTTTTTCTTCAACTCTTTCTCCCTTCAGTTATTCTTAAAAGCTTCACTAAGTGCTAATTTCTTTTATCACATTCTGGGACTTACTAATGTCACCTTTAACAAGAATGGTTACTCATTATTCTCCAGCCATCTGTAAAATAGTTTCGAAAATCTTGAATCTCAAAATCTGGAGAGTTTCCTGCCACAGACTATGGAAAAAAGTTAAATACTTGTGAATTTGTGTCAAAATATTAGGAAAGGATTGACCTGGTGCCGAAAATCCACCATTATATCCCTCTCCTTTGGGTTAAAACAGTGTTACAAAAAACACCTGTTAAAATTCACCTGGGGGATGCCTGGGTGGCTCAGTTGGTTAAGCGCCTGCTTTTGGCTCAGGTCATGATCAAGCCCCATATCCAGCTCCCTGCTCACTGGGGAGCCTGCTTCTTCCTCTGCCTCTGCCTGCCATTCTGTCTGCCTGTTCTCTCTCTCTCTCTCTAACAAATAAATAAATAAAATATTTAAAAAAATACAATTTACCTGGGTGAGCTAATATATTAATATGTTGGCAGCTGGTTCAATGGCTTGGCTCGATTACTTTGCATGAGGTATAGGAATAGGGGAAGCTTGTGAGACTAATCTCTGCAAAATCTGAGTTCAGTGATGTCGTGTCAGTGGCTAGAAATCAGCTGTGGTGGGAATATTAATAAACCAAGGAAATCTGCAACCACACAGATCAGTTTCTCCCTACCTCCCACCCTCCACCCCCCAAGAAGACTGACCGGTTTACCTGCACATGCTGGAATTAGGAGGTAAAAGAGGTTTTTGTTTGGTCATTTTATCACTACAGAGCAGGAAACGGTACCCAAGGGGCATAAGGAGAGGCTCTGATCTTTGGGCTATAGGGTCACAATATGAAGGCACTGAAGACTTGTAGAAAAAGTGGGGCCTGATGGAAGAGAAGGGGCCAGGAAAGTGGGGCTCTAATGAGAAATTGATTTATTTTAGAAGTCTGTGCACAAAGGTCAAGGGCATCTTGCCAGATTTTGGCAAAGCTTAGAATTGAGTTCAGCTGAGAATGTGGAAAATTCCATTAGTAAATGGATAAACTGTCTTTAAGATAGCATGGAAATCTCTCTTATTATAGTTGAATTTGTTAATGCATTATGGTTGATTGCTTAATTTCAATAAGCCTAGGATAATTTTTCACTTTAAAGCCCAGAAATATTCATGAGGGAGGGTTAACATTGCTCCATCAAAACAATGGCACCGTATCTGTGACTATTTCATGATTTAAATAGTTTTATGAATGCACAAAAAAATGACAAGTATTTAAAAGAATAGACTTTTATACATAAAGATAAAAACAATGTTGATGTGAATGAGAAAATAGTAATATTTTGAAATTTGATTTTACAGAGAGTATGCAATATAGAGAAAAATGTTTCAGGAATGGCAATAAATTGGATAAATGAAGAACTTATTTGGTCAAATCAACAGGAAGGAATGATTACAATAACAGATATGAAAGGAAACAATTCCCGAGTTCTCTTAAGCGCCTTAAGCTATCCTGCAAATGTAGCAATTGATCCAGTAGAAAGGTAACTGCTGTTTTCAGACATTGCAATATATATAAAAATTGGATGATAATTCATAGAATCAACATTTTGAGCTCAGAAGGACCTCCTCCCTGAGAAGGTTGCCTGGATTTGAACCAAGGCAGGCTTCCCTCTACAAGTGGGGCTCTTGACTACCATGATTTCCTACTAGAGAAGCCTAATTCCTTTTTTAACTTGAAATTACATGGAATTTCCATAGCAGGGCAATAAATATTGATTGAATTGGAATTTCCTTCAAAATAGTCCAACTCATCCTGAGTGGCTATCCAGGGACCGCTGTCACACTGAGAGTTGGCCATTTAAGTGACTTTACCTTCAATTACATGCCTATATAATGTGTTTGCTCTCAGGGTTATATTTTGGTCTTCAGAAGTGGCTGGCAGCCTTCACAGAGCAGACCTGAATGGCCTGGAACAGAAGATTCTGTTAGAGACGTCAGGAAGAGTAACAGCTGTGTCAGTGGATGTGCTTGATAAACGGCTTTTTTGGATTCAGTACAACAGAGAAGGAAGCAATTCTTATATTTGTTCCTGTAATTATGATGGAGGTTCAGTCCATTTTAGCAAACACCTTACATGGTAAGTTTGGGTTTTAGTGTAAATTAAAGCAATTGCCACTTAAAGTTTGTCCAGCTGAACTGGTAGAATGGCTTAGCACAGATTTGGAAGTCCAAAAGGCTGGATGAGTACAAGTCCTAGATTTATCATTTATTGGACAAGTGACTTTGGGAAGATTACATGACTTTTCCTCAGTTTCCTTTTTTGCTGTGTGTGTGTGTGTGTGCGTGTGTGTGTGTTTAAAGATTTTATTTATTTATTTGAGAGAGAAAACACAAATTGGGGCCGGGGGGAAGTGGGAAAGGGAGAAGCAGACTTCTTACTGAGCGGGGTACCTGATGTGGGGCTCTAAGATCCTGACCTGAGTTGAAGGCAGACGCTTATCCATCTGAGTCATCCAGGTGCCCCTCAGTTTCCTTTAATGTGGGGATAATAGCAGTAACTATTTTATTGTGAAGATTAAGTAAAGAAATGCAAATAAAAACATTTAACAGAGTTTTGGCATCTAATAAGTTCGCACATGTTGGTTATAGGTTATAGTTGTTCTTTTTGGAATTACTGTGTCCTATATTTGTAAAGCAATTATGTTTCAATTAATATGCTATCTTGCCTGTAACTGACTCACCAGCTTGTGGTAAGAGGCAGAAACTAGTGAAGTGTGAAATGGATACAACCAGAATCCACTCTTGGAGAATTTCTATTTTCTTCTCTATTTCTACTTTAATCACACTTAAATGCTGATTAGCAAAAGAATGGGACAATGAATCTGAAGCTAGAAATTATACCCCATTAATTCAGATTATGAATAAATAAAATTTTAAACTTAATATCTGCTTCTAAACCTAAGTGGGATATAATCGAAAAGGTAGGTAATTAAAATTCAGTCAATAAATTGAAATGAAGTGAAACGTTAATAAGCCTGGGAACAAATGTTCTGCCATTCTTTATATTTTTCTGCTTTGTTTGTTTGTTTGTTTTGTTTTTTAGGCACAATTTGTTTGCAATGTCCCTTTTTGGTGATCGGATCTTCTATTCAACTTGGAAAAAGAAGACAATTTGGATAGCTAACAAACACACCGGGAAAGATATGGTTAGAATCAACCTCGACCCATCATTTGTACCACCTGGTAGAATCAAAGTAGTTCATCCACTCTTACAGCCCAAGGCAGAGAGTGATGCTTGGGCACCTGGTGAGTCATCTTTGACCTTGAACCGAGTCTGGAATTTTGTCCCCACCTATCTACCTGCTGAAGCCAGACATTTAGGGGCCATCCTTCGTGTCTTCCACTGCGCCAATTTTCAGTCTACTGCCAAATCCTTTCCATTTTACCTTCTAAATACATCTCTAATATCCACTTTTCTCCTCTACAGTCCAACAACCAACATTTCTTGCCTGGCCTGTTGTAGTAGCCTCTCAACTAATCTTTCTGTTTTTTCCTCTTCCCTTTAAATAGTTAATCTGATCCATTAACTCCCCTGCTAAAAATCCTTCAAAAGCTTTCCTTTGCATTTATATTGAAATGTAACATTTTACCAGGCCTATCAATATTTGATGAAACTGATCTAACACTACTCCTCCTCCCCTCGCTAGAATCTGACTCAAGTCTTTCCATAGTTGCTCAATATGCTGTCCCTTTCATGCCTTTAGGCTTTTGCTGTCACTCCTTTCTCAGCCTAGACTTTGTCTTCAGTTCTAGCTTAAGTATCATGTCCTCAGATTAGCCTTCTCTGGTCATCCAGTCAAGAGGAACCTCTTCAGTACACTCTTCTCTGAACTTATCCCAAGATGTAATTACATATTATCTTGCTTTCTTTTTGATTTTATCTCCCACTTGATTATAAATATTGTGCAGGCAGGGACCATGCCTGTTATTCATTTGTTTGTTTATTATTTAAACCTCCCTACATTCAGTGGTTACTGATAAATTTATAAATGAAGAATTTTAGATAACATTAGTAAAATGGAAGGTTTGACTGAATCTAGTCATAGTCCCAAATTTCTACTTCCAAATGCAGTCTCTGAATTCTTTAGCATACACTTTTTTTAAAGTAGACTCCTCAATATGGTTCATATACCACACAAATGATGTACTAACATTTTCTATATGTAAAAGTTTAATTTCAAGCAGGCTCTGACATATATTTACTCTTATCCTCAATTAGCCGGGAGAGGTTCTGAGATGGAATTCTTTGTTTTCCTTCCATCTGTTGGGTACCACTAGGGTTTGGCAGTAGTGTGGGAAATGGTAGGGACTGTGGGTCCCTGCTGCAGTTTGTAGATGAATGTGTCTTTTCCCACCCTAGACACAGGTCCTGAAGAGAGCTGTGGAGACTGAACAGAAGGACAAGCATGAGATTGCTGAAGGGAGGCTGGAATCTAGGGGAACTAACATTACTATTTCTTATATCCTCAAAGAGCTAACTAATAGTGTGAGGACTTTTTTTTTTTTTTAAGATTTTATTTATTTATTCGACAGACGGAGATCACAAGTAGGCAGAGAGGCAGGCAGAGAAAGAGAGGGGAGGAAGCAGGCTCCCCTCAGAGCAGAGAGCCTGACACAAGGCTCGATCCCAGGACCCTGGGATCATGATCTGAGCCGAAGGCAGAGACTTGAACCCACAGAGCCATCCAGGCGCCCCCTGTGAGGACTTTTTAACTGATTTCTTTAAAAACTTAGGTAGAAACCATAATTTAACTTGGGTGACGACTCTGCTTTCAATGCAAGGATGAAATAAATTCCAAGAGATGAAGTGTTTATTCAGATAAATTATTTTTTTAAAAAACTGATTTAATTTACAAAGAGGAAGTTGTGGGAAACAATTTAGCTGTGGGTTGGAGCATAACATTAAGTAACTACCTAGTGACAGTGTTATAAATGAGATGGTGACCGTATTCTACGCAATAAGGTGGCGAATCTGATATTCCGCCAGATACCTTCCATGGGAAATTTTGACTCAAGCTTTCTTCACATATGACTCATTGTCCAAGTGGTGGTGACTCACCACCAAATTAGAACCAAGAGTACTATGAATAAGTAATTATTGAGCCTCACTTGTAATCGTTATAGATACGTCCATCACTGTCGCTTACATTTCTGTATAAGTGCATGCTTTCCAAAGTGTTTTTGTGACCGTTATCTTACTGGCTTGCCATGGTAACATTGTGACGCAGAAAGGTTGGCAACTATCGTACTCGTACTCATTTCATAATTGAGAAATCTGAAACCTGGAGAAGTAGAGTGATTATCCAAGATTACACAGCTTGTTAATGAGGGTTTTGGGAGAGAAAACAATCCTGGTGATGAGTCTGTCAGTTTATTGTTCTTTCTACCATAAACACTTGAGCTCTTCAGAATCCTCTGCTATTACTCAGCTTTTTTGAAAGGGAGGTCAAATATGATCATTAAGAGCATGACGTTTAGTAGAAAATCTACAGTGATTCATTAAATAACAGCTTCAACCAATCTGGCAAAACATGGACTTTGGTTGGGATGCCACGGCCAGCTGCAGAGCTGCTGGCAGACTTGAAATGCAGAAGGCAGGTGGCATTGGAGATATTGGCTCCAGCTGGTGACCAACGAGCAAAGCCACAAAACTTTGCAAGGAAGACTACAGTAATTTGTTGGTTTAAATACTCCTTGGCTTGTCCATTTGGTTGGGCTGGTTACAGAGGAACTGGCTGCCATAGGAGGCTGAGCCCCAAGTCCGCTTCACGTATATGCCAAGGGCAAAGGACTCTTGATTTCCAAAATTACTGTTACAGTAGCCACCATTAAATAGGTTTAAATTATGTTAGTGCCTGGTAGAGCAGGAATTCTTCATGTGCGATTTAGGGACTGTCAATCTCTTGATTGTATGGGTGAAGATGAAAATGTGTAGTCGTCACTCCCTACCCAGGTGATGTAAAGCTGCTCTCAGCTTCTACAAGTGCCTTCACATTTAAAGACATGCTACTTCTAGAGGCTGGCTAGTTCCTCCTAGATAGTGAGCTTATGACTTCAGCTCCTCTGGAGAGGTGGATGGTGGTCGTACTTTGGTTTGCAAGGCATTTAGTAGTGAGATTACTTCAACGGGCAAATGACTGAGAAAAATCATGTAACCTAGTTGGCCTTATGTTTTACATAAAATTTAAGTATATGCATGTGAGTACCAATAGGCTTTCTTCATGCAAATGCCTAAACTATCATTTATCAAAGCATGTTCTACAAAACACTGGTTCTCTGGGATTTAATGGGGTCATTTGGGGGCAAAAAAGTTTCAGGGTCAAATGATTTAGACATACTGGGTTAAATAAAATTCAATAGGAGTCTTTTCCCCGAGTGACTTCTCAGAATCATTCATATGGTCAAGTGCGTTGTTAGTCTCTAAGGGCCATACAACCTATGGCATTTTCCTATTTTATTTTCTATGCACCAGCCCACTTGACTCCTGAATCTATTGTTTCTAGCCCAGACCTTTTTCTTGAGATCTAGACCAATTAAAAAAAGAGAGACTGAGGCACAATAACAGTTGAGCTGCAGAGAAAATTGATTTAAAACATTGGGGATTTATTCATAGCATGCGAACGTGAGCAGCCCCAATGAAGTTCACCCAAAGGCAAGGGTGAGGTTTACAAATGAGCAAAGCCACAAAACTTTGCAGGGAAGACTACAGTAATTTGTTGGTTTAAATACTCCTTGGCTTGTCCATTTCGTTGGGCTGGTTACAGAGGAACTGGCTGCCATAGGAGGCTGAGCCCCAAGTCCACACAGCAGAGCCACTGTTTCACCATCAGGGTGGTTTCCTGATGTGGTCACCTCATCTGGGCCACACCTGCTTGCTGTCTGCACCCTGCAGGCTCAGGGTCCTGCAGTGGCACTTGGAAAACTTCCTTATCAACGCCCATATATTTATCTGCCTTCTGAGCCTTTCTGCTTGAGTATTTTGCAAATGCTTTAGGCACAAAAAAAAAATAATTGACCTACTAACTTTCACAGCTTATCTCCCAAGCTTCAGTGTCCCCATCTCAACGAGTGGGGACTCACCTCCATCTCCCAAGACAGAAATCCGGGCATGAGCCTTTCCTCACTCTTTCCTCACTCCCTCTCCATGAAATTAACCTCCAGCCTCTAACAATTCCCCTGCCTGCAGTCTAACCACTAGTGCCCTATTCAGCAGCAATCCATCCCTACATTCTACTTAATCCGTATCCCTGCCTCCCTTCTCCGTGCTGCAGGGGGCATAACCCTTCAGAAACGAGAGCCCAATCATGCCATTCCTTGGTTAAAACGAATCAACAATTCTGTTGCCCGTCATGAAAATCCAGTCTCTTTATTTACCCTGTTCACTGCGGTTCGCAGAAGGTTCTCCACTGCATCTCTCACCCTTGTCTGCATTACATTCCCTGCAGCTACCCTGCTCAAAGATTTAATTTCCTCCCACAAAACATGCTCGCTCTTCCCCCCAGGCCTTCATGGCATGTTCAGAAACATGTTTTCTCTTTCTCTGCACAGACTTACTCTCTCTTCATCCTCTGAGAAGTAGCTCAAATGCTACATCTTTCAGAAACACTTTCTCTGCCCCACTCATGGTGAGCCTTGGTTAGCTTTTCTCAGAACAACACATTTCCCTCACTTGGCATTTCCTGTTAGTCTTCCTTACTCCTATGAGGACCGGAGGATACCTCTTCACTGTACTCCTAGTGCCTAGAAGACATTTTACAAATAACAGTTTAAAAAAAAATTTGCAAGAAGCTCAGAGATATGTTCCAAGTGTTTTGTATAGCCTATTCCATAACAGAAAAAAAAAAGATTTGTTCTATTGTATAGAACAAATTAAAAAAAAATAGTTGAAAAAAGAAAAATGGATAAACACCCTTTGTCACTCTCTCCTCTAAATAATATCCTGACACCAAATTTTAAAGAGGTATCATGTCTTAGTGCATGTTGTCTTCCTTAGGTGTTATAAGCCCCTGCCTTCCCTTGGTCTGACAGACAGTCTGCTCCCTTTGGTGTTTTATGACTCAATCCCCAATGTTTTAAATCCATTTTCTCGCTTAACTCTCTGTGTGCCTCAATATATTTTTCTTTTTTCCTTGAATTGGTCTGGATCTCAAGAAAGAGGTCTGAGCCAAAAATAATAGATTTGGGAGCCACATGGGCTGCTGCATAGGAAATAAAATAGGAAAATGCCACAGACTGTATCATCCTTAGAAATAATAGAAATCATCACAATTATCGAGTGTGTAAGGAATTATCTGTGCTGGCATTACTCATATCATCTCATTTAATTTTCACAACAATCCTATGAACTAGGTGTGATTATTACCACTGTTTGATTAAAAAGCTGAGTTGCAGAAGTATCATAATAGCGTGTTCAAGGTCACACTGTGGAGGAATTGGGGTTTGAACCTAGGCAGAGTGACACCATACTTTTTCCCCAACCACAGTGAATAAATTCAGCAATATTTTATATAATGGCAATGATATTACTATTCTCTTTCATTTCATATCTTAGATTTTGCCTTATTTGTTCAGGGGAAACCTTTAATTTGGCATATTCTTATCTATCCATGGCCTCCTGGTGGTTAAATGCTTTCGTGTGCATAGATCATGGGGCCAAAATATCTCTCTCTCTTTCATACCGCCCCCCCCCCACACACACCCTTCTCTCCTGGCTGTCATAGAATTGGTCTCTCATTATTTCAAGCTCAACTTCCAGGGATTTTTGCAACGAGTTTTACTGCTCATATATACTGCTATAAAAAGTTGATATATTTTTGCTTTCTTCTCTACTCTTGAGATGTAGATTCCAGTTTTATGTTCATAAGAGATTTTCCAAGACATATTCTTTGGAAAATGAAGGGTGTCTACCATCAGGACTGTGTGAAATACTTCAGATTCATTTCATGAACAAGAATATTGCTGAATTTCTTTGGTTCTAGATTTCATGCAGGAGAATTGCTTCCACCTGGAGATCTACCTGCTTATGGAAGTGATAAGTAGAGTTAAAACTGCTCAGGTGGGACTCCGATTCATTTTGATTATGTCATTGCTAGAATGTCTACTGTCAATCCTTGGTTATTTGGAAACCTCTAGAAAAGAATCATGCAGAAATTTGAGTATTTTTTTCTTACAATTTTTTTCCAAAAATTTTTTATGGTGGTTAACTACACATAACATAAAGTTTACCATCCTAAGTATTTTTAAGTGTACATGGAGCATCTGGGTGGCTCAGTCTGTTGGGCATCTGCTTCAGCTTTAAATCATGATCTCAGGGTTCTGGGATTGAGTCCCGCATCAGTGTCCCTGTTCAGTGGGGAGTCTGCTACTCCCTCTCCCTCTGCCTCTCCCCCCTGCTCGCTCTCTTTCATTCTCTCTCTACAAATAAGTAAATAAAACCTTTAAAGAGAAAGTATTTTGCAGTGTACAGTTCAGTGCCATTAAGTTATCCATACTGTCATGCAACATCATACTATCCATAACTCTTCTTATCTTATAAAATCAAAATTCCATACATGTTCTCTGTACCATCTCCCAGCCTCTGGCAATCACCATTCTACTTTCTGTCTTTATGATTTCGACAGCTCTCAGTGCCTCCTAGAAGTAGAATCGTACAGTTGTCTTTTTGTGACTGGCTTTTTTCACTTAGCATAATGTTCTTGTTTCATCCATGTTGTAACATGTGTCAGAACTTTCTTCCTTTTAAAGGCTGAATAGTATTCCACTGGGTGTGTATATTACCACATTTTGTTTATCCATTTATCTGTCGATGGCTATGTGGGTTACTTCCATGTGTTAGCTATTGTGAATAATGCTGCAGTGAACCTGGGCATACGAATATCTCTTCAAGACTCTGTTTTCAGTTCTTTCGGATATATACCCAGAAGTGAATTGCTAGATCATATAGTATCTCCTTTTTAATTTTCTGAGGACCCACCATACTACATTCCAGACAGTGGCTATGCCATATTACATTTCTACCAACACTTATTTTCTGTTTTCAAATGATTTTAAATGATCAGTTCAAACATCCAAATCTCTGTTATTTCTCATGGAAATCTTGGTAAAATATGGATGGCTATATCTTCCTAAGATTATTTTTAGATAGTTATTGACATTTTGTTAATGAGTAGGATCATACAAAGATACATGCTGCTGGGGCAATCATCAGACTGGTTTGAGGCAAAGCTGTATTTTATTTTTATTTTATTTTTAAAGATTGTATTTATTTATTTGACAGAGAGAAGGACAGTTAGAGAGGGAACTCAAGCAGGAGGAGAGGGAGAAGAAGACTCCCCACTGAGCAGGGACCAACCCGGGCTGATAACCCGAGTGGAAGGCAGATGCTTAACGACTGAGCCACCCAGGCACCCCCAAAGCTGGGTTTTAAATGCGAGTTTGCTCTGATACGAAATTCTGCCCCTTGAAATGCCTTTTAAAAACTTGGAATGGTTCTCTATCACTTTTTTGTCTTCTTTCTTGCCCTCCACTCTAATTTTTGCTGGTTTCCACATGCCTGACTGTGGACTCTGTTTATTTTCTAATCTGAGGCATTTCTTTGCCATTTATTTGTTGAGGAAACAGGATCATTTGTCCTGTAGAATTTTCCACATTTTGGATTTTACAGAGATAACACTATGGTGTCATTTAACATGATTCCGTATTTCCTATACACAGCAAGTTTGGGTCTAGAAGCCTGATCAGATACTTTTTGTATGAATGGTGGCACTGGAGATAGTACTGTATGCTTTACTACTGATCAATCACACCAGGGGCCATGTGATGCCTAGTTGTGGTTTTTACTATGACGTTCAAAATTTATCAGCAGTTTAGGTGTTGCAAAGTGGTCCATCCATTGTAAAGTTTCCCATCAGCCTTTCACATAATAGCTTTAGAAACGATTGATTATCATTGCCTAGAACCTTTTGTCATTAGATTTTCAAGGAGATGACATTGTATCACTGCTTATGCATTTGTTAGCTGATGAACTTTTCTACATCAGCTACAATTTCCCTGGGGAGGATCTTTCATAGGAAAAGTAAATTAAATATTTGATTCTTTCCTTTATCTGTTTTCAGAATAAAGGGTCTTTTTTTTTTTTAAAGCATCTTGATAAACTCAGAGATTTAAAAAATATTTAACATGTTTCTATTCATTGCTGTTAATATTTTGACACTCACATTGCACCATCTTTCTCCAGGAGGAGCCCCAAACTGAGGCTTCTAGCCTTTGTGGGAGAGATGACCAAGAGGGACCTCAGCTGCCCTCTCCTAGTAACTGGTCCTGGCAGCCGGGAAAGCTGAGTTGAGGCTCTGTCTGGGCTCATCATGCAGTCCTTTCTGGGGAGTACAATGGGAGTGGGTTGGTGACATGGGAGAGGCAGGGACACCTTGCATTTTCATCTTTATGCTAGGAGCTAGCCATGGTCACACTTGTCAGAAATGGGTACAAAACAAGAAATGACTGAGTGGGTCCAAGGGGCTCATCTGGAGTAAAAAGTCTATATATTTTTTTTTTTTTTTTTTTTTAAAGATTTTATGTATTTATTTGACAGAGGGAAATCACAAGTAGATGGAGAGGCAGGCAGAGAGAGAGAGAGCGAAGCAGGCTCCCTGCTGAGCAGAGAGCCGGATGCGGGACTCGATCCCAGGACCGTGAGATCATGACCTGAGCCGAAGGCAGCGGCTTACCCACTGAGCCACCCAGGCGCCCCAAAAGTCTATATATTTTTTTAAAGTCTTCAGAGGCTATTGATTCTTTGAGGGGTTTAGATGAATGAGGATACCAAGTAGATGAATTCTGGCTAAGTGGCCTTTGTTTTTACTGTAGTTAAGAATTCCAAGAGACTATTCTTGTATTTTCTTCCTCATTATTTTTCCATTAATAAGGAAGAATAAACCTATATTATACAGTCTGGGAAGGTGTTTGAGGAAATTGAAGAAGTCATTTATTCAGGAAACTCATTACTGAGGAAGACAATAAATAAATGAAACAAAACATAACTAGGTTCTGGGGCACATGGGTGGCTCAGATGGTTAAGCGACTGCCTTTGGTGGAGTTCCAGGATCAAGTCCCACATTGGTTTCCCCGCTCAGTGGGGAGTCTGCTTCTCCCTCTGATCCTCCACCCTCACGTGCTTTCTCTCTCTCTCAAATAAATGAATAAAATCTTAAAAAAAAAGAAAAATTATAATATTGTATATATAATATATATTTATTCTATAAAAACCTAGCTATATATATGCACATACATATGAGTATACACATAAACATACACACAAGCGTGTGTGTATCTATCAGTCAAAACATGGGTCTACAGCCAGAAGGCTTGAGCTTGCGTCCCAGGTTTACCCCTTATTGATCCTCAAGACACGGTTTCCTAATCTGTAATGTGAAAGATACATGTGCGCTGCATAGCTCAAGGGCTTGTTATGAAAATTAAATGAGATAATGTAAATGGTTTATAAAATGTTCTTTGAATTTTTTATTGTATGTGCTAAATACTAGGGGTGCTGATAATGAGGTATAAGAATGGTTAAAGGGAATGGGTTCAAACTGAAGATACTAGAAAGGCTTTCTCGATGAGGTGAGTCTTACACTGAATTTGAGAAAAGTCGATGGGGATAGCCACCTACATTATTTCAGAATTGGGCCAGGGTGAAATCTACAGATTAACTCAGCGGTAGAAGAGCTCAGAGAGCCTCTGTGTTAGGCAGGCAGGTATCCAAGGCACAATTGGTGGTGGACATTAACGCCACGATTAGGAGCTTTAATTTGATCTCAGAGGTAATTAAGCTGCCCTGCTGAGCTGTGGGAAGGGGTGTTATCTGAGGTCAGCAGCAGCTGGATGAATGCTAGCTTTGGCCTAATTTGAAGCTAAAGAACAGCAGAAGATTAAGAAGATTAAGCAAAAATATAGCCTTCAATCCTCTATGTTTTGCCACTTCCTAAAATGACCTTTTAAAGTGTTTAGCGCTTGGGGCACCTGGGTGGCTCAGTGGCGTAAAGTCTCTGCCTTCGGCTCAGGGCATGATCCCATGATGGAGCCCCTCATTGGGCTCTCTGCTCAGCAGGGAGCCTGCTTCCCCCTCTCTCTCTGTTTGCCTCTCTGCCCACTTGTGATCTCTGTCTGTCAAACAAACAAATAAATAAATAAATAACAACATGTTTAGTGCCTGAATTCAGGTGGCATCCTCAGCCTAACCATTTAGAGGAGAATGGTGATGCTGTTCTGGCTATCTTCATCGTTGAAGAGTGATATATATGGCTCATGAGGACCATGCAAACCATGGGCACCATGGTAGCTTGGAAGGGGTACTGGGTGAGTGGACGCTGACTGTCTGAGTTCTAACACTAAGTGGGAAATTGTAGGAGAAATGAAATAAAGGAGTTAAGTTGCAGGTGACATGATCACAGGTTTTTTTTGGTGCATGAAGCCTATGTCTATAGTATACCTGTGTTGTGAAAGGCACCATGCTGGGTGCTGTTTGGGCTATAAAATGTGAATGGGATTCGCCCCTTAGCCTCAAGAAGCTTATTGGTTAATAGAAAAAAGAAGCATATTTACATCATCGTCATGACCATGGAATGAGTGCGATGATGATGGTAAGAGCACAGGTACGTGGAGGCGAGAGGTAGGAGAAAAGCACAAAAAAGTGATAAATAATAGTGGATCTAGATGAAGAATGCAGAATTTCCTGTACCCTGGATGCTAATTGTGTTTCTTCATTAAGCAGTTTGACTCCTTATTAACACATTATAAGCAGTAATTAGGGTTTGAGACTCCTTAGAGGTACAAACTTAGAGGAATTTACCACAAACATCTGATTCTGTATAGAACCATAAATTTTTTTTTTTTTTTAAATAAGGGATCTCGGGCACTATTCCAAACTTTTATTTCATGAATTAAGAAACCAAGATGAAAGAGATCATGATGCGATGTACAGGCAGAACCAGAAAACTTGGTTTTCCTAGTCCTTAATCCTGTACTCACCTGTCATGCTGGGTTTGGTAAGATTTTTATGAGGGATATTGCTAGGAAACATAAGTCCTCATTTTTTGCGGGGGGGGGGTTATATCAAGAAAGTAGTAGCACTTTGGTGCCTTTAAAAGGCTGAGTCAGAGGACTGCTTCTTCACCTTGTAGATAGGGTGCTGTTGGATTCATGAATCATTTAATAAAGCCTATTAGATCTTCAAATTAAAAGAAATGTCAACTTGGACATTTCTGTATTTTTATTGTTATTCCCTTGCAAACTTCATAAAAATTAAAGTTTAAAAATTTTAAAGATTAAAATAAAAAAAATGTTTTTTTTTTTCCTGACATTCAGAGTTGGTACATTTTGTCTTTTAATCTTAGTCATTTACTTTTAAAATCTGGGTCATTTTATTTTTTCATTTTGCTTAGTTAAAATTTTAATATATGAAGCATGCAGGAACCTGAAAGCAATGTAGCTATCTATACATGTGTGCTTGGTCTGGAAACCATATATAAGAAATAAAATGTTTGGGATCAATATCTAAGAACTATTCAGTGTAAATCTGAACTGATTCAGTAGGTAATATTGCAACAGTATCAAATACTCAGCAAGATTGATTTTGTATTTAATTCCATCATGAGCTCTGAATAGACAAGTTTAAAATAACCAAGTTCACAACACAGACTTGCTAAAAGGAGGTATTAATAACTGAGGGGAGGCTGGGATGTTTCATTAGCGCAGTAGGCCGTTTCTCAAAGTGTGGTGTAAGACTCTCCACAATAGACTCACTCTGATTCAGCTGAAAATGCGGAGTCCTTAAAGGGTTTTATTCTTGGATTCCAAAAAAGAAAAAAAAAAAAAGAAAATGCAAAGTTCTGAGTCTTTCTCTTGATGGACCAAGTCAGAATCTCTAAAGGGCCAGTAGTCTCAATGCACACTGGGGACATTTTCAAGAGGGCAAGAATAGGGGCGCCTGGGTGGCTCAGTGGGTTAACCTCTGCCTTTGGCTCAGGTCATGATCTCAGGGTCCTAGGATGGAGTCCCTCATTGAGCTCTCTGCTCAGCAGGGAGCCTGCTTCCCTCTCTCTCTGCCTATCTCTCTATTTGTGATCTCTCTCTGTCAAATACATAAATAAAAATCTTTTTTAAAAAAGAGGGCAAGAATATGTATTTACTGTGTCATGGTGTTATTGGTCAAGAAGAATGTATAGGGACTTGAAAAAGAAGGAAATTGGTAGAGTCAGAGTGAGGAGACATCTTATAAGTAGATAAACAGAGACTAGAGGAAAAATCTTACATGGAAATGGTCTCAGCTTCTTGAACTGCGGAGCAAAAGCTCTTCCTGGTTTGTTGCTTGTGCCATTCACAGCATGTTTTTAGCAGCCCTTTCGTTGGACCCTTGGCTCTTCTCATTTTTCAGAGGCTCTCACTGATCTCAACCCTGCCACGACCCCAGCTTTCCCCTGCCGTCTGTCACCTCTTGCCAGAGTTCTGACCTCTCTATCTATTTGGGTCTTGAAATCTGCCCTCAGGATTAACTCTGTATTTCCCAGAACATTTTACAAAGGTCCCATCATTGTTACAATGGGCAAAAGTAGGAAGGAACAAAATTTGAACAGGGATATATGTATTACTAGTTTGTCTCTTGACGCTGGCTCTGAAAATCAAAGGTGCAACATTGTCCTTTTGTTGTTCCACGTATTTGGCTAATCCAGTCCAAGCACCTATCTCACTAAGCAGATTTGACTATCTACTCTGGGTTGTTTTGTAAAACATGGAATACCAGCAGCAATGGACTCAGAAATTTGGGGATAAGACACAAGGCTTGTGGTGTATTTTAAGTCTGAAAGATGTTGTTCTTTAAATAAGGATCCTAAAAGCAGCTAAATATATATAAATATATATATATAAATATATATATATATTTAGATCGATCGGACCTATAACTATTATACTTAAGAAAAGATGTTCTTAAGATTAAAGATTTTTTGTTTCTTAAACAGATCTTTCATTTTCAGAATTTTTGTTTATGTGCTTTTTCATTTTTTTAATAAAAACAAACCAGAATGAATGAAATAAAGGGGATTAAGAATACAGTTCTCTTGATGAGCACTGAGAAATGTAAAGAATTGTATTTGTATAAAGATAAATGTATATAAAATAAGTAAGCAGAGGGGGCACCTGGGTGGTATAGTTTAATTGCCTGACTTTTGGTTTCGGCTTGGGTGGTAAGCTCAGGTCATGATCTCAGGGTGCTGAGAACCAGCTGGGCATCAGGGTCATGTTCAGCCCAGAGTGTGCTTAAGACTCTCTCTCCCTCTACCCCTCCCCACTGCTCTCTCTCTCAAAAAAAACTTAAAAAAAAAGTAAAGCAGAATGAAACACTAAGTTGCATTTAGTGTTTATAGCTCAAGGAATGAAATCGCCAGCTAATTAGGATGTCCAATCCTGAGCGCTTTGGTAGGAATAATAAATTAGAGAAGTGGGCTGCCTCTCTGAATGCTTCAGAATCCAGGCTCATACTGCTTGGCTCCAGAGCAGAGCCACTCCGGGAAAGACAGCACCCCTACTCTTGTCACGGGAGGTATTAGACTTCCAAGAACCACAAAGGGATCAAGCAGTTTCCCTGTTACAATACATCTCCACTCCAAATAAACCATCTTCTCTTTTAGATCAGAAACTCTGCAAATGGAGGAAAGGTAGCTGCAGAGGCAGCATGTGTGGTCAAGGCTCTAAATCCTATTCGTGCACGTGTGCGGAGGGATATACTTTAAGTCCAGATGGAAAGTACTGTGAAGGTAACGTACGGGGGGTGGGGTGGGGTGAGGGGTAGCTACCCAAAGCAATGACAGCCCACCTGAGCCAGTAGCTGGTCTTCAGTGGGTCCTCCAGAGCCTTGAAGTAGAACCAACTTGAACTTTCTTCCTCTTTTGCCCCAGAAAAATAATTTTCTTTTTCTTCTTTTGTGAAAACCTTCATAATAACTTTCAGATCATCTCTATGTGTTGTGTTCCTAGATCCAGTACTCTTAGAAGCTACTCAGAGCTTGATATGAGGCAGGGATTCTCTGAGTGGACTCCAGAGACCTATGAGGGTTTCACAGTGGCAAAATGTTAGCATTTTCAAATTTTTAAAGGGAGTACAGTTCCACAGCTATCATTATATCCTCAAAGAGTAAAAGTGATTCCCACACCACATCTCATAAAAGTCTGGTAGGAATCTTGAGAAGCTATGTAACCAAGACTGTTTATCTATTTTGAGAATTCAGGCCCATTTCAGTGAACCGGGGAGAAATACTGTATTCTTTGTCCTGGTAGGTCAGTCCAGTGAGTTACTAATGAAAATCTTTCAATGGCTATAGCACACATTCAGTAGAGTTAGTTGGGGTGTGATGTCAGGTAAACCTGACACTGAGGTGTAAGTTACCATATCCTGCTCACCTGGGACCAGTGGGAGAGAGCCATAGCATAGCAGCCTGAAAGCTGGGTTTCAACCACAGTGAAGCTGCTGGGGAATGTTCTACATTCAGGGAAGGGCTCCTGTCAGCTCTGAGAAGGCTGAAGAGCAGATCAGGGGATGTCATATCCCCATCTCGAACTTTCAAGAGTCCCCGCCTTCAAAGCCTACATCTTTTCATGGGAAATTGTGTTACTTTTTCCTGAAGGCAATTCTGGTATGAAAATACAGGTTTATATGAATGTATAAACTGAGACAGTAAAAATGGCTTTCATGACAGTCGAACTGACTTCTTTCATTCTTTGTGAGGGTAGCAAAAACATGGTCAGTTATAGCACTTCTAAGTGTGTGATATTCTACTTTGTGCTGACTTATTAGCAATATTACAATTTATTTAAGAAAATAACCATCTATGTTTTATTGTTGTCATTGCATAGATGTCAATGAATGTGCCTTTTGGAATCATGGCTGTACTCTTGGGTGTGAAAACGTTCCGGGATCTTATTACTGCACATGCCCTGTAGGATTTATTCTGCTTCCTGATGGGAAACAGTGTCATCGTAAGTATTTATTGCACTATTTTCTTTCATTTTCAGTGATGTTTCTCAGGTGGCTATGATCTGGGTTACAGATAGCCATAGCCTTGATCAGCAGTATATATCAGAATTACTTTGATGTTTTATTATGTACATGAATGACATGACCGAAGACCTTTTAAATCAAAACCCCTAAGGTTGGGGAAATAGGTATATAAATCTCTCTATATATACATTTCTTGTTTATTTATCCATATTTTCTTGTATATCTCTGAAAGATAAGCATGTAAAAACACAATCATGATACATTATTATATCTGAAACATTCGCTCTAATTCCCTGCTATCATCTATTATCATGTCACAATACCATTGTCACACCTGAAAAAATGAGCAATAATTCCCTAATAACACCAAATGTCTAGACAGTGCTCAACTTACTTTAAAAAGTTTTTTTAAACAGTTGGTTTGTTTGAATAACCATCCAGACAAGAGCTATGTGTTATATTAGCTTAATACTTCTCTTTTGTTCTACAGATTCCCTCACCTCTGTTTTTTTTCTCCTTGAAAGTATCTGTTGAAGAAACTGTTTTTTTTCCTGTGGTTTTTCACATTTTGGATTTTCCTGATCACACTTCTGTGATGTCCCTGTCTTTCTGCAAACTTGTGGTTAGATACAATGCTTGAGCAGATTCAGCTTTGACATTTTTGGCAGGATTGCTTCCTAGGTGTGTTTATACTTCCATCAGAAGACACATGGTATCTGGTCATTTCTCTTTCTGTCATCCATTATAAAGTTCCTTAATAGTCTTTTTTTTCTCTTTTTTCAACAAGTTCTGGCCAATTTTTTTTTTTTAAGATTGTATTTATTTATTTGAGAGAGAGAGATAGAGCATGAGCATGGGTAGAGGGAGAGGAAAAAGCAGGGTCCCTGGTGAGCAGGGAGCCTGATGTGGGGCTCAATCCTAGAACTCTGAGAACATGACCTGAGCCAAAAGCAGGCACTTAACCAACTGAGCCACCCAGGCACCCCTCACCAGTTTTTTTTTTTTTTTAAGATTTTATTTATTTATCAGAGAGAGAGGGGGGAAGAGAGTGAGCACAGGCAGACAGAATGGCAGGCAGAGGCAGAGGGAGAAGCAGGCTCCCTGCCGAGCAAGGAGCCCGATGTGGGACTCGATCCGAGGATGCCGGGATCATGACCTGAGCGGAAGGCAGCTGCTTAACCAACTGAGACACCCAGGCGTCCCTCACCAGTTTTAATAAAGAAAAATTTTACATGATTTACTTTTCACCAGTCTGTTCTGGACATATTTCTTTCTCTTTAAAAAATATGTATTTTGTTTTATTTTTATTCTTTTAAAAAATTTCTGGTATAATTAACATACAGTTTTATATTAGTTTCTGTACAATATAGTGATTCAACAATTCTCTGCATTACTCAGTGTTCATCAAGATAAGCGTCCTCTTAATCCCCTTCACCTGTTTGCCCTGTGCTTCCACCAATTTCCCCTCTGGTAACCATCAGTTTGTTCACTATAGTTAAGAGTCTGCTTCTTGGTTTCTCTTTTTCTTTTTTCATTTCTTTTGTTTCCTAAATATTACATACGATGAAGTCATATGATATTTGTCTTTCTCTGAGTGACTTATTTCACTTAGCCTTATACCATCTAGAACCCTTCATGTTGTTGCAAATGGCAAGATTTCATTCTTTTGTATGGCTGAGTAATATTCTATCAAGTATGTACACCACTTCTTTATCCATTCATTTGTTGGTGGACACTTGAGTTGCTTCCATAATTTGGCTGTTGCAAATAATATTGCAATAAACATAGGGGTGCATATATCTTTTTGAACTAGTGTTTTGTATTCTTTGGGTAAATACCCACTAGTGGAATTACTGGACCATATCCTAATTCTATTTTTAATTTTTTGAGGAACCTCCATACTGTTTTCCACAGTGGCTGCACCAGTTTTCATCCATACCGGCAGTGCACAAGGGTTCCTTTTTCTCTACAGTCTTGCCATGTTAGGTCCATTATTAAACGAAACGAGACTGAGACAAAGTGAAAGTTATTTAAAGCTTTATTTTATGATAAGTATTAGAAGTTAGACTGATTGGTCAGGGGAATGAAACTGAGACAAGGTGAAAGTTATGCAAAGCTCTATTCCATGCTAAGCATTAGAAGTTAGACTGACCATCAGGGCTGTCTCTGAAGAGAGCGACCCCTCCCAATCTTACAGATTACTTTTTATTGGGTGAAACTGCAACCCATATCTTGGTATCTCAACCTACTGGGTTTGTGTGTCTCTTGCTGATTGGCTAGTTCCATCTGGTCTGGTGACTTGTTATTTAAGATTACCCCATACCAGGAACCGTTACAAACCGTTACAAACTGTTACAAACCGTTACTTTTTGGGAAGGCTTAGTCAGTTAACATATTCAGTGTGAATAATAAGATTGTCATCCTTCCCAAGATGGAGTCATTTAGGTTTGAGCAAGACCTTCTCACTGCTAAAAACAGTACTTCATACTGATTAGATGTCTCCATCTGGTCTGACTCGTCCTTGTATTCTGGGCTCTGTTATCAGGAACTAGCCGACTACATTTCACTGGTTTCCCAGACTTGTTTCTAAGTAAGTTTCTCTTGAGGGGGAGAGTCAATTTAAGTTTACTGCACAAACAACAAAATGGCTATTTACCCAAGATGGAGTTGCTCTGGCTAAATAGGTCCTTAAAGCCAGAACTTGTTGTTTCTTATGTTTTTGGTTTTAGCCGTTCTGACAGGTGTAAGGTGATACTTCCTTGTGGTTTTGATTTGCATTTCTCTGGTGATGAGTGATGTTGAACATCTTTTCACGTTTCTGTTGGCCATCTGTAGGTCTTCTTTGGAAAACTACCCGTTCAGGTCTTCTGTCGATTTTTAAATTGAATTATTTGGTTTTTGGGCATTGAGTTGTACCAGTTCTATTTATGTTTGAGATACTAACCCCTTAACAGATATGTCATTTATAAATCTCTTCTTTTGTTCAGTAGATTTTTTTGTTTTGTTAATTATTTCCTTTGTTATGCAAAAGGTTATTATTATTATTATTTTTAATGTAGTCCAGTAGTTACAAACCGTTTTTGCTTTTGGTTCAGATGCCTTAGGTGAGGTATCTTGAAAAAATTTTCTATGTAAAAGAAATTACTGCCTGTTCTCTTTTCCAGTGTTTTTATGGTTTTAGGTCTCATGTTTAGATCTTTAATCCATTTTGAGTTATATTTGTGTTTGGTAAAAGAGAGTGGTCCAGTTTCATTCTCTTACATATAACTGTCAAATTTTCCCAATTTTCACCAATTTTTTGACATAATTTTTCATAATGTTCTCTTATAACTCCTTTATTTCTGTGGTGTTGGTTTTTATTTCTCCTCTTTTCATTTCTGAGTTTGAGTCCTCTCCCTCTCTTTCTCTTTTATGAGGATGACTAGAGGCTAATCAAAAAGTTCCCTTTTAAAACAGCTTTTCTTGAATCCCAAAGATTTTGAACTGCGTTTTTTCCTTTTCATTTGTTTCTATGTATTTTTATTTCCTTTTTGATTTCTTGATTTGCCCACCCATGGTTTAATACCGTATTATTTAACCTTTATGTATTTGTGTTTTTTCCTGATTTTTTCTTGTGGTTGATTTCTAGTTTCATAGTGTTGTGGTCAGAAAAGATGTATGGTAAGACTTCAGACTTTTTGAACTTGTTGAGACTTGTTTTGTGTTCTAACATGTGGTCTCTTCTGAGAATCATCCATGTACACTTGAAAGGAATTGTATTCTGCTGTTTTAGGATGGAACCTTCTGCACATATCTGTCAGATCCATGCGATCTGATGTGTTAACAATGCCACTGCTTCTTATTGATTTTCTGTTTGGATGATCTAGCCATTGACATAAATGGGTTGTTAAAATTCCCCACTATTATTGTATTACAATTGAGTACTTCCCTTATGTTAGTTATTAGCTGCTTTATGTATTTGTTGGGTGCATAAATATTTACAATTATTAATCTTTTTGTTGGATTGTTCCCTTAATGGTTATGTAGAGTCCTTGTTTGTCTCTTTTTATAGTCTTTCAGCAGTTTGAATATATTATGCAACTTTCTTCTGTCCTGCAAAGTTTCTGCTAAAAAAAAATCAGCTGTTAGCTTTATGGGGTTTCCCTTGTATGTAACTGTTTTTTTTTTTCTCTTGTTCCTTTAAAAATTCTCTATCAGTACTTTTTGCTATTTTAATTATTACTGGTTTTTATTTGGACTTCCTTGGGTTGATGTTGCTAGGGCCTTCTCTATCTCTTGAATATGGATATCTGTTTACTTCCCCAGATTTGGGAAGTTTATAGCAATTATTTCTTCAAATAAATTTTTTGCCCCCTTTCTCTCTCTTCTCCTTCTGAGATTCCCATAATGTAAATGTTATTAGGCTTGATGGTATCACTGAGTTCCCTTAACCTGTTCTCATTTTTTATTATTCTTTTTTCTTTCTCCTTTACAGGTTTACTGCTTTCCATTAATTACCTTGTCCTCCAGCTCACTGATCCATTTTTATTTTTACTTCCTCTAGTCTACTATTTATTCCCTCTAGTATATTATTATTTCAGTTATTGAGTTCTTGATCTTTGATTGATTCTTTTTTATATTTTCTTTATCTTTGTTGAGGATCTCACTGAGATAATCCACTCTTTTCTTGAGTCCATTGAGTATCTTTATGACCATTACATTTAATGGTTTATTAGATATATTGCTTATCTCTATTTTTGTTTATTTCTCTTGCTGTGATTTTGTCCTTTTTTTTTTTCAGTTGAGATATATTCCTCCATCTCCTCACTTTGTCTAGTTCTCTATACCTATTTCTTTTTTTTCCTTTTTTAAAAAAAATTAAGCTTTTTATTTATTTATTTTGGAAAGGGAGAGAGCATGAGTGGGAAGGACAGAGGGAGAAAACATTGAAGCAGACTGCATGCTGAGTGTAGAGCTCCATGTGGAACTTGATCACACGACCCTGAGATCATGACCTGAGCCAAAACTAAGAGCTGGATGCTCAATCAACTGCGACACACAGATGCCCCATTTCTATTTCTCTGTGTTAGGAAAGTCATCTGTGTCTCCTGCTCCTGAAAGTAGTGGCCTTATGAAGAGGAGGTCCTATAGTCCTCTGCAGTGCAGTGTCCCTTGTTCACCAGAAACTGGCACTTTAGGGGTGTCTTCTATGTATGTCGGGTGTGCCCTGTTGTAACTGAGCCTTGTTTACCTTTAGTTCAATTATCAGCAATGGCTCTTTTCACCTCTTCACCTATTATGGAAAGGATTTTGTTTCTATGTTGTTCTTTTATTGTTGTTGTTGGTCATGATAAGTGTACTCTTTAATCCCTATCACCTATTTGACCCATCTCTCCACCCAACTCCCCTCTGGTAACCATCAGTTTGTTCTCTGTAGTTAATAGTCTGTTTCTTGGTTTGTCTTTCTCTCTCTCTTTTTTCCTTTGTTCAATTGTTTTGTTTCTTATATTCTACATAAGAGTGAAATCAAATGGTGTTCATCTTTCTCTGACCTATTTTGCTTAGCATTGTTCTTTCTAGCTTTAACCATGTCATTGCAAATGGCAAGATTTCATTCTTTTTTATAGCTGAGTAATATTCCATTACAGACACATACACACACACCCACACACCCCCACACACCCACACAGTTCTTTATCCATTTACCTATTGATGGGTACCTAGGCTGCTTCCATAATTTGGCCATTGTAACTAATGCTGCAATAAACATAGGGGTACATGTATCCCTTTAAATTAGTGTTTTTGTATTTTTTGAGCAAATATCCCTTAGTGCTATTCTGACAGGTGTGAGGTGATATCTCATTGTTTTTATTTGTATTTCCCTGATGATGAGTGTTGTTCAGCATCTTTTCATGTGTCTGTTGGCCATCTGTGTGTCTTCTTTGGAGAATTATCTGCTTATGTCTTGTACCTGTTTTTAAACTGGATTATTTGGTTTTTGGGTATTGAGTTGTATCAGTTCTTTATATATTTTAGATACTACCCCATTATTAGATATGTCACTTACAAATATATTTCCCATTCAGTCATTCTTTTGTTTTGTTGATTGTTTCCTTTGCTGTGCAGAAACTTTTTCTTTAGTATTGGGAGCTTATTTTTGCTTTTGTTTTCCTTGCTTTAGGAGACATATCTATAAAAAATGTCACTGTGGCCAATGTCAGAAAAATTACTGCCTGTGCTCTCTTTAAGAATTTTTATGGCTTCAGGTCTCATGTTTAGGTCTTTGGTCCATTTGAGTTTATTTTTGTAGATAGTGAAAGAGAGTGGTCCAATTTCATTCTTTTACATATAGCTCTCCAACACCATGGTGTCCCAACACCATTTGTTGAAAAGACTGTCTTTTTTCCCATTGCATATTCCTGACTCCTTTGTTAAAGATTGTTGGCCATATAGTTGTGGGTTTATTTCTGGGTTCTCTATTCTGTTCTATTGATCTATGTGTCTATATGTATGCCAGCACCACACTATTTTGATCACTACAGTATTTTAGTGAATCTTGAAATCTGGGATTGTGATCTCCAGTTTTGTTTTTTGTTTTCAAACAAAAACTGGCTATTCAGTGTTCCATACAAATGTCAGGATTATTTGTTTTAGTTTCCTTCTGTGAAAAATGCTATTGGTATTTTGATAGGGGTTACATTAAATCTGTAGATTGTTTTGGATAGTATAATCATTTAACAATAGTCATTCTTCCAATCCATGAGCATGGAATGTCTAGTTCCTTTTGTCATCTTGAATTTGTTTTTATCCGTGTTTTATCTGCTTGGAGTGGCACTCCCTCCCAAGGGATGTCTTGCCATGTCAGTTTGTTCCCAGTCATGTCTCTACAACTAGCTGTGAAAGGTTGTCTCCCACAGTCTTCAGGTTGTTTTCTGGGTTATTTACCCTGATATAAAATTCGGGTTTTTAGAGTACAGGTTTCTCACCTCTTTGGTTAAATTTATTACTAGATATTTTACTGGTTTTGGTGCAATTGTGAATGTGATTTGTTTTTCTTAATTTCACTTTCTGTAGCTTCATTATTAGTATGTAGGAATGCAGGACATTTCTGTACATTGATTTTGTGTCCTGTGACTTTACTGAATTCATTTATCAGTTTGAATAGTTTTTTGATGGAGTCTTTGGGGTTTTCCCTATATAGTATCATGTCATCTACAAGTGGTGAGAGTTCTTCATCTTCCCTACCAATTTGCTGTCTAATTGCTGTGGCTAGGATTTCTAGTACAGAATAAATATAATCATGACTGTGTACATCCTTGACCCCTGTGTTATTAATGGGCCAGTCTGGGGCCACTTTATGATTGAGTTGGGTCACAACAGATGTTTGCCAGAGCTGTGGCTGCACCACACTGCAGGGTACTCTCCCTGTGTTGTCTCCCGAGCAGCTTTCAGTGGTGGCTGGGGCTTGCATTCAGACTTAATGTCAGTCCCCAGCCTGCAGCTGGAGTTGCAGTCAAACTGGTGTGTGTGGTTATCTTCCCCTCTCCTCAGGACAGGAGTCACTTTGGAGTGGGGCTGACCCCTGACTGGACTGCTTGCATAAAGCCAATTCTGTGGCGCCACTTGGAATGCTTGCCTAGGGCAGGTTGTATGCAGTAGGCGTCCACAGGAGAGGGTATGGGCAAGGTATGTTGTTGAGAGCTAGGTGGAGAGTGTTGGCACTACTGGCTTGCACAGGTGTCTGTGTATCTGGGCCAGAGGGTAGGGGAGAGAAATAGCACTAGCCAGCTCTTTTATTCTTGGAGAAGTCACCCGAAGATCCTTGCCCCTCCTGTGAACACATTCTGAGATTAGTAAATAAATCCCCTTCTTGTATACTCCAGGTTTTTTTTTTTTCTCACTGCTGCTTCTATGCTGTATCTCCCTGAGGCTCTTTGTCATGTTCTCTCTTTAAAGGTAGGGATTCAGTTTCCCCTTGCCTTCCAGCTCTCCCAGAGCTGAGCCTACTGGTATCCAAAGGTCCTGGTGTTGAGCCAAGCCTCTCTAGTTTTCATAGCTAAATGTTATGGGGCTTCATCTTCCCAGGGTGGGTCCCCCTGTGCCTGGAGTGGCTGCGATGGGGTCTGCTCTTCCCCATTCTTCATGCTTGGAGTGCCACTCCCTCCCAAGGGATGTCAGTTTGTTCCCAGCCATGTCTCTACAACTAGCTGTGGAGAGGTGGTCTCCCACAGTCTTCAGGTGGTTTTCTGGGTTATTTACCCTGATATGGGTGTTATCTAGGTGTATCCATAGGATGAGGTGAACTTCGTATCTTCTTATTCTGATGCCTTCCATGAAAGCTATTTGGGCATAAATCTGAAGATATCAAAATCACCTGGGTCGTTAACAGCTAGTGTGTTAATGACCTCTCTGATATTTTCCACATGCTGTGCCTAATTTAATGTTATTGTCACTGTAGTGATGGATACTAGTTTTGGACAACATGGCACAGTACTCTATTTTAGATTTCTGCAAGGCTGGGCAACAGTTGTTGGTGAGGATGACCAGTTTTGTTTGCCTTGTCTAATAATTTTCAGTGTTTTCTTGTACTACAGTATGCACTTTCCACTCTTCATAATGGGTTGGAGCCTAGAGTTGATTTATTCCAGCAACTTTTACTTGTTCTATGAGGACACCATCTTCCTGCCTTAGGTACAGGACAGTTTTCAAACAAGAGAAGACACTAAGATGGTTAGGAGTGACCAGAGTCCAGTGGTCTTTCAATGAATGGTTGTGGTGGCCATTAACAATAATACATAGGTCCGTGACTTCACCAAAGGTTTCAAATGGTGAGATCTAGTTGTATTATTTAGTCTTAGTTATGCTTCATAAAGAGCACTTTCTCTCATTAACTTTTTTGTTACCTCAAGATAGAATTCTTACATTAAAGTCAGGATAAATGTTGAATTTTTTTTCTTCCTTTATTTATATAAGTAAATGATATGATTCCTTAATATTTTCCAAAGATGAATGGTGAGTGTTTTTTAAAAATTATTAGGAAGTCATGGGTGTTTAACATTTTTAATATGGTTCAGCCTATTACAGTTGTTGTCCTTACCGATGAGCAAATTGGCCAGTGGGAGCCTCTTCAAAGACCCCAGTAGTCTTCAAAAGTTGCCTTGTTATCTCATAGGACATACTTTCCAGACTTATCCTGTATATTCTCTGTTCTAGACGTGGCATTTGAAATTTCTTAAAGAGAAGTGCTCCTTTTTAATGAGAAAATTATATTTAGAGAACATAACCTGCTATTAAGTTAGTCATTGTGTCTATCGTTTTGGGGCATCAGAGTTAGGAATACGCTTTTTAAAAAGAGAAATATGGGGACACATGGGTGGCTCAGTCAGTTAAGTGGCTGCCTTTAGCTCAGGTCATGATCCTAGGATTCTGGGATCAAGACCCACATTGGGCTCCCTGCTCAGCAGGGAGCCTACTTCTCCCTCTTCCTCTGCTTGCTGCTCCCCCTACTTGGGCTCTCTCTCTATCAAAAAAATAAAATCTTAAAAAAAAAAAAAAACATGCTATGAATGTATACGGACACACCCATTTTCAATTTAGGATCACATACTCAGGTCCTTCCTGTGGATTTCTTATTGAATCTACTACCATAGCTAAGTAGAAATTAAAGTTTAAAACCATGTATATTGTCCAGTCCTGTTCCAGAGATGACAGTGAATATGTCAGTCTGAGTGTCAATGTGCTTATGGGATTTGAGGCTCTTAAAAATAGATAATGGTAGTGAGTTTTTTGGAAATCACCCACTACATTTGTGCTTGTCTGTGGAATTTGCCCTTCTTCTCATACCGTGTGATTTACCTGTTGGCAAATATACATAAGTGCATGATGTTAATCTGTTACGGAATCCACTGCGTGCCACGCATGACATGCATAATCTCACTTGATTGTCAAGGCTTCTAAGACCTCTATGGTACACATACTTTATATTTTAATCTTTGATTTACTTGGAATTTATTTAGATGTATGGTATAAGGTAGAGATTTAGCTTTTGCCTCAAATCATTTCTCGGTTATTTCTGTGCCATATCAGATGATCTTTCACATGCTCCATGATTTAAAATAACATTTCCACAGAGGCCCCTAGGTGGCTCAATCTGTTAAGCACCTGGACTCCTGGTTTTGGCTCAGGTCATGGGATTGCATGAGGCTCTGTGCTCAGCGGGGAGTCCACCTGAAGATTCTGTTCCCCTCCCACTCCTGCAACTCATGCGTGTGTGCTCACTCTCTCTCAAATAAATAAATAAATAAATAAATCTTTTAAAAAAAAACTATCACATACTACACATACTACATTCTTATACATACTACACATACTATCACATACTACATTCTTATACATACTTGAGTCTTTTCTAAATTGAGTTTTCTATCTGGTTCCGTTATCCTCTCTGTCTAATCCTGCACTCATTTAGTTAATGCTCCTTTATGATACATTTTGATGTTTGTTAAGAGCCTCTCCTTCTCTTCCTACACCTAACCACACTCTTACAATGTTCTTCATTTTTTTTTTTTTACATATACAATTAGTTTTCCAGATGAACTTGCAAACCATTTAACTAAGTTCCATTTAAAATATTTTGATGACTGGGGCACCTGGTGCCTCAGTGGGTTAAAGCCTCTGCCTTTGGCTCAGGTCATGATTTCAGGGTCCTGGGAACAAGCCTTGCATCGGGATCTCTGCTCGGCGGGGAGCCTGCTTCCTCTTCTCTCTCTGCCTGCCTCTCTGCCTACTTGTGTTTTCTCTCTGTCAAATAAATAACTAAAATCTTTCAAAAAAATACTTTGATGACTAGTAACTTTGAAAATATTTGATATAAAAGAAAATAGAGGAAGCTAGAAGCACTTTCCAAAATAAGGTCTTTCTTTAATTTTTTTTTAGATTTGAGATCCTTCTTTATTTTTATATCTCTCTTACCATAGCATTTCATAAATATCTGATCCTTGATTTAACGTACTGTTTTTAGCATAGCATTTTTGTTAGCAGTTGATTTTGCTAAATTTTCACAAACCTGACTTAACACTAATCTTGACCTTATGCTTCATTAATTAGAATTAATTTCCTGTCCAAACAATACGTCCAAGTGTAGCTATGACTGTGTTCTGACATCAGATGGTCCCGTATGTTTCTGTCCTGAAGGCTCAGTGCTTGAGACAGATGGAAAAACATGTAGTGGTAAGTTTATTGACTTTTGTTTGTTTGCAAACATTAGTTTTCTGAGTGACACCTAAAGATTGATCTTATTTATAAAGGAGAAGAGACTTTCCAACATTACACATTAAAAGATATTTGTACAACAGAGTAACATATACATTTATATCAGGTTTTTGTTGACATATTTTCTGTTTTAGACAGCAAGGTGTAGTAGTTGCCAGGGCTTTGGGCTTTGAAATCAGACAGCTCTGAGGTAGTACTACCTGTTGGCAGCAGTGTTATTTTGGACTAGTTACTTGCCCTTCCTTAGTCTGATTTTTTTCATCTGTAGAAGTTAGTCAGCCCTGCTTCCTGGATTTGTGGCCAACATCGAACAAGATGATGGGTGCAGAGTTTTTAGCCTATTCCTTGCAACTAACAAATAACTCTCTACTTCATCTTCATAGAGACTTAAGCATATAGCAGGCCAGATGTAACTTAGAATTAGCATAAGAGCTATATGTGGCTTTTTTTAAAAAACAAAGAAAGCAAAAAAACTCACAAGTCCAAAAATATATGTGAGAAGAAAATATATTACTCACTAGCAAGAGTTGAACCAGTTGTCAGACTCATCAAAATATATTCCTTATTCCAGCTGCTGTCAGCGCAGTGGTCTTCAAACTCAGTGGTAGAACGGAGGACAGAGGCTCCTGTCCTCCATGTGAAGGGTTAATATTCAAGCTATAAGGTTATAGGAAAATAGAATACGGTGACAAATTTCCTCCTAGTCTCTGAAAAATAACCTTGATTGCAGCAGTATAAGATATTGTGGAAATGGTTTTAAAAACCCTCACGTATTGGGCTCATTCAGTGTTTTGATGAAAAATTGTTATATTTTTGAATGATATGGTGTCATCAGCAAGTGCTTGTTTTCGTAGGCTGTTCGTCACCTGATAATGGTGGGTGTAGCCAGCTCTGCCTCCCTCTCAGCCCCGTCTCCTGGGAATGTGGTTGCTTTCCTGGGTACGACCTACAACTGGACAAAAAAAGCTGTGTGGCATCAGGTTAGTGCTGTGGATGTTTGAAAGTGTGTCTCTGCAAAAAGATTATATGAAAACACTTTATTTAGAAATACGGGGAATTAAATTGTATTTGGCTTCTGAGTGGAACGTCTGATTTTTTATTTTTCTGAAAATAGAAAATGAATCACATAGTCAATATAAATAAGAATCACATAAATAAATAATCATGTTTTTGAGGAATGTTTCTAGTTTATCAGCACTCAGCAAAGATTTGCCATTACATCAAGTATGGCATTCCAGTATATGCGAAAATCATGACCAGAACTGTTTTAAAAGACTTCATAGTTTAGAGGTGTTTAATAAATATTTGTTGATTGATTTGATTTCCATCTCTTCAGAGAATGTAACCATCATAATACTTTGACAAATTCTGTCCTTTTTATGTCAAGATTTAATATGCAGTTGAATGCTTGAATAATTTTTTCATCTCCTGACATTCTATCTCTTGTGTCCTTCAACAGCCTTGGATTCCTAGATTTATATCAAATTGATGTTATCTCTCCTGAGGTTCATTATGCTTATAATCTGGGGTAACATAATGAGGAGCCTGCAGAGTTTGCCTTACACCCTGATACTCTTAACTTCTCAGGGCCTTCGTGAATATAGCGTAATCTGAAAATTATCAGGGGTCTTGTTATTAACTCAAATAATAATGCCCCCCTTTCAGAAGTGCCAGGTCAGAGAAGTGTATTTATCCCGACATGAATTAATATTATCTGCTAACATTAATATGTTTCCATATGTGTGAATCAAGGAGATTATGGCACTAAGACTTGCATTATCTGGCTATGGTGCTGGCTATTTAATGCTGGCTCTTTTTATAAGTAATTTACATTTTAAAAGCAGGTACCTAGACAGAGGGGAATCCAGTAAAATGGAATTCTGGTAAAATGTCGCCTCATAGGAGAAAACTTCTTTCCGGTCTTAACCTACACCACACTGGTGGAATATTAAGTAGGTAAGAACTGCAGAAAGAGGGCACGATGAAAGGAGAAGTCAGAAGTGCTTACTGGGTTCCAAGACATATTTTAAATGGAGGCGTACTTGAATTTGGTTAACAGGACCGCAGCCATTTTTATTGTTTGCCAATTCTCAAGACATTCGACGCTTGCATTTTGATGGAACAGAGTATGGAACCCTGCTCAGCCAGCAGATGGGAACAGTTTTTGCCCTTGATCACGACCCCGTGGAAAATAAGGTATGGCTTTGTCGTTGAACAGAGGTGGCTATGCCTTAAGGACAGAGTAGAGGATTTTATCCCAGCAGATGATCTGAGCTATTTGAAAATCCTCTGCTAAGTTCAGAATGATTAGGTGCAGAGAAATGCAGATATAGACCCTGGAGTGTAATTTGGGAATTGTTAAGGGCTCTCCTATTCTCATAACCCTACCCTGGCCCTTACTGTGACTCAGCTATTTTATTGGAAATGATAAATCAGGCTCTTAAATTTAGTCTCCTCTTTGGAGATGAGATTGGGAGGCTAGCACAGTGCTGTACCCACAGGAGGACTGCCATAAATAGGTTTTCCATTATTTGCCAATAGCAGAAGCGGTGGGAGGCTGGGGTAGGTTATATTTGTGCTAGGTTAGAATGTGCTTGAAATGATATGGTGTCTTCTGGAGTTTAATCATATGGTAGTTATACATTTACATAGCTATTAGTTAACTATTTAGTTATGACTAGATAGTGCATTCATTCCTAGAGTTTTAAACTTTGTATTTTTGTGTCTTCCTGATTTGAAGCAGTCAGGTAAATGGTCGAAGGAGACAATGAAACAGATTGATTGGGTTTAATTGCTATGGTTTGGTAGCCAAATATAACTCTTTTTGCAAAGAGAAGCTTTATACTTAAACACTAATAAAAAAAAAAATCCTTCTTTCTTTTCCTTGAACTGAATCTATATGACTTACTTGAAGAATTATATTAATAGAAAGAAAATAATAGGAACAAAATCAGTTCAAGATTCGTTACCAAACTAGTTTTTTTTTTTTTTTACCGACATAATCAGCATTTATAAGGTGACTAAAGAGACCTAGAAGAACTTGCAGTCATGTGGCTGCTTTTCATTTCCCTTGTCAAGTTCTCCTGTCCTTGCTCTTCAAACTGGGGTCCTTGGACCGGTGGCACTGTTATCACCTGGGGCTTGTTAGTCCTGCGGACTTCCAGGCTCCACCTCTGACCTCTGAAGCAGAGTCTGCATTTTAACAAGATTTCCAGGTGATTCGGGTGTACACTTGAGTTTGAGAAGAGCTGTAGCTTAGTGGTTTTAATAGGAGAAGTACCCATTTTTGTCTTATGGAATAGAACCTTTTCTGTTTCATCTGTAGCGAAAGATGATAACCCATTGGTTAATGAGTTACCACTTCATGAACATTCTCATCATTGATTAGAAGTTTAGGTACATTTATCTACTCAGCTAAAGTCCACAAATGCTATCATTAAATTGTCAGCTGACCCACGGCAGTTCTTAACACTCTCACAAAATTCTTGTACCCGTTGGCTAGTCTGCATAGGAGAGTGAAAAAGAGCCTTGCACTTACTTGCAAGTTTATGGTCTGTTGAAGATGGATTAATTAAAATGCAATTAAATATGGTTAGAGTTGAAAGAAATGTTAGCAAATATCTAGTTTAACTTTGTCATTTTTCCAGTTGAAAAGACTGAATTTAATGACTTGGCCAACTCAATTAAAACAAAGAAGGGCCTGAACTGGGAGACAAACCTGTGTCTCCAGACTTGTAGGGACGTGTAGGGCTGTGGGTTGAGCAGTAGAAGACACAGCCCAGCTGGTAGCCCCCACTAAACTGTCCATCATTGCTCCCTTTCAAGATGTAGAAGCCATTAGAGTTCAAGTACAATGGCTTGGTTATTGATCAATTATCAAAGTTTAACAAATTACCCAGTAGTAATAGAAATATGTACCAGGCATAGGAATAGATCTATATCTATATGTATATAAATGTACACAGATATAGGTATATCTCCTTTTTGGATTCACATTATTATCCCCATTTAACCAAGGAGGACACTGAGGGTGTGAGACCTGGAGGAAGCTGCTTATGTTTACACACATCTGGGAAGCAGCAGAAGTGAAATGTGGAATTCCATTGCAGGTGTGTCTCCAAGGCCAAGTTCTTAGTGGTTGCACTATATGATCTAAAGATTTACTAACCATGTCTGTACCTATGTTCCACATTAATTTTTTTTTTAGAGATCTAAATATATTTTTTATTGCAAAGTAACTTTAAAATTAGCAGTCCAGCTCTGTTCTTTGAGCACAATGCAATAACATATATTATTATTTTATAAATAATTATTTGTTATTCCACTAAATAAATACTTTAGTTTCTAAGGTTATCTGCGGTCTGATAGGTTATAAACTATTGATAACATGAGCCATGGGAAAGAAACATGTCTTTTGTAAGAGCAGATATGCTTTTTACTGCTTTTCCAGTTGGTCCCTGTTCTTTTTCCTTTTCTTTTTTTTTTTTTTATTAAATTGATTTCTTTATTTTAAGAAAAACAGTATTCCTTATTTTTTCACCACACCCAGTGCTCCATGCAATCTGTGCCCTCTATAATACCCACCACCTGGTACCCCAACCTCCCACCCCCCGCCCCTTCAAACCCCTCAGATTGTTTTTCAGAGTCCATAGTTTCTCATGATTCACCTCCCCTTCCAATTTACCCCAACTCCCTTCTCCTCTCTAACACCCCTTGTCCTCCATGCTATTTGTTATGCTCCACAAATAAGTGAAACCATATGATAATTGACTCTATCTGCTTGACTTATTTCACTCAGCATAATCTCTTCCACATTCACTTTTAAAAACAAATCAGATAGAAATGCCTGTGTTCTTTTTTGTAGATATACTTCGCCCATACAGCCCTGAAGTGGATAGAGAGAGCTAATATGGATGGTTCCCAGCGAGAAAGGCTTATTGAGGAAGCTATAGATGAGCCAGAAGGTCTTGCCATAGATTGGATTGAGCGTAAATTCTACTGGACGGACAAAGGGTATGCTTCCTCCTTCACTTGTAAGCCACGAGGGATGGGAGTGAGGCATAGGTGATAGCGTGGTCTCAGCCTCTGCTTTGAACCCAAGAGAATATAGCTGGGCACTTGGGTGGGACTGGAGGAAAGATGCCCCTGATGCTGTCCACGTTCCCTCCACTCCCCCAACACTACCAGGCAGGGTGGTCCTTGTTTCATCAAGACTGGATCTATATCCAAGGGAGAATTGTGAGGACCAAAGAAGTAACCTAGGCTTTTGATCTTCAGGCTGTGATCAGAGAAAGGCAAAGCTTGTCTGAATACAATCACTGAGCATCCTCTACGCATCTGCTCTGGATACCCCATATCCTCGGTAACGTGGGCAAATGCTTGTTCCACGCACGTGTCAGTAGAAGAGATGTAGAAAGAAGGTGGTGCATAAATCATTGCCAAATGAAGGGTGTGCACACCTGGAGGGGCTTGGAAGAGGCTCCAGGAATCAGCTAGTCCCACCCCCTCACTCTACAGACCAGAAGACACATGTTGTCTCCTCGTGAATAAGCCTGAAAGGAGGGAGCAAGGCTGAACGTGGGAGTTATGAGCCAAGTCTTCATGAGAGTGGAGAGATGGTCTACTTGCTCTGATGCTGGCTTTCCCAGAACTAGAGAGAAGCTAGGCGGTTCCTGTCCTTTAGGCGTACTGCTGCCCTGGCTGTAGAGGGGCAGGGGTGCTTGGTGTGTGTGTGGCTTGTGTGAACCCAAGGAATGGCGGTGGTGGGAGGAGGGTGGGGAAAGGAAGTGGCTGCATCTTTTCTGTGTGCTATCGAGGGCCACTCCTTGCTTCTGAGAGAGGCCGCTAACCACAGAGAACAGGCAGCTATCACAAGACGGTATGAGAAATTCTCTGTGCTCTAGGATGTTTGATCAGAGCACTTAAAGCCACAGAGTGTAATGGTAGTCAATCTATCAACTGTGTCAAAGTGAAAGAAGGTAGAATTAATTAGGATTTCACCTCTAGGAAGTCAGTGGTCCCAATCCGGAAGGAGAAGTCCCAGGGAACAGTTTTATAGATCTGGGGGTAGTTTTCCTATGTCCCAGAAAATTTTTTTGGTCTGGATAATCCATGGGAGACAATTGGTGTCTCCCATGACTCCCATTAAAAATGAGCCAGATGGGGGCGCCTGGGTGGCTCAGTGGGTTAAACCTCTGCCTTCAGCTCAGGTCATGATCTCAGGTTCCTGGGATCGAGCCCTGCATCGGGCTCTCTGCTCAGCTTCTCTGCCTGCCTCTCTGCCTACTTGTGATCTTTCTCTCTCTGTCAAACAAATAAATAAAATCTTAAAAAAAAATGAGCCATATGCATGACATGGTGTACAGTTATCAATAACATGGTACTTTTATATTCACAGTAGTCCATTTTCATTCATTCATTCATTTTTGTTTACTTAAACATACCTTTATTCCTTTATTCTTTGGATATTTGTTTATTGAATATCTGAAATGCATCAGACGTTATGCTAAGAGCTTTATCGTCATGACACTGTGAATCCCCAAATGATAAGTTTTCTTATCCCCAATTTAAAGATGAAAAAAAACCTGGGAATTAAAGAGGTAAGGTAGCTTCCCCAATGGCAAGCAGCCAGCAAGAAGTAGATCTGGAGTTTTAGTTGTAGTAATGATAAAAATCATAATAACAGCCTCCTCTGTGTGGAACCTACTTAAAAGGATGTTTTAAAATGTCAGTTGTGTGTAATAACAGAGTTTGTCTGCGGCTGTTCCCAGAAAGGTAAGTGTTGGTCCGGACAGCAGATGTCAGCCGCCCTTGGCCTCTCCAAGGATGCCAGGTCTCCTCGTATTTCCTGCATTTGCATGGCACCTTTAATTTTCAGTGTTTGATTAATGGCCCCATGGTACCTATTGCAAGACAATGCCTTCAGGAGATAGGCGGGTACCACTGTGGGCTGGAGAATCAGACCTCAACTTCCCAAGTTCACGGACTTCAGTAATAACAAGCCCTTCTAAGTCCTCTTCCCTCTAATGGCAGCTGTTGAAAGGAAACCTTTAATTTGTCTGGAAATGAGAGGTTTATAGCTTGAAAACCTCAATATTAGCTAGAAATTGGATTTAAATAACTGAGATTCCAAGCTCATGCTATTAGATTATATGGTAACTCTTAGCCAATTGAAAGAACCAGAGTGGATGCCTACAGTTTATATTGGCTGAGGAAAAGACATATTCACATTAACATCTCACTGTAGGAAGGAAGCTAATTGATCATTCCACTGGCAGTGCATTAAGGAATCCTGATTCTTAAAGTCAAATGCCCAGCAAAAATGAATTAGGAGGGCAAAAATATATGTTTAGATATATTTATACCTCCTGGGAGGTATAAATCACTCTTCCAAGGGCTCTGGATGGACAAGTCCTGGCCTGGAAACAGGGTGGGTTTTGGGGCATCCCAGAGGCATCGAGACCAATTAGATCATGGAAAAAAAGAGAAAGACACTGCATTAGATCAACGGTCTTGCTTGAACTCATGCACCCAGATGTCCATGCTTGTCTTTGCTTTCTCATCACCTACACTGGAGTTAGAGATTTGCTTTCTGGCTGAATGAAATAGAAGTGTATTACTGGGTGAGCTCCTGCGGAGCTGTGAAAGTAAATTCCAGAAATCCTGCCTAAGACAGCTCCAGCGTCAAGAGCTTACGTCCGTCTTGATTCTCATCAGTTCACTTCTGCTCAAAACAGTAAGAACTTAGAGATGATGTAGCCGTGAGATCAGAACTAACAGTTTTCTCTCCCCTGGTCACAAGCAAGTGGCCTCAGAATTCCTTCCCTCCCACTCAGACACATTGAGTTCAAAAATACCTTTCAGCCGGCAGTACCTTGGCGACGGATCACTTCATCTGGAAATAGAATTATCTTTTAAGAGTGGCTCTGTTGTGCAAATGGCTTCCAGTTATCCAGCGCCCTGAGTTGGTGGTTTGTACCGTGTACTTGACCAGCACAGGCTCTGAGCCATTTTTGCCTCTGCCTCCCTCCCACACAGAAACTAGGAGGAGGACTATCTGAAACCCCTTCCCCACTGAGTGGCTAGAAAGTACACTCACATAAACCACGCATCCTCCTCCTTAGTGTTTAGTAGAACAGGGAGGAGAGAATAGTTCTGCCTTGTGTTTCTGGTCAGGCCTGTTGTATGTGGACATTGCCCACAAGAGCGAGGGATGGGCCTTTCCCGATGTTGGTTGAATGAATTAAAGATAATTATACTTTCCAGTGTAACAGGTAGGGAAACAGGCTGAGCAGATGCCACAGGGTGGGAGGGGAGGTGGTTGTTCTCCCAGCCTGTGGTCCTGCCTGCTCCTGGTTGCCGCTGGGAAGCCCAGCTTAGTAAACAGGGTGAGGCACGCCGGGAATAAGGCATCTGTCTTGAGTCTGCCGCTTGCATTCTTTACGTTCCCTAGACTCTAATTCCCTCAACCTCTCCTGCGGGACTCTGAGCTCTATAAGGACAGAGGCAGGGTTTTGTTTACTGTTGTCTCTAATGCTTCAGCAAATCTTTGACACATGGTAGGTGCTCAGTAAATACTTACTTGTAATAAAGGTCAATTTAACAAATAGAAAATTTAGGAAATGAGGATTTTCTCCTCTGCCAGATTCCATAGGTTTTTTTTTTTTTTTTAAAATTTTTAAAATTTATTTATTTGTCAGGGGGCACCGCACAAGCAGGGGGAGCAACAGGCGGAGGGAGAAGGAGGCTCCCTGCTGAGCAAGGAGCCCAAGGCAGGACTTGATCCCAGGACGCTGGGAGGGTGACCTGAGCCTGAGCTGAAGGCAGACACTTAACCAACTGAGCAAGCCAGGCACCCCTATTTTTTTTTTAATGTAAAGATTAGCAATAATATTTCCGTACTCCCATTTGTCTTAGAATCATATGGAAGAAAACAAAGTCAACAGAAATCTCGCCTCTGCTGTCCTTGTGCTAGCTGCCTCTGTCACCCTTCGAGGCCTACTCTCTCTCCTCCCTGTGATCTGTGACCATGAAGAAGAGAGCTGCTCCCCTCTGGCTTCCAGTGGGTTTAGCAGGAACTGGGGGGTTGTGAAGAAAAGGCGTCAGTGGTATTTACACTCCTGACTTTGTCCTTGCCAGGCCCCTGACACAGCCCCCTCTTACCTTATCCTTGCACTGTGTATTTTAGTTGTGTGGGATAAATACTGGGGTGCTGATTAGAAGGTTGTTTAAAAAAATAGAATTCATGGGTGTATGTGCTGACAGGTGTGTATGTATGTGTGATGACCTGGACTTGTGTTGAGAGTATGTGGTCTGTGTGTGCACACATGTGATGGAGGTAGTTTAGAATGCCTATCTTTGCATTTCAGTAAGTAACAGGAAGAAGGAGTAGGTTTGTTTAAAAAGGAAAGTTGATGTAACAAGCTCCTTTTTATTACATGCATCTTAGGAAATCTCTCATCGAAGGGAGTGATTTAAATGGAAAACATCGTGAAATAATCATCAAGGAGGATCTCTCTCAGCCACGAGGAATTGCTGTTCATCCAATGGCCAAGTAAGTATTTGTGAAAATAATGCACTTTCCCATAGGGGTCATGAGAGTTCATGTTTGATGTACTAGTGTCCAAAATTTGTCGTAAGACCTCAGGTGTTCAGGGGAGTCAGAAATCAAGAAAATCCATGAGATTGGTTCAAACTTTCAGAAATGATATAGCTAGCATGACTTCATCATCCTTTTAGGTCTTTAGACTTTCTATTCTTACATAAAAGTTTTGTTATTCCCATAACCTTCCTTTTAAGCCAATTTAATTTTTTTATAAAAGAAGTGGGCTATAATTCATTAACCAATTAGATGTAAGAAAACATAAGATGAGTTTGAATGATAGGTCATTCCTAGATTTAGATAACTGGAAATAGAAACCATGAGAGATGAGAGGACTATGTTGGTAATCGTGAATTTGACATATTGGCGAAAAATGTTGGTTTAAGTTTAGAGAATTAAGGAAAATATTGTATTCCTTCCTAGTTGTTCAAAAACAAGGATTAAAAACTAGGCCTATTTTATTTCTAATGGGAATTTTTTGATGGTCTATGGGAAATAATATACTGGCAGTAATTGATCATTGATTTGGAGCCAGCCATGTGATTTAAAAAGTGAGAATGTAACCATCTCTAAACAAACCAATATGAAAGATAATGAACCATATTGACCTAAAAAAATGTGCCTCAGCATCCAATTCATGTAACTTAAAATTGACCAAGTTAAGTGAGTACACTGTATAAAACTAGATAACAGATAAATATGCTATTTCCTTTATGTTGCAATTTTACATGTAGAGTGAGTTTTATAAATGCATAGCACCTTTGCTAACATGATTATATTGCCTTTTGTAGCATGACATGCTAATTTAAGAATATCTTCTTGAACACACTTTCAATTAGTAATATAGTTCAATTTTTCAAACTAATTTATTTCTTTATTTCTTCTTTATCTAATGATCTGAGACTTAATTCAGCATTTCCTGTCCAAGATGCTCTACATAGACAAGATAATTTTTGCTATTGAGAACATTACATGTCCAGAGTACACTGCTATACTTTCTATATTCCTTGGTGTACCACTTCAGTTTATTCTAAAGTGATTTACATTGATGTTTTCAGTGATGAAAGAATAGAAGAATTTTTTTTCATGCAAATTTTGTTTTATGCTTTCTTGATTAAAGGAAATTATTCTGGACTGATATGGGGATTAAGCCACGAATTGAAAGTTCTTCCCTTCAAGGCATTGGCCGATTGGTTATAGCTGGTTCTGATTTGGTCTGGCCCAGTGGAATAACAATTGATTACTTAACTGACAAATTGTATTGGTGTGATGCCAAGCTGTCTGTGATCGAAATGGCCAATCTGGATGGTTCAAAACGCCAAAGACTTGCCCAGAACGATGTAGGTGAGGCTTTGGGATGGGTGATTTCTTCCTTTTGTCCTGAGTGTTGACAATTGTTAGATACAAAATGTGTTTACACATACACACAGACAGACACACACACTCAACTCCCCAGACACACCTGTCCCTTAGCCATATATGGTGAGAGAAGTATGGAGACAAACACACTGACAGATTTCTTTGGGGACTTCTGAGCTACAAAGATTACCTTCACATTGGAATACTGGATAAAAACATGATGATTTATAAGCATTTCTTTTTGCCAAAATCAGAAGGAAAATATTAAAAATTTTAATACCTCTTTGGGGATAAGAACTTTATTCAGTTGTCATTTGTTAGGTTTTAGACAATGACGTTTGTACAACTGTCATAGTATTACCTTTAGGTATTAATGAATATACATTCATAGCCAAAGATTATTATAGTTTTCTTTCCTATTATATTTTCAGATTTTTCATGGGGTGACATGTATGTTCATAAACATATTAAAATGCTATAGTCTATGCTGAATGTTAAAAAAGAAATACTGGGGATGTCTGAGGGTCAGTTGGTTAAGCATGAAACTCCTGGTTTCAGCTCTGGTCATGATCCACAGGTAAAGAGATTGAGCCCTGGGTTGGGGTCCCTGCTCAGTGGGAAGTCTGCTTCCCCTCTGTCCTTACCCCCACTCCCGTGAGCCTGAACTCTCTTTCTCTCATAAATAAATAAATCTTAAAGAGAGAGAGATGAATACTGAGTATACCAGGAGCCACTGCATTTTCTTGAGCAGGAAATACATATGATAAGACTGGCACATCCCTGTAAGCATTTAGGTAGCAGTATTAGGGTTGGATTGAAATCTGGAGAGAAGGAAATTAGTCACAAGGCTGTTGTCTAGTCAACAGTCAATGTAGGCCTGAGATAGAACATTGCCATTTCAAAGTAAAATGGAGGATTAGAGTATTACAAAAAAGTCAATGCGAATGAAAAACTTCAAGAATTTGGTAATAGAATATCAAAATGAGAGTCAGGGAGATGCTAAAGATGCTTCAAAGATTCAGAAGCTGGTTGGTTGAGTAGATGCAAAAAATACGGCCTATCTCTTCTATGAAGAAGTTGCTTAATAATTCCATATTTATTTTGTCTATTCTTTTTTGGGGTTAGAGGAGATGAATTTCTAGGTATATATTATACACTAAATTGATTATGATAAGTAAATTTAAAATTTTATGTAGTTCCAAGATTCCTTAAAAACTAAGGGTATAAGGGGTGCCTGGGTGGCTCAGTGGGTTAAGCCTCTGCCTTCAGCTCAGGTCATGATCTCAGGGTCCTGGGATCAAGAATCACATCGGGCTCTCTGCTCAGCAGGGAGCCTGCTTCTCCCTTTCTCTCTGCCTGCCTCTCTGCCTACTTGTGATCTCTGTCTGTCAAATTAAAAAAAATAAAATAAAAATTAAAGGTATACTTTACAATAAATCATAAGCTTTTGTAAGATCGTAGACTTTACTCACCCAGGCACTTAACAGATATTTATGGAATCATTTTGGGAAGTGGAGATACAGTAGAGATACATGTTTGTTCATGGGAGGCATATATTATTTAAGAAATACATCACCCAAATAAGTGGGAAATTATAGCTTTGATACATGAAGGCTTAAAAGGATTTGAAGATTCCTAACCAGAATGTAAAGATACCATATGCTAACCCAAAAAGCATAACAGATACTTTGTAAATAATTTCTATGCTTTTGTAATCTGTGGCTAATACAATTTCCTGTTAAAAGCCATTATCGATGGATTTTGGGGAGGGTATATGTTGTAATGAGCCCTGGATATTCTATAAGACTCATGAATCACAGACCTGTATCCCGGAAACAAATAATTCATTATATGTTAATTGAATTTAAATTTTAAAAAAGCTATTATCAGATATTTGCTATGAAAAGATCTAAGTGACCATTTCCATCATTACAGTGCCATCTACTGGCGTATAAGTAAGTGGTGGCTTTTTGGCCGCTCACTCAGGATTTTTAATGTAAAGATTGAAGGATTCATTCATTCATTCATTCATTCATTCGTTCTTTTTTTTTTTTTTTTTAATGAGAGAGAACGTGCGTGGTAGAGACTGGGGAGGGGCAGAAGGCAAAGGAAGAGAGAGAATCTTAAGCAGGCTTCAGGCTCAGTATGGAGCCTGACACAGGGCTCCATCTCACAACTCTGAGATCATGGCCTGAGCCGAAATCCAGAGTTGGACGCATAACTGACTGAGCCACCCAGGTGCCCCCGAAGTAATTCATCCTTCACTTAACATTCAACCGTGGCTCTTCTATTTAAAAAACTAACGAAGATTGTTTCTAGTGTGAGGTATTTGTTGAAAAACTATAGCTAATTTTCATCAACTATATTTCAGTATTAAAAATAAGAAAAATAAAAAAATTTTAAAGAGATTTAAAAAAATAGCTAATTCTGACACGTGCTACAAATGGGTGAACCCTGGAGACATTATGGTGAGTGAAATAAGCCAGGCACAAAAGACAAATACCATATGATTCTATCTACTTGACGTATCTAGAATAGTCACATTCATAGAAAAGTAGAATGAGGGGGGTGGGAAATGGGAAGTTGTGGTTTAATGGATATTAGAGTTTCAGTTTTGCAAGATAAAAAATTTCTGGAAGTTGGCTGTATAACAAAGTGAATGTCCTTAACACTGCTAAAATGTATGCCTAGGTTAAGATGATATATCTTATGTTAGAGGTATTTTGGCATAACAAAAAACCCTCATATCTATATTAAAAATGTCTGTGCTGCATTTATGGCTTTAATTGGGAACAAAAGGCTAGAGACTACTAAGATTCTCTAAGGGCTCTGGTCAGTAATGATGGATGGAGACTCATTGTCACCAGCACAAGTCATTTTAGTTTGCTGCCAGAAGAGGGAGACATTCATCCTAATCCACCAAAACCACTGCTCATTTGCAAAAAAAAAAAAAAAAAAAAAAAAAAAAACTGGTCTGGGAAATGTGACTGAACAAGATTAAAGGTTCCAAATTTGGGGCTCCCTAGCTTTAGCCTCTAACCACTTGAGACAGTGTATTACAGCATTTCCCTGCTTACTACCAATACTTGAATATCTTATCAGGGCAGTTCCAGGGGCATGGAGAGGTGGGTTAGTTGAGGTAGGGTCAGAAGAGCCCACTTAGGGGTTGACAGGAGCCGTGAAAATGGAGGCAGTAGGTAATAAATGACTTTTAATCAGCTTGGCCAAGACGGGAAGGAAAAAGACAAGAGGAAGCTAGAGGGGTCAGGGAGATGGGGATATTAATGAGCTAAGGGAAGGCAGCTAGTAGAAGGAAGAGAGTGAAATGTAAAAGAAAGGGATAATTAACTGAACAAGGTGTGAGAGAAGGCAGGAAGAATGAGACCAGGAGCACAAGCCAGTGCACTAAAACCAGGTAACAGGAGAGGCAGGAAAGGAGGTGGGGGTCCAATGCAGGGAAATGTGTTGCTGGAGATGGGAATTTAAAGAGACTGTTACTGAGTTACTTCGAATTGTTAAAGGTCCTTACAACAACTTGCAAATTTAGCCTACTACTTAGTGTTGCCACTTAAAATACAAGGAACCTAGTGCAAAAACAGGTAAAATAACTCACTGAAGTTTAGTCTATAGGGACAGAATCACCAAATACAACATTGCTGCTCTAGCCTCTTCCTTCTTGATGTTCTGTCAATCAGCCCACATTCTCCCATGCCCCAAATGCTGTGTGACAATGTGAGCACCTCATACCACTGGGCTCCCCTTCTAGAACAAGGTTCCCTCACCATGTGGGTTTTCCCTGGTTCAGGCATAGGTAGTGGTGTGTGTCTTGCTTAGCAGCTATAGCAAAGGAATGCTTTAGTGTGGGAATCACATGAGCATGTTGTAAGCCTTGTTCTTTTAAAAATATTCATGGCAAAGACAAGATGTACTTGTCTTGGATTCAAACTTGGATATAAACTGCTTTCAGGGCATCCTTTTGCTGTGGCTGTGTTTGAGGACCATGTGTGGCTCTCAGATTGGACTATGCCATCGGTAATGAGGGTGAACAAGAGGACGGGCAAAAACCGGGTACGTCTCCGAGGCAGCATGCTGAAGCCTTCATCACTGGTTGTAGTTCATCCATTGGCAAAACCAGGTACACTGGCCATGTCACACAGTGTTTCTTTGGCTGGCATCTGTAACTATTTTAATTGATAGGAGAGGAGGAGGATATCGCAATTCTCACTAATCTGGGTGGATGTTAAGATTTCCTGAGATTTGGATTGGGTTTAAACTGAGACAATCTGGTAGTAAATTTGGGCTTCATCTTTCCATTCTCATGTTTGCTTCTCCTGACCAGCTTCTACTTAAGTTGGTCCTTTCCAAGGAGTCTTGGGTTAAGGGCACTGAGGGTGGAAATGAGGGATGGGGGGTGATTTAGACACCTGCAGTAGATGCTTCTATCTCGACTGGGGCATTTCCCTACCCCCTGAGAGCGCCAGGGCCTGAACATCATCAGTGTCCTGTACTAACTTCCTTCTGGATTGCCCCTTGTTGGTTTGACTAGATTATGAGTCAGCAAATAGGGATCATACCCGCCTAACGAGCTTCTTGAACAGAAGTACTGACTATATTGGGGTGCAAGGGTGGCTCAGTGGGTTAAGCCTCTGCCTTCGGCTCAGGTCATGATCCCAGGGTCCTAGGATCACATCGGGCTCTCTGCTCAGCAGGGAGCCTGCTTCCCCCTCTCTCTCTGCCTGCTTGTGATCTCTTTCTCTCTCTGTCAAATAAATAAATAAAAATCTTAAAAAAAAAAGTACTGACTATACTCAATAAATATACACAAGGTAATAACATTCCAAGCTGATCTTAGAACTGGCTCCATTAGGAAATCTTCTGAAATAGATCTTGATATAGGTTCCATTTAGATACACTGAAATTTTCCCCCCAAAAGCTGTACGCTGTGATCTGTATCAATGGCACTTTTTTGGATCTCCAAGCCCATCTGTGAATGTTCCTCTTTTCCCCACAAGGAGCACAGCCCTGCTTACATCAAAATGGAGGCTGTGAACATATTTGCAAAGAGAGGTTTGGAACTGCTCAGTGTTTGTGTCGTGAAGGTTTCGTGAAAGCCCCAGATGGCAAAATGTGTCTGGCTCTGAATGGCCATCAGATTCCGGCAGGTAAGATGATAAATTGTATGGTTAAATTATTTTATTTTGGCTCAGGGATATAGTTCTACATCAATCCTCATGCTTCTGCTGATGTTTAATATTTTGTTTTTAAAAGCTTCCCTGCTTCGGGGCGTCTGGGTAGCTCAGTCAGTTAAGTGTCTGACTCTTGGTTTCAGCTCAGGTCATGATCACAGGGTGCTGAGATTGAGCCCTGCATTGGGCTCCATGCTGGATGTGGAGCCTGCTTAAAGATTCTCTCTCTCCCTCTGCACCCCCCACCCCACCCCCAAAAATGCTTTCCTGCTTTTAGGGATGCTGAGTCTTTTTGTTTTGTTTTTCTGCTCTCATGAGTTTGGGTTTCTTACTAAAGATTAAATTCAGTCGACCTGCTCTAGTTGTAAAACTAACAAAAGATACTATCCAAAACATTGAGTGTCAGTCTCCACCCCTCCCTGGCATTTACAGTGGAGTGGCCCAAACTTGGGGTGAAAAAATGCCAGCATTTGACCACCTCGGATAATGTTCAGAGACATTTTGTTTAGACATTTTATGGCCTCAATTTTAGAGGTAGTTATATACAATCCTACCACATCACTGGTCTTAATATGAAAAGCAAAGTTCTTTATAGTAAATAACTTTAGGATAGTAAATAAGTGTAGGGAATGTAGCCTGAGAAGGTTTGGATCCATGTTTAAAAAACTAAGTCTGAAACAAACAAACAAACAAACAACAAAACAAAAAAACTAAGTTATGACTTTGAGGCAGAGGAAAGGAAGAAGATATCAAATGTGATGTGTAGCGAGTAGTGCTGATCTGCTTCCCTTGAATGGGGATGTAAGCAGTAGTAAAGATTTTTTAAGAAATTGGTTTATCTAGTAGGCATGGTGTAAGTTTGGTGATAGATAAGCGGCAAACATAAGGATTGATTTTCCATGGACCAGAATTGAGGATTTTGGATTTTTAGAATTTTCCATGGATTGTTGCTTTAGAAAAACAGTTGTCAATATTTTTTGTTTTAGGACCCCTTTACACTCTTTTTAAAAAAAGACTTATTTATTTCTCTTAGAGAGAGAGAATGCACATGCGCTCAAGTGTGTATGTGAGCAGACTTTGCACTGAGCAGGAAGCCTGACACTGGGGCTCGGGGCCACCACCCTGAGATCATGACCTGAGCCAAAATCAAGAGTCGGACACCAGGTGTCACCCCAGGACCCTTTTTCACTCCTAAACATGACTGAAAACTCCAAAGAGCTCTTGTTAATGTGGGGTATATCTATCAATATGTATAATATTAGAAATTAAAACTTAAAAAGTTTAAAAAATATGTCCATTATGCTATAACAATATTCTAATATGTATGAGCATCACATATTTTTAGGGAAATAAATGAAATAACTATTTTCTAAAACAAAAATATACAGTGAGCATAATGGCACTGTTTTGCATTTATATCCTAAAGTCTGGCTTAATATAGAGCAGATGGATTCTCATATCTGCTTCTATGTGAAATCTGTTGCTTTGTTGTTTTGCTTGAAGCCTATGAAGAAAATCTGACCTCACACATAGATTTGGAAAAGAGAGGATTGATCATTTAATAGCTTTTTTAGATGACTGTTTTGTGTGTCTTCTTTCGATACTGTGGCAGAACTGGACAGGTCGTAGTTTCTTAAACCATAGTTGCAGTGTGAATCTGAAGCCACACCAATAAACTTTTTGTCACCAGCTATGTTAATATCCAGTGGTCTATTTTGTACGTTGAGTGACTCTTTTACCAATGCATGATTTTGTGGTGTCATGTTGGTCATATGAAAATACGGATTGCCTGAGTTGTGCATATCTTCCAAGTGTCACACATGTAAATCACGTTCATTAATTATTACCATCAAACTCATTAGACGGGTCTTTGAGTTTTGGTATTTTTGGTCAAGCTCAGGGTAGAGAAGAAAAATTTTCAAAATTCTACTTTTTACTGGGAAGCTAATATTTATCATTAGCTATAAGTACTGTCAGTTGTTTTTCTTGAAATGACAGATTCACCTCATTTTTGAGAACATGCTTGCCAAATTTCTAAGTGTTCATAACAAACTCTGTCAGTCAGCCTTCCAAGTGAAAATTATATTCAATGTAAAAAGAGGATAGTTTCAGCTTGCAGCTCAAAGAGTACACAGTGCTTTTCTTCCAGATGACCAGACAACCATTGTCACTTCATAATGTACCCAGAATGTTTTATATATACTTCCCATTTTGTTATATAGAATTTTAAAGAGCCAAGTATTCCATGGTTGAGATTTTAAAAAATGAATAATGCTTAACTGCTTCATCATGGCTCTTCTTAAGTGAGACAGGATTTGTTTGTGTATGTGTGTATGTGAATGTGTACAGTGAAGAACATGACTTTTAGTTGATTTTGGTGCCATAGACTTAATTCATGTTAGGATGCCAGCAGTCTTACCTGATGTCCAATGTCACATGTATTTGCATTTTGTGAAAATAGTTTTGACTTTATGGACTCTGTGCATGCAATGGGAACCTGGGGTCCAAGGACCACAGTTTGAGAACTTAGTGTTTTAGGAGATCCATTTTTCCTATGTACTACGGAATTGCATAGGTCCCATGCCTATGTTAAATTATCACTTGTTTATACCCTTACACATTTCTAAATACAGGTAAAATAAGTATTGAAAGTAACCTAAAGGAGGAGTATACATGGAAGGCAGGTTAGGGAGATCATCTTATTAATTTGTCCTTAGTGGTGGTGGGTTGTGATTGTGAGTTGATAATGTCCGTTAGGATCTTAGATTCTACTCTTACTGTATTTGCCGGTACCTAAAAGAGTCCTTTCTTTTTGCTCTCTGGCTCCCCCAACCCTCAACCATCAAGTGCTCTGGGAGAAACTGGGAGGGTATGGTGTAGCGGGCAAAATTTTCCAAGTCACCAAAACACCGCTAGTTTCCCTGAATGCTCTTGCTGTACAAGTCTACACTCAAACAACCAGCACACAGCCATAGGTACAAATTAAGTCTAAGTTTCTTGATCATAAAAGTACACAGTGCTTTTCTTCCAGATGACATTAACTGTATCTTTTGATCTTCACTAGGTAGTGAAGCAGATCAAGGGTTGCCATTGAACGTCTCATCCACGAATAGAGGATCTGAAGAGAGCATTACAGAATCTCAGAGTCTGCTAGTGGCTGAGATCATGTTATCAGGTATGAACGAGGAATTCTCCAACATAGCTTTGGCTCCAGCAATTTCCAGCCTACTAGTTAGAATCCTGTATTCGCTCTCTGACTTTGGCTAAGCGTACACAAAACAAGTCAAGCCAGACTTTGGACTCAAACTTTGATCCTTTTTTTCTGAACCGTGTGCCTGAGGAAGATGGCACCATGTTAGACTGGACATGAATTTACTCATCGAGAGTCTTTGAGCTGAAACTTCTTTGAAGAAATCTAACTTGGAAACAAGGGTGAAAATTAAGATGGAACAGACTCAAGTTTGTCCCCATCCAGACCTAGTAATTTTGATATTTAGCCCATCTAGCTAGACTTCCCTTAGTGTGAAAAGTAGATAGTAACTGATAAGCAAATATGGTTTGGTTGCTTCAGCTGCTCCAGAGGTTACAAAGAGCAAATAGTAGAATTGTGTCCTATATTGCACATTTATCACCAGAATGCTAAATAATTTGTTCAGTATATAACAACTTCAGGGAGCCTAATTCTTTTATACTCTATATTTACTCATGAGGTCAATGGTTTTCAAACTGGGCTTCACTCAGCCCAGGAACCTCTGCAAGCCTCACCCCTTCTTCACAGCTCTCTACCTGTAGTTGGCATAGATCTCCTTTGAAACACGGTATTTATTTATATTTCTAAGATTTTATCTTAACAAAGTATCTATGGCTAAAAATAAGTTTGAAAGCTCCACATTAAGACCTTAGATACACTTAAAGTGCTCATTCAACTTTTGTGGTCTACAGACTACTTTGCCTGTGTAGGATACCTGGAGACCTCTTCCCTTTCCCTATTATAAGAACTTATCAGTACAGGGGCACTTGTATGGCTCAGTCAATTAAGTGTCCAACTCTTGATTTCAGCTAAGGTCATGATCTCAGGGTTGTGATATCAAGCCCTGCATCAGGCTTCCTACTGGGTATGGAGCCTGCTTAAGATTGTCTCTCCCTCTCTCTTGGTCTACCAAGAGAAAAAAAAAAAGAAAGGACTTACCAGTAAGATAAAATACACAGATACACAGAGGTGGATATTTTTGGTAATTACAATTTGTATGGAGCTTTAGAGTTTACTAAGTACTTTCCCTCTAAATTGATTAAAAAAAAAAAAAGATTTCTTTATGTATTTGAGAGGGGATTGGGGAGTGGCAGAGGGAGAGGGAGAGGAGAGAGAATCTCAAGCAGACTCCCTGTTGAGCACAGAGCCCGATCTCACAACCCCAAGATCATGACCTGAGCCAAAACCAAGAGTCAGAAGCTTAACTGACTGAACCACACAGGCACCCCTCTAATTTGATTCTGACTACAAGCCATCACTTTACAGATTTGAAACCTAGACTAAGATATATTAAGGTAATGACTTTACCAAAGATTTTTGAAAATTATGGCCAAATAATTAATTCATATCCAGATAAAGCCTAGAAAACACTAGCACATTAGGAATATTACTCATTTAGTGATTATTTATTTGCTACATGCTGTGCTAAGCACTAGGGATACGATGATGAGCTAAACACAGACCTGTTCTACAAGGTCACAGTCTGAAGTCAAGAAAAATAAATGATGGGATAAAACAATATAAATAAATATTAGCAGTATTGAGAACCATTTCAAAGTTGCTAAGAATCCCTAAATGTTCACAGAGCACGTTTTGAAAGACTAATGTTTGGGAGACTCAAAGACCAAGGTAATGAGAGATAGTAAATTAGGCACATGGGTGGGATAGTGGAGTGATAAGATACCCAAATATTTGGAAAACACATACTGTATTAAAGGCTGTATTTGCCTTCATACCTGAGACTATACTCTACCTTGTGCAAAATAGATGGAAATGACTGTCTTTGTGAGAACTGCCTCCTCTTTCCATATCTGAACTGTGTTCTATTTTGTCTTAGTCTATAAAGTTTTAGTTCTAGTGGTGGTAGGCTAAGGGCTCATATTTGTATTTTGTAGTGAGACTTCATTTAAACAAAGTATCTATGCTAAAAATGAATTTGAAAACTCTAGAATAGATTTTAGGTTAGGATCAATATATTCTTATTCCCCAAAGACATACAGACTGCTATGTAGCAAGTAGATCTGTCTACAACAAGGCAAAGAAATTCAATCATAAGATTTCCTTGTCAAGTTTACTAAAATAATGAGTTTTTCTAGGTTCATGAATAAAATGTGAAATTCTGAACGTGGCCTGTTGGGTGCTGTCTGAATCAGTCCTTATATACTTCACCAGCCTCTGTGTGGGCCTTTTTGTCCTGGACTTTCTCTGGCTGGCTTCAGTCGCACGGGCTTTGCCTGTAACAGATAGATGGTGTGTTCCTAGCCCACAGCACTCTTTCTACACCCATCCAAGTCGTATGTATCCAGATCTTAGCTTCAGATCCCACTTAGAAGCTTTTCCTAGTCTCCTAAGTGGGAGATGAGAGTTATTTCATCTCCCTTAGAACCTGGTGTTGTGGGGCCCTGGGTGGTTCAGTGGTTTAAGCCTCTGCCTTCGGCTCAGGTCATGATCGGGCCCTGGGATCGAGCCCCGTATCAGGCTCTCTGCTCAGTGGGGAGCCTGCTTCCTCCTCTCTCTCTGCCTGACTCTCTGCCTACTTGTCATCTCTGTCTGTGAAATAAATAAATAAAATCTTTAAAAAACAAACAAAAAAACCCCAAAACCCTGAGAACCTGGTGTTGTTTCTTGATAGTGTGTATCACACCTGTACTTCAATAACTAATCATACAAGACAGCAGAGGCCCTGTCTGTATTCTCCATCACTGTATTTTTGGCTCATATTAGGATCTAGTGTGTGATAGGTACTTTTTAAAAAATTAATTTTAGTAGTTTAACTAATAGGCCCTGGATTCTTTTTCTAATGTCATAAGGCTAATTCTAATTCAGACTGTCACAATACTCTTCTTCTTTATCATCCTTATTTACATATGTATAAAATTTATTATTCTCAGTTTTTTTTAAATCATTTTTTTCCTCAGTCCTTACAATTATCATTTGAAGTAGACTGGACAAAAAAATGTCACCTGTATTTTGCAGAAGAGGGCTGTGAAGCCCAGGCACTTATTCCTTCCAGAGCCAGCTTGTGTCAAAAAGAACTTTGGCTCTAGCCCATCCCCCAGCCCCCAACAGCATATCCAGTGCTTTTCATTATGCAAAAGCTGCCTTGCGGTTTGCAAGTTACCAAATAAATCCTGAATTATATTCTAATTTAAGGCAATTCTGCAACTGATTTAAAATGTCTTGGGTAATTGGATCTTGTCCACCATACACTGAGCAGCCTAGTGACTTGAGAGCTAGTCTTCCAAATAAATGCCAAATCAAATGGATAATTGATTTAGTCTGAACTTATCCATCTTGAAGAGTCATGAGTGACAGGAGATGACCAAGCAAGAATGAAGGGCATGTGTTCCTGCATGAGAAATCTCATTCAAATAGCCAAGCAAATCAAATGCAATGACCTAATGTGTGCATTTACATGGGACCTGAATCCTCCTGTGATCATCTTTCTTTAATTTATGGGCAAGTTTAGAGGACTTCTTTTACCTCTTCTGTATTCAGGTAAGCAAACTTACCAGTGAATAGAGAGATGATAGTTTATATCCTGCTGTGGTAGGTCAGATCCCCCCAACTCCAACTGCGGCATTTGGAGAATGATTATATACATAAGTAGTCAAAAGGAAAAAAAAAAACTTGCTCATGTTTATGGCTCAACATGCAGCTCTGTCCCCCGGGGCATTTGCATTTCAATGGACTATGAAATGAAACGATCCATTTACAGCTTTTAGTTTATATGGTTCATGACTTTGTAAAAGTGCCTTGAGGTTTGCAAGTCATTGCATAAATCTTGACAATAACCATACATTGTGTCATACATATTCTCATATATGAGACATAATTTTAGTAAATTGACAATAAATCTTTTTATTGCATCTTGTATCATTGTAATAAATTCTTATTTTTTGTATCTCTGCCATGTTGGTACCCAGATCTACTTGTTAAATATTAGTCTGTGTCTTCTGGGGGCATAAGAATATATTGACCCCTATTGTATGTCCTAATGGTTGAGAATTCTCAAACAATAAAACTTTTGATATTTGAGCCTATTACTCCTGGAAATTTTATAGTTCAAGTTTGCAAATGCTTTTTAAAAAGTTATAAACAAGTTCACACAAGGTTCTTTGAATACCAATAGATCTTTAAGACTAAAGATTTACTGAAAGCATATAAATGGGAGCATATAGCTTGTGGACCCTTTAATATAGATATAGTTTAGAGGTCAACTAATTGTTTCTCTTTGGAGGTTAACCTGTCCCAGGACTCAGGAAGGAAGTGCTAGAATGTTCTGTAGAACCCAAAACATTCAAACCCATTTTTCCTCTAAGGCCTGCAAATAATCTGATGGGGTTCTTGCTCTTTGCAGACGCTGATGACTGTGGTCCTGTGGGATGCAGTTCACAGGCTCAGTGTGTTTCCGAGGGAGAAAATGCAACATGTCAATGCTTGACAGGATTTACTGGGGATGGAAAAGTATGTTTTGGTAAGAGCAAAGGCCAATACATGTATCTGGAAAATAGGGAACCAGAAACATTCTTTCAGATAATACTGATTCAAAATCTCCAGAGGATTTATGTAATCATCAGGATAGAATAAATTAGTTCATATTAGCTAAAATGATAATGAACAGCATATCTAGAAAATATGAAACATATAGTATGTTGTTATATTATAATTACATGATATATGCAGTTGATATTAAGGAGAAAATTTTATAATTAGTTTTAGAAGCATGAATTTGAGCTTGAGTCAAATTTATAAATTCACCAGTTACAATAAGAACACAAATTTCCTCCCCTAAAAGCTGAGGTCTTAAGTTTAAGTTGAATAAATTGGTTGTGCTGGATAGGTTTCCATATTACATTGAGTGCCTTGAAATTTTAAGTTAGTGATTATTGTAAGAATCTCAGTTTTTATCATCTGCAACCCTGGCCCAATGTGATGTATTTACATACACTTAGCTAAGCAGACACCTAAACAAGCTGTAAAAATTGGTTTGGACGTGAACTTTAAGACCAAGCTACGGAGTTTGCATTACATTTGCAAACAGTATCTGAAAGCGGTTGAGTGATTGGTTGTATGAATGCTTATACTTCTGTTTTTCCCATGATTCTCATTTAATGCCAGGATTGTCTACATATTTCACTAATCATTTTGCCCGCAGATATAGATGAATGTGAGACGGGCATCACTGTTTGTCCTCCCACCTCCTCTCAGTGCGTCAATACCGAAGGTGGCTATGTCTGCCGGTGCTCAGAAGGCTACCAAGGCGATGGGATTCACTGTCTTGGTAAGAGAGCATGTGTGCCAAGGGAGGAGGCCAGAGGCAGGCCTCTGAGGATGGGGAAATGCTGTGGGTGTGGTGGGTCAAGAAACGACAGGGTATAATATAAGTGCCACCCATGTTAACACTCAAAGAGAAGTTACGTGAGCTGTTCAAACTGACATAGGTCGATTCTGGATGAACAGTCAAGTTTGTGCCCTTGTGCTAGGATGGGACTAGTCAGCTTCAAGATGCTGCAGAGGTTGTGGGTCCCTCTGCCTTTCTCATTCTTTCTCTGGAGTTGAGTGACGCCAGTGCCCATTAATACTCCACACCTCAAGCCATCATGGCGGGGAGTCGTACAGCATTTTCGTTATCCCTGGATTTTGCAGGTGAGCCGCGGTGAACTGCAGAGCTAAGGGAGGCTTGTTGGAAGTCCCTGCTCTGGGCATAAAGGAAAGGGGGGAGTGGTTCTGTGAAAGGGCTCACGGGACAGCTCTGGAGGAGTGTCAGTAGACGGGAGATGCAAGCCACTGACATTCTGATACAAGGAAGGAGTGATTAAGATGTCTTTCATAATCACCGTCCTCTGCCAAGGTCTGGGTGTGGCTTCTGGGTTGGGAGCTCACTTAATGGCTGTCTCATGCCATGTCAGGTGTCAGGAACATAGCAGCACCCACAGGTAGGGACCTGCCTGAAGCCACCCTAACCCCATGAAGTGCTTACCTGGAGTTTAACAGGGCTTTCACATGTCTCTAACAGTATTTTCTTTGCCTTCTGAAAACATGCAGATCTTTTCATGGTGAGGGGCAGATGACCTGATAAGAGACTGAAATAATACTGCTTTCTCCCACATGCTGAGGTTAAATATGAACCATCAGTCACGACTACCAAGTGTTTTTGGAGCTGGCTGGTTTAAATCAGACCTTTATCAGATTAGTTTTGTGGAGTCCACAGTCATTTGTAAATAGTCTTTTAAGCACATAGTTGGCTGTCAGTCAAGAAAATGTCACTGCTCTAATTAATCAGGCTCATAGATAATTTAGACAAACAGGCTTTATATTTAATTTACTTTGAAGAGGAAAGAAGGTATGCCTTTTGGATGTTTAAACTCCTTAAACTCCGGATTCTGTATTACTAACCTATTTCCTTCCAGCAGTGAACGGGCAACAGGGTATCATGGCGCAGCCTGCCTGGGGCAAGGAGTCCTCAGGCCACAGGGAAGAATGGGCTGATTCCTGTTCTCTCTCTCTCTCTCTTTCTCCCTCTCTGTGTTCCTTCCCCTCTTCCTCCCCTGCTATCTCTGCCTCACTCTCCCGCCCTCCTTCTTTCCTTCCTTCTTCCAGATATATGTAGATAGAGTGCTTTACATTGTGCTTGGAACATAATAAATGCCACATAAAAATAATAAGTTATTCTTATTCTTAGGAGTGGTTGTGTTTCTTGACCAAGAGTATACCTTTGTTCCTAGTTCTTGGAGAAGCTCTGTCTCTCAAGGTTCACAGAGATTATAAAATTACAGAGAAAGAGAGATTACAGAGATAAAGAGGTTATAGAGATTTCATAGAAATTATAGTAGGAAGTACGTAAAAAAAAAAAAAAGACTCATTTTGAGTCATTTGGGATAGCAGTCCAATGTGACAAATATTTATTTGGCAACTCTCAGTGCAGAGACATAGTGCCCGGAAGTGCGAGGAAGAGCAGAATGATGAAGGTAGTGCTTGCTTGCGAGAAGAGTAGGACCTGAGAGACAGGGAGCTGTGATAAGTGGTGAAGGGGGGTGTGCATTATGAGAGAAGTAAAAACTACAGTGAAAGTTCCCAACAGGAAGAAAATCTGTTTGAGGTATTAAGAAAACTTCGTGAAGGAAGGATCGCTGTGCATGGACATTGGGGCATGAGGAAATTTTCATTAGGCAGAAATGAGAAGGAATGGGGAGCATTCCAGGTACGAACATATGACGGGTCTATCTGGGGCATAGACAATGGCCTACATGAGTACTAAGTATAGGTATGTGAACTAGACGGCCTTTCTGCTGTGGTTTGGGGATGGGGGACCTGGTGTCTCTTTTTTTCCTTATAAGAACTTCAATCCTATTGGATTAGGGCCTCACCCTTACAACCTCATTTAACTTTAATTACTTCCTTGAAGGCCCCATCTCTAAATATAGTCATGTGGGGGGTTGGAACTTCAATATAGAGATTTGGGGGGAGATACAATTCAGTTCATAACAGGTGGGTTGCATTACATATGTAGAAGACTAGAAGTTGAGGGTCATTAGGGTTTTATTTCTCTAGACCAACCCTATCTAATAGAACTATAATATATGTTACCTATATAATTTTAAATTTTCAAATAGCTCCATTACAAAAAGTACAAAGAAATAGGTGAAATTAATTTTTATTTTATTAAGCCCAACATATCCAAGATATTAACATTTTAATATGTAATCAATATAAAAATCATTGAGATATTTTTTAAATTTTATTTTTTTCAGTGATCCAAAATTCACTTTTTTTTGCACTATACCATATTTTACATTCTTTCTTATTTTATTACTAAGTCTTCAAAATCTGCTAAGTGTTTTACACTTACAGCATATGTCATTGTAGACCAGTCGCAGTTCAGGTGCTCACACACCCACACATACTCACATACAGAGGGTGATGGCTACCATATTGGGCAGCTCAGCTCTGGGTAAGGGAGCGGTTGAGTCAAGGGGTGCAGTGATGGGAGATGTGCTTTAGGATGTTAATCTGGCGCCGTGTTTAGGAGTAGAGTGGGGGAGAAATGGTATGCAGGGAATGTGGGGAGGCTGTCTTATAGTAATGTAAAATTGAGGAGAAGAAAGATTTAAATGTTAGGCTGGTGGTAATTGAGAAAGAAAACAGTAGTAGTTGGGAAAGAAAGGGTTGACTTAATTTATGTTTATGCAGAAAAAAAGCAGAAATGTCTTACATGCTCTAAATATATATCAATGACTGGATGTCTATTGGCAAAAGTTAAGAACGAATCTTCAGGATCTTATTTTCTAAATGTTTGCCTAGAGCTGGTTTACCAATCTCCAACCTTCCCACTGAACTGCATGTTGGGATGTCTCCTTTCCTCCCAAGCACTGAGAAAACACTCAGCCTTATTTCAGGAGTTAAGAGCACCTGAATGGGCAGGCAGCTGAGGGACCCACTTCATCCTTGTGTCCAGCATTCATAATATAGTTTTTAATAAAAAAATACAGAGGGTCTGAGAGTGTGCAGCATGGGAGAGGTTGAAGCTGTTCCCTTCCCAGAATGTTGGCTTTTCCAATAATATAACCCTTTGTCCTCTTCTGCACCTCACTTTTCTCTTCCCTACTCCCTTGTTTCTGGCAGATATTAACGAATGCCAATTGGGCAGGCACACCTGTGGGGAAAATGCCACCTGTACAAATACGGAGGGAAACTACACCTGTATGTGTGCCGGCAGCCTGTCTGAACCTGGGTGGATATGCACTGGTAGGTTGGTGGGTGGTCTAGGGCCAAGGAAGGGACTTAATTCTGGAAAATTCTATACCCCAATGTATTTGCTCTGAAGAGTCTAGAAATTATTCGATTCAACCGGGCTGGTGAGTTTACGTTCCTGATTAGGTGGATGCTGAGCTTGGGAATGTGTAGTAGTCAAGTTTTCTTAATTTAATAACATCTGGAAGAAATTCCTTTCTTATTACTTACAATTCAAAAGGTGGGAATGCAGGTGGTTCTCTTTAACTATGAGACCAATGTCTTAATTTGTGATATTGATTTCTGGGGCTGCTGGAAAAACTTTGCAGGTCAGGTCAGGTCAGGAAAGATGTCTGGACCCTTAGCATTTTGAATCACTTTTAAAGCTTTTCAAATATTACCTTAAAACATTAGTATTTCTTGATCTGAATTAGAACTTTAGCTCTCTCTCTCTCTCTTTTTTTTTTTTTTTTAATGTTAATGGTCAACTTCTGCTTTCTTGAGGCTCTCCCCAAATGGCAATATCTTCTCACAATCTGTACCCTAGAAGGGGAGCTGGCTTCACCTCAACCCTGGAAACCAGGATTGGGGTCTCTTTCACCACCACTCCCAGCAATTCACCTGTCTCTGCTCTGCAAGCACAAAACATCTTAAGAAAGGAAATTTCAGGACTTACTTGGGTCTCTTTTTTTTTAACACATTATTTTTCTCAGATAATTTGCTCTTCTTAAAGGTATTGAGAGACTGCTAATATTTATGTAGCTACACACCGTAATGATTTCCTTTTAAAGAGCAGACAACCATTCAATAAAAGGGACTTCGAGGGATGGCTGGGTGGCTCAGTGGATTAAGCCTCTGCCTTCAGCTCGGGTCATGGTCTGAGGACACTGGGATTGAGTCCCACATCGGGCTCCCTGCTCAGCGGGGATCCTTGCTTCCCCCTCTCTCTCTCTGCCAGATGCTCTGCCTATTTGTGATCTCTGTCTGTCAAATAAATAAATAAAATCTTTAAAAAAAAAAATAAAAGGAACTTTGCCATTTTGACATTCCCTCTGTTACAGTAGAGTTTCTATTCTGTCAGACTTACCAGTCTGGTTTTTGAGGGCTCCTCTGATATTTACATCATTTTTAGAAGAAAGCATTGTGTGGGAGAAATTTTTGAGGCTTCCAGGATACTGGGGGTAAGTGACTGGTCACTGGTAAAAGACCAGTGACTCGGGATTCATGAAGTCATTTAGAATTGACTATTTCCTTGCTTGCCTCCAATATGCTTTCTGAAGCTCAGAAAGAATGGCTGGCTTCATGGTGAATGACATGAAGTCTGGTTAGGAAAATGAAAACTGGAGTTGCTTCTGAGTTCTTGTCACTAAAAGGCACTAGATCACAAATTGGTCACAAAGACTAGTTCTGAATATTGATCCCTGGAAGACCTAATCGCTTCAGAAAGTGAAAGTAATGTCTTTGATTCTTGTAGACTCTACCCCCCCTTCTCATCTCATGGAGGACGGCCACCATTCTGTGAGAAATGGTTTCCTGGAATGCCCCCCATCCTATGACGGCTACTGCCTCCATAACGGTGTGTGTATGTACATTGAAGCAGTTGACAGATATGCATGCAAGTAAGTCAAGCTGTCTTTGTGATGGCACAGAGATATGGGACTGAAGTTCATAACTTTTAGATAATTCATAAAATTCATATCAAGGAGATTTTTTCTATAATTGGGTTTTTGCTAGGGAAAACCATATAAACACACGTATATAAATTGTGTGTGTGTGTGTGTGTGTGTGTCTATGTACATACTGCACCCTCCTTGCGTATATAAATATACATTTAAAGAACTGGTGATTTTCCCTCTTAACTTAATGTTGCTACTGGTACAGTCTGGGGCTGAAACCTCTCGTTCTGGCTGAAAACTTAGGTTTGTGAACGAGTTCCTTGAAACTTGGATTTATTTCCTGCCGCATGTGTGGACAACATCCACAATATGTTTCTGAATTTACAAAAAGATTATATATACACATTGGACTTCTTACCCTCAACTTTCGAAAATGGAAAACAATTATTTTTCTTCAGTTTCTAATTCTAATTTTTCTAATTCTAAATTTTTTAATTCTAAATTTTTCTAATTTTTCTTCAGTTTCTAATAGTTGCTTAGTAACAATTGCTGGAAGTGGCCCCTGCTTCTGTTTGTTCCTTTTTTTGTCCCCATGACAGTTTCGCAGTGGGGACCGTCAGCTGAAAAGTAGATTTGAGGGTGACCTGAAACTGTAGGTCCTCCCACCGTACTTACTCAGAAAACACTTCCTTGGAAGCAATATCTAGTTCTGCATCAAATTTTACTTTTAGTGGATTTCATATTTTCAAGTCAATCAGAGGGAACTGGTAGGTCCTGAAGAATAAATGGGTCCCCTGTGGCTAGACTACTGACTCACTGATCATTTTCTCTGCCTGAGGAATAAGTGATAAAATATTCTGATCCTCATGAATAGAAGCTATAAGCTTAAAGGCTTTTATTATTTTATGAATAATAATCAGCAGAAACATAGTCTAAATTGTTAGAAGAACAAGTTGTATTCTGTGACAAAGTGAATGGCCTTGCATTATAAATCACATCAGCCAGACAAAAGTGATGAAAAATGCTCATGACTGTTAGTGAAACTGACTTAAATCTCATAGAATTCTACCCTCATGTTCATATTTGCATGCTGTAATTTCCCACCCTAAGATAAATCCAATCTTCACAATAGTTGTCCTTGATTTTGATAATAAGAATCAATTTTTTCATGTTCATCATTCCTTATTATCCAAAATAATGAAATTATGAAATAAATGTCCTACTTTATTAGATTGTGGTTTATTTTTCTCTATGATACTTAAACTTTAAATTATAAGAGACATTACAATAGTGTGAAGGGTACTTCACAATTATGAATTGCATTTAGTAGATTATTTTCACTTGACCTGATAACATCGATTCATTAAATGATTTATGAACTCTTTAGTACATTGCTTTTCTTTCTGTCATTAAATCCTGATGAAAATATCTTATTCCCTGATAATGTTTTAAACATGAGTTGCTACAAAATGACAATTAAACTACAGATAACACTCATATTTAAGGACCTTTAATCAAAAGCAATATTTAAAATATCACCAGAGGTCCCACTAGTCTAGGTCGTAACTTTGTTTTTGAATTTTACATTTAATAAAAATGTAAAATTCAAAAACAAATGTTTAATCAGACATCCAACGCTTTCCTCCTTTCGCCTTGATGACTTCACTTTGTATTTTTAAAATTCTGTCATGACACATCTCTAGGAATGCTCACCAGCTCTAACTTTTTTTTTTTTAAAGATTTTATTTATTTATTTGACAGAGAGAAATTACAAGTACACTGAGAGGCAGGCAGAGAGAGAGAGAAGGAAGCAGGCTCCCTGCTGAGCAGAGAGCCCGATGTGGGACTCGATCCCAGGACCCCGAGATCATGACCTGAGCCGAAGGCAGCGGCTTAACCCACTGAGCCACCCACGCGCCCCCAGCTCTAACTTTTATTAGAAACACTTGATCGGCATCATTCTGCAGAGTGCTCTCAATACCGTGAGAAGGTTTATAAAGGGCTGTTCTTCTTTCCTTGCTTGAAGGCATTGGAAGACCCCTCCATATACAGAGATCCCCTGGCTATCTGGGGTGCAGAGAATGTGAGAACTGAAGTCCCCATGCCCCACATCTTCCTCAAAGGTTCCCTGGTCCTGACATTCTCAGAAGACCAAACCTCCTGAGCTAACAGGAGATTCTTATTCATTCTGGTTTGGCTTTGAACCAGCCCACACACTTCTGGCCAGGTCTTCTTGAGACCAAGCGGCCCCAACACCAGTGCTGTGAAAGGTTGCATGAGAAAAGAGTTGTGTGGCCAAATCAGTCTGAGAAATGTTATATACTCTAGCCCTCAGTTCTTGATCACAGCACAACACAATGTGAAGTCTTGACCTTCCTTCAGAATTTCTTGAAATTATTTGACCAACTAAACTCAGATTTGAATAATTTATTGGAATAAATAAACCCAGAAATCTTTTGCTTGGTTTAACCAAAGTAGTTGATAACCCAAAGAACTAGTAGGGAGGACCCATCTATGTGAAATGTTGGCTGACTGGTTTGGGCCATGTATGGCTCAGAGAGGCCCTGATACTACAGCTTGCTTTTGCTCCCCAGGACTCTTGCACATGTGACTGACATATTCCTTGAGACCCTAAAGTCTCTGAGATTAATATCTAACAGGTTACAAGTAGCTGCTAGGTATTGATAATGACTATAACCAAAGATAGCTAAAATTAAAACAGTATCCAGGAAAGCCTGGAATAACTTGATGGTCCTTTTATACTTCCTACACTCAGATCCTGTCATCTCTTTCATGATGTGTTCTAGAAGAATAGCTTTTCAGTGGTGTTAGAGCTTAAAACCCTTTTTGGAAGTAGCCCGATGTAGTAGAAAGAACACAAGCTTTGAAATCAGAAAACCATTTGGATCGAACCTGCCATTCACTGGCTAAGAGCAAAAAGACAAAAAGTAATAAGTATTGGAAAGGATGTGGAGAAAAAGGAGTCCTCACACATTGTGGGTAGAAAGATAAATTGATATAGCCACCATGGAAAACTGTATGGAATTTCCTCAAAAAGTTAAAAATAAAAATACCATATTATCCAGTAATTCTATTGGGTATTTACCCAAAGAAAAGGAAAACACTAATTCAAAAAGATAGGTACACCCCTGTGTTTATTGCAGAATTACTTATAATAGCCCTCGGTATAGAAATAACTGAAGTGTCCACTGATATGTGAATTGATAAGGAAGACACGTGTGTGTGTGTGTGTGTGTGTGTGTGTGTGATGGAATATTGTGCAGCTACAAAAAAAGGATGAGATGTACCATTTGAGACAACATGGATGGACCTAGAATGTATTATGCTAAGTGAAATAAGTCAGACTGAGACAGACAAATACCATATAATTTCACTCCTATATGGAATCTTAAAAAATGAATAAACAAAAAAGAGGCAGAATCAGACCTGTAAATACAGAAAACAAACTGATGGGTGGGCGGGGGGGGGGGGGGGGGGGGAGAATGGGTGAATGGGAGTAGGAGATACAGTCTTCTAGTTATGGAATGATGAGTCACAGGAATAAAAGACATAGCATAAGGGGTAGCGTCAGTGATACTGTAATAGTGATATGTGGGGACAGATGGCGGCTACACTTGTGAGCAGAGCAGAATGCATAAACTTGTCACACGGTTATATCGTACTCCTGAAACTGATATAACATTGTGTGTCAGATATATTCAACCAAGCAAGCAACCAACCAACCAACCAAATCGCTGCCATTCATCTGCTGTATAACCTGGTACAAATTACTTAACTCCTTTGAGTCTTACTTTTCTCATCTGTAAAATGGGAATCTGCTATTGAAAGGAAAATGGGTAAAAGTGCCTACACAGAGTCTGATACAAAGAGTGCTTAACAAACGCTAGTTTCTTCTTCTCTCCTAAAGTGACTTTCCAGTGCTCTTACGACCAACTCAAGGTAGAACTGGGACTAGGACTGAGATCTTCTGCAGCTTTATCTCATGCTTTTTCCCTTGCTGTCTCTTCCCACTGTGGGGACCTGTTTCCATTCCCTGGCATTCATTCCTCTGGGTCCTTTTGCAGTGAGGTGCAGATGGAGGTTGAGCCAGGGCTGAGCTGGGAGGAAATTCCTAACAAGTGAGCAGCTCAAAATACTTAAGAGGGTATTTTTGAAGTTTATGCTCCTGTGAAGGGTAATAGAATACAATTGTACCCAAGCTCCCATAATTTCTGGAAGTATATGTTTCCAGTAGATGGCAGCATTGTTTCATTTACTTTTATCTATGCAGTCACCCTGTGTGGTGGTGGCTGGTGATGCTCCTTACAGTTTCACGCATGAAACACCATGAAAGCCCCTTATATTCCATTTAGTTTTTTTCTCCTTTGAAGAAAGTATTCAAACATTCATGGGTCGCCACCGAGACCTTTTCCCTTTGGGCCAGTGATGATATATATCTATTTATTTATTTATTTGTTTGTTTGTTTATTTTTTAAGAAAAGGGTTTCCTTGGCTGACGTGGCTGTCCTTCCTGTTCAGAGACTGCATATTCTTTTACAAGTCTGGTCTCTAGTGAGGGACTCTGCCTTCAAATTCTTCCTTCCTTTGACCTATACTCTCTGCAATCTGGCCAAACATTTGTTCAAAAACTCTCATGGCTCTTAGGGCAGAGTTGCTTTGTGTTGGTCTTAAAGGTAGCTCCTCAGGATTTTAGCCGAACAGAAGCTGATCTTTAATCAATGTTCTGCAATGCCTTATAAAGGCGGGATGCAAATAATTCCTTATCAATCCCAGGGCAAACAGACCAAAGGGGGAAGTCCATGCTGCATTAACTTGTAAATCAGAGAGCTTTCAGCTGACCCCTGATGGATTTTCCATATGCTCCCAAAGAGCTGAGTCTGGAAATGCAGAGGTTGAAAGACAGCAGGATATGGAATCTGAAAATACATAAGCGTTTCTGGCCAGGGCTTAGCGCTGACCTCTGTTTGTGTGTTGTTACAGCTGTGTCTTCGGCTACGTCGGGGAGCGCTGTCAGCACCGAGACTTGAGATGGGAACTGCGCCACGCAGGCCAGGGGAGGCAGCGGCAAATCACGGTGGTGGCCGTCTGCGTGGTGGGGCTCTTCTTGCTGCTGCTGCTGGGGCTCTGGGGGGCTCACTGCTACAGGTGACTTTGTCTTTCCCTTGGCATTTTCAGCCTCTCTCTACCACCTCCCCAGGGAATGCCTGCCTCCTCGAGATGAACTTCTACACACTTGCTACATTTGTTTAAAGGGGGGGACTGACAGTGAAAAGGAAAACAAGCAATGACTAAGGATTTCACTGCTCTGAAGCCTCAGTGGTTTTGCTTTTCCTTGTTTGGTTCTGGTCTTTGTCAGTATATCTACATTGTTTATGGTTTTTTTTTTTTTTTTAAGCGATTTTATTTTTTTGACAGAGAGGGAGGGAACACAAGCAGGGGGTGGAAGAGGGAGAAGCCAGCTTCCTGCTGAGCAGGGAGCCGGATGCAGGGCTCCATCCCAGGACCCAGGGATCATGACCTGAGCCGAAGGCAGACACTTAACTGACTGATCCACTCAGGCACCCCTATGGGGTTGTTACTGAGCATAATGCATTTTTGTATTCTATCTTTTTTTCTTCTATGCATCACCTGCTCCCCCCCATAGGCTGGGTAAGTAATTTTGCGTGGCTGCCTTCCACTCAGTCGATTTACTACAAAGTATTAACTCCTGTTCAAAGAATCATTACTTTCTCTCACTTGGGGTTTGTGTTTTCAGTAATTTCAAGGTAAAAGTTAAAAACTGTGGAGCAAAAATATTTATACATTTAATTAAAAGATTACTACATTAAGGTGAAGGGATCATTTTCCATTTTCTTGCAAAGAACTTCATCTTCATCTTTTCCAGTCGTTGTATGTGCTGTTAGAGTTTGTGCTGTACAAAATTATTGAGTCATAACACATTTGGGCAGAGGGGAACTTTGTAGAATTACCTAATTCAGTCTCATCATTTTTTTTTTTAAAGATTTTATTTATTTATTTGACAGAGAGAGATCACAAGTAGACGGAGAGGCAGGCAGAGAGAGAGAGGGAGGGAAGCAGGCCCCCTGCTGAGCAGAGAGCCTGATGCAGGACTCGATCCCAGGACCCTGAGATCATGACCTGAGCCGAAGACAGTGGCTTGACCCACTGAGCCACCCAGGTGCCCTCAGTCTCATCATTTTAATCTTGAAGAACCTATGACCCACTTAACCTATGGCATTAATTCCTGGAATTGTAGGGAAGACCTACACCACCATCTGCAGAGGAAAATCAAGCACATTTGCCAGGGCTACTCAACCACTCAGGTGGCAAATGGCATGTATTATGGAGAATTTCAGCGTTTGATCCAAGACCTGCTTCTCTGAGATCCCACTGTATCCTAGCATTGTGGTTAAGAGCGTGAGCTCTAGAATCACACCACCCAGGGACAAGTCCCAGTCATGCTTAAGGAACACCAGGCATGTTATTTAACCTTTGTATTCATTAATTTCCTTTGTTATAAAACGGGAACAAAAAACTATACTTACCTCGACTTACTGTAAAACTAATTGAGTTAATTTAAGTAAAGAGTTCAGCGTAGAACTGGCAAATGGGACTTAATGATCAGTGTGTTACCATGATGATGACTTTCTATGAGCGGTCATGTGTCCCTCCAAGTCTGAGATGTTCTGAACCATTTTACACCTTGAGAGACAAGGTTCTCAAGCACAAACTTGAGATTTTTAATTCAGAGGTCCAACAGTAACCATTTCACTTTTTAGCCTGGTGTTGGATTTGTAGGAAGAATATTAAGTAACCAAGATTTATCCTATTGAACAAAATGCCAAAAGAAAAGTAGATACTTGGCAAACAGTGTAGAAAAAATGGAAGCAAGAAAGTCAAGTTCATGTGTGTCATAATTATTAAGTACTTTTTCTTATTCTGTGGGTTATTACGTAGTAAGTAAGTTTTATGTTCTGTTGCTGTTCTTCAGAGCTCTGGATTGAAAGCTCTTGTCAGTTTGCTGTCTTTTTGGACTTGGAATTCAAAGACCAGCTTAGTGGGTTAGTGTAGACTTTATATACAAATCAGAACAAGTTTAGCTTCTGATCCCTGTATCCCTAAAATCAAAAGTGATAAGAACATTTCTTCAAAAACAAAACAAAACAAAACAAAACAAAAAACCCAAACAAACAAAAAAGCCTCATCAGCACTCTTTCCAGCTTATCCCTCTGCAAATTTTCAGCTGCGTGTTTGACTGCATTCAAGCACTTTTATGTGTTGATTCTGAGAAGATCAAATTAAAATAGCTAGTTTAAATATTGCCATGTCACTAAAGTATACCAATAAATATAGCTCTAGTCTTGAGTTGCTGTTAGGTGTGTTGAACGATTTTCTTTAAAAAGTTCAAATCAGTTATTTCCTCCTTTTGTAGCACTCCTTGCCTGTCTTGGCCAGACTGAGCATTTGACACTCTTTGTCTTGTATATCTTTCAAGATTGTGGAATGAAGTAATTTTTTAAATGTTGTAATATTATTACTTCAAAGAGTTTGATTTCTTGGAAGGACCTACTTGTAAGAAAATCCACAGGAAGTGTTCTGTCACAAACTATAACTTTGTTATTTTGCAACTTGGAACTGTTTCTATTAGCTACTTGATTGAATATTTTCCCTGATGCCTTTGATTAAGAACAGTACAACATATACTCTCTCAGCATCCATTGCAAGAACTCACAGTTCCTTAGAATGGTTTTCACAGCAGTGCTTACCGTCCTTACTACCGTTGGTCAGATATCCTGGCAGGCCTATTTGCCAGAGGGTCACATTCCCTTAGCTGCCACCTGCCCAACATAGCAGCACTGACTTAGCTGCTACCTGCCCAAGATAGCCGCACTGTTTTAGGAATCTTGAGGCTGGCTAGCGGTCTTCACCACCATATTTACTTCATTGCCTTCCGTTAATTGGCTGCTCAATATATCATGTACCTGCCTTTCCCTCTAGAGACTACAGCTCTGGGGACAGGGATCCTGGCTTCATATTACCTCTCCCTCCCTTTACTCCCCTTTCCCTCAATGCATGACACCATGACCTCTATAGACTTTGTTCTTTGTGTTTGTCAAACAAATAAGTATTTATAAAGCTAGATTTGGAGGCAAGAGACCTATTCTACTTCCTAGCTTGGCAACATGAGATAGTATTCTCTTGGGTCCTCCTCTCTGTGTGTTCTTGTGTCTGATGCCTTTGAGTAGGAGAGGGCACCGAACTAGTGGGACGAGCCCAGGCATCTCACAGAACCTTGGAAAAAGTGAAGTATCTGGAAAGTTGTGCAGAAAAGAATGCTTAGAAAACCCAAAGTTGTGCTCCTAGTTTTCTTGATATTTCTCTCTTAGGCATTTTAAGTACCTACATTTCAGTGGCAAAAGCAGTTGTCCTTGACCTTCACTGAGTGGGCTACTGGTTGTGTTTTGTTTTGAAATTGTCTCACATTTTGGCTTTATTGCAGGACTAAGAAGCTGCCATCAAAAAATTTAAAGAATCCTTATGAAGAGTCGAACAGAGAAGGTAGCAGTAGCAAGCCTACAGACAGCCAGGCTAGGATGGCCTCCTGTCCCCAGCCTTGGGTAATGTGACCAAAGTACATGAAGCAAAAAATTGAGTTCATATGGACCCCAGTTCATTTTTTCTCATTATTTTTCTTCTATCCTGTAGCTTCTTCTTATAATTTCCATTTTTATGGGTTATGTGAGACGTCCTTCCCAGTTATTGGGTAGTCTCTTTCAAATGGATGACTTAAAAGCCCAAGATTGTGCTCTACCTTTCTTTCCTTTTTTTTCCCCTTGTGATTTCTCCTATGGCGGTTTGTTTGTTCATTAATTTATTTTAGTGAAATACAGTAGATGCTCTTATCTACTTAAGAAAAAGAAATCTTTTTCTTAAGATTTCTTTTCTTCACATACATTTTAAATGTCTAAATTTCAGCAGCAAATAGTTGCCAGATGTAGCAAATAAAAATACAGGATGCCTAGCTAAATTCATACTTTCAGTGAAGGCTGAAATTTAAATTCAAATTTAACTGGATGTCTTGTATTTTATCTGGCAAACCTATACGTTTGCCAAAAAGCACAGTGATTGGGAAGTTCAAAATGCTTCATAAATTACCCACTTCAGTAACTGATCTTGAAACTGAATAGGGCTAGCTCGAGCTAGGCTAAGCTCCCTTGAAACTGTTGGGATTTCCATTTCCAGACACCTGTCAGGGACAACTTGAGTGGTTCAGTGCATGCCGCTGGTATGATGTGCGGCATGTATTGCACAAGAGGCTGGGATATATGGCAGATCCATGGGGATTGAAACCTGTGAGCTAGTAGGGAAAAGGTTCTTAGGGAGCTGTTTTGGAGGGACAGAGGCAGTGTTTGTTTCCTTCCCAAACCACCTCCCCTCTGTGCTTCCCCTCCCCCACCCCAAGAGTAGCTGCCCCAGGGCCATGCTTCTGCCTAGCAGGTCATCGCTGATCCCGCCTCTTAGAGGCATCAGCGTATACTTGTTTTCTGGCTGAAACTTAAACCACAAAAACTTAAAATACAAAAATCAAATAAGAAATGTGAAGTCTAGCCTGACCCTCCTCTTAACTGGCCGTCTTAATCTTCAGCAAGTCACTGAAAATCCTGTTTCTTCTTCAGGACACCTAGGGGTTTGGATTACAGGACCTCTGAGATCCCTTCTGTATCTTTGCATTCCCTAAATGTGTGCTCCTGGATGGACTTACCTAAAGAATGTCCTCAGTTCTTTGAGCCCTCATGACCGTGGACTTCTAAATGACATATACTGCACCTATTGGTCTATAGGGTGTTTCATTCAGGTTTTGAGTAGCAAGTTTAATTCATGGTATTGAAATCATGGAAAGGAGGGAGAAACAATCTGTATCTAGTTTTTAAAAAACCTAAAACAGTTGCCACTGTCATTAGCAGCTTGTTGGCTCAGAGCTATGGCAGAAGGCCTCGGGCTGCTGAGCTCAGTCCCCCTGGCCGTCCTAACGGTCCACCGTAACTGTCACCCACACCAGCTGCTGCTGCAGATACAGTGGGAGTGGGCGACAGCCAAGCATCTGAACCAGCAGGAAAAGCAGCAGAACCAAATCTGGTTCCATCAGCTGCCTTTCTCATCTCAGCCTAGGATTCTAGGACCTCAGTTCTTCTGGCAGAAAAACATGTGGCTGGAAAATTTGCCCCGCAGAGGGCTGGATTTTGACTTTAGTCAGAAATAATGGGTATGTGCCCTGAAACAGTGAGTTGTGTATTGATTTGGCAATATGTTGCTGCAGGGAGACCATTAAGGGAGAGAAAGCAGTGAAGGATAATTAGCATTGTGGAAAATAAGAAAATGAAAACACATGTTCATGGGATTTGCCAACATTTCTCTTCCTAATTGACTCCAGTCGTTATTCTTCCTATAATTTTCTCAAAGAGAAATATGACCAGGGAGGTTTTCTTTTTCTTTTTCTATTCCATTTTTCTTATTGTACTTCTGAGTTATGGGCTCCTCCTGGGGAGGGGCCATCTCTGAACCGACAGTGAGCATGATCAGCTAAAATCTTAGGGCAGTCCCTCTGCTGGATTACTGATTGGTGAGGAAAGACTTTGCAAATTGTACTCTTTGTTCAAGGGCATGAGTTAACTTATAGCATTGATCTATTTTTTTTATTGGTCTATTTTAATATCAAATCTATCTAGTGTAAGTGAGAGCCAGTGAACTCTGCTCAGCCTGCATTGCAAGTGCCCAACAATCGCAGATAGTACAATAAGGACAAAAATAATTAATTTTTTGACCAAAGAGAAATGCTGAACCTTTCTGGGCCTGCCTTTTAGAATTCTTGTTTCTAAGGTGTTCAACGATGAAAAAGCATTTTGAGGATCCCTGCAAAATAGTAGTTCTACTAATAGTAGAACCCCAAATTACCAAGAACTTGGTAGCATGTTTAAATGAACTTCATTAACTAAAAACACACACATATTTGAAAAGTTGGAGTGCATACATATATGAGATCTTATTTGTCTGGTCTTGGGGTGATGCTTAGAATTAGGGAATCTAAGGGATTCTTGGAATGCTTAAAGTAAAATGGTGGGATCGTTGGGATCCATGATCCAAAAGTTGGGATTCTAGAATTAGAATAGATTCTCCAGTTAAGTATTGATAGTGCCCATTTGCCTTTATCGACATAAGGCTCCTAATTGAAAACAGAATCTTTCATTAGCAAGAGAAAGAAATTTTACAGGGCCTTCCTTTCGGCTTTCACCTTCCATACAATGAACTTAATGAATCCATAAACTTTGGCTCCATGTATGTTGAGATCACTGATGAATTATAGCAAGGTCCTCTCTCTCCTTCCCTCCCTTGTGTTCTCTGCAGTTTGTGGTGATAAAGGAACACCAAAATCTCAGGAATGGAAGTCAACCCGTGACCCTCAAGGACGGCGAGGCAGCAGATGTTAGCCAGTTCTCCTCTCTGGAGCCAGGTGAGTGGCTGTCTTCATCTGGATCCTGAATGTTTTTCTGAGTCTCATGGAAGTGCAGACACAATAGTTAAACTATATAGGAGCTATGCGAGTGGCTGGGCTGGATTGAAATGCCTCAGAGCCTTGGAGAGATGCATTTGGATTGGATTCTTATTGTGCACGAAGTGACCATGTTTCCTCAAAACTCTGGTTGCACAGCAGTTTGCTAGATCACTTTGGGCCAGCACACAACTCTTTCTTTTGAATTCGGTGGGATTTTGTGGTCAGTCTTTGGGATCTGTATTGGTAGCTGTAGGTATAGTTCTGGTGAAATTGTAAATGGCTCTAAGAAAATGTGTTCCATGCTCTAGTAGGAAGGTTCCTGTGAATTTAAGTTGATCTGCGGGTCCTCCTGGGGATTTGGGAGTTTTCACATCTTATCAGGGGCCAGCCCTCAGCCAGATGCCAGAGTCATCTGTGAAGTCCATGCAGGCTACTGGGAGAGGATCCATAAAATCATCCCGGGTTCTCGGGCTGCTCTGGGACTCAATCTGTCTCAGGTGGAATTGGAATTAGATACTTTGCAACCTAGTACCTTTGCCAAGAATTGCATGATGATAATAAACATCTTTGGCATGGGGCTCAGATGTCAGTTTTATTTCATAACTCAGAGGACAAAGTTGAACATGTTTTGAATTATAAGCTGTTATAAAGTTTCAAAGAAACATTGAACCCATAAAACATGGTTTCTCTGGATGCCTGGCTGGCTCTGTCGATTAAGCATCTGTCTTTGGCTCAGGTCATGGTCCCAGGGTCCTGGGATCGAGTTCTGCATTGGGCTCCTGGCTGAGCAAGGAACCTGCCTCTCCCCTGCTTATGTTCCCTCTCTGTCTCCCTCTCTCTCTGACAAATAAATAAAATCTTAAAAACAAAACAAAGCAAAACAAAACACCAGTTTCTCTGCTGAGAGGGGCTTCAGCTCTGCTTATATTTTCTGATGTCTGACCTTTGGGAATATGCTTGTTACTGGAGCCCCTGGGTGGCTCAGACTGTTAAGCATCTGCCTTCGGCTCAGGTCATGATCCTGGGGTCCTGGGATTGAGCCCCACATTGGGCTCCCAGCTCTTCAGGAAGCCTGCTTCTCCCATTCCTGCTTGTGTTCTCCTTCTTGCTATGTCTTTTAAGATTTTTTTAAAATCTTAAAAAAATATATGCTTGGGGGTGCCTGGGTGGCTCAGTGGGTTAATCCTCTGCCTTTGGCTCAGGTCATGGTCTCCGGGTCCTGGGATCGAGCCCCGCATCGGGCTCTCTGCTCGGCAGGGGGCCTGCTTCCTCCTCTCTGCCTGTGTCTCTGCCTACTTGTGATCTCTGTCTGTCAGATAAATAAATAAAATCTTAAAAAAAAAAAAATGCTTGTTACCCTACTCTCCTCTTCAGATTTCCTTACAGACAGAATGTAGGATTCTAGTTTAGAAAAACTCATTCACATCTGTCTCCTATGTATATTGCCATGTAACCCAAATTCAGTAGAACGTTTTTTTCCCTTGATGAAGGCCTTGTATATTAGGATACACTTAAGAATTGATACAATTTTATATGTAAACTGTTACCGGTGTTGTTACCTGCATAACAAAAACATTTGGCATTTTCAAAAGTTGTTTGGGTTTTGTTGTTAATACTAAAATTATGAGAAAGTAATAGAATGAATATCTTATAGTTGCGTATTTTCTTGAAGAGCTAAAAGCACATAATTCTTTGTTACAAAAGTAATTCAGTATAGAGGTACATATAATTTTTCCAGTTAACCAGAAGCACAATGATTGGACCAAGGTGTGGTTAAACTCAGAAAATAACTAAGGACTTGGTTAGCTGAGTACACAGGAAAAGATTAGAATATCTCCCTTTTTGCTTACTCTACTACAGTTTGACTCACTCTCTGTGAGCCATTCATAAAACTGTCTCCCAATTTGAGTGATCACAGCCCAATCATGGCCAGCTGTCTCATAAAATGCATGAGGTGAGAGATCCAAAGTAGGGAAAGAGGAAAATGAGATAAAAGATCGAGATTGGCTCTGAGCCGAGTCCTTCCCTGCTCCTGGAAAACCCCTTAAAACACAGGCTGTGCTAGTGGTGGATCCAGGGAACCATATTCCTTGACTTCAGCCAACACGAGCTGGTGCAGGTTAAGTTAGCATCATGTTGTAGGCAGAGTACCACTCTAGGGACTAGGCAGGCAAATGCATTGGAAACCTGAGCTCTGTTCCCAAGACTCCCAGAAGGGGAGAGAAGTACACAGAGAAAGTCAAAGAGGAATGTCAGGTAGCATTGCCTTTGAATCATCTCATGCAACCAAGAGGAGTTTTTTAGAAATTGGGTCCACATAGTCTGAGAATGGGTTGATTCTGTGTCTCTCTCGTCTTTTGGGCCTACCCTCCAGTCACTGTTATTTGGGCGTCTCTTGCCGGACGTTGTGAATGATGTGAATCCTCAGGTTTCTTTTTCTTTTCATGTAGGCTTGGTGCAACGGACATCATGGAGAAATGAACCCCAGGTGTATGTGGCCACAGAGCAAGGCTGCCGCACTCCACTGTCCAGTGATAGAGGCTCTGGTCCCCAGACAATGGAGCAGAGCTTTCCTCTCCCCTCCTGTGGGGCACAGCCCATTGCTTTGGGGATTGAGAAGCCACATTCTCTCCTATCGGCTAACCCATATGACAACAAAGGGCCCCAGATCCACCACCCCAAAAGAAGCTGACTCAGTGAAAACTAGAATTAAAAGGAAGATCAAAAAGGATTAACTGTGTTGATAGATGGTAATACTTCATCTCAAAAGGTAGAGGGAAAATATGGATTTTGGTGACATAATCTCTACCACTCATTACCCCTCAGGTCCTGGAGACAAACAGGTAGTCATGATTTTGTTTCTTCAAGCAGTCCTGTTGCAGATTTTTCAAGTAAGAGTAATAGAGAGAATCACTAGGGAACTCACTGGAAACCAAAGCACGGTGTTACTTTGTAAACTGTGTTGACTTCAATAGTTAAGACAGCTAGGTACTTTTCCTCTGCAGCTCCAAAAGAAATTGGGCTAAAAGCAGGCAACCACAGTGGTTTGGTCAGTTATAAGATAATTCTTTTTATCTGAACAGAACATTTATCTAAGTCTTACAAAATGGTTAGAATATTAAAATTGCTGGTCTGATACATTGTGGGCATTTAACCTATCACTGGTTTGATCTATGCTGCTGATTTCACAGAATGAATTTTGATAAATTAATTAAAAACTGTATTAACTTAAACCTGATTTCTTCAGAATTAGTTGACTTATTTTTTCTATCTTAAAATCTTTGAACAAAAACATTTTACTTTAAAAAATTACCCGGAGACATCACGTTTCCCAAGCATTACTATTCTTTCCCCACAGAATATTTTTTTAAATGAAAATGGTAAATTTTCCTGTCATGTTTTGGCACAGAATTTGTACTTATTTTCAAATATGCAAATATGAGATTGCAAGCAAATTTCCGGATTTATTTTCATTTTGAACAGTCGATCTCTTCTAATTATTTCAATAAAATCACTATGAAACAAACATTTTCTTGTATTCCTGATTAAATAATAAATTATAGTTTAGGGGATATTCGAGTTGAACCAAAGTGATTTGCCAGAGTGATTGTCGAAGCTTCCTATTGCTATACTCTTAAAAATAATTTTGAAATCTATTGGAACTTTATAAAGTAAAACTTCCCAAGGTCTTCTTCTTCTTCTTTTTTTTTTTTTAAATATTTTTATTTATTTATTCGACAGACAGAGATCATGTAGGCAGAGAGGCAGGCAGAGAGAGAGAGGAGGAAGCAGGCTCCCCGCTGAGCAGAGAGCCAGATGCGGGGCTCGATCCCAGGACCCTGGGATCATGACCTGAGCTAAAGGCAGAGGCTTTAACCCACTGACCCACCCAGGTGCCTCCTTCCTAAGGTCTTCTAATTAAACCTTGTTCTTGTAGCTAAGACACTGTTATTACACATCATACTACCTAATACAGTAAGTATAAACTGTTCGGGCCTTTGGATTTTTCAGCTTAAGCATCAGCTAGTCCCTTTGCTTACTTTTTCTTGCATTTTTCTTCAACTCCTTAGACTGTGGTCAGTCCAGAAGTCAGCATAAAAAGGAGTTGAAGCACATCTCTTCAAGTAGAAACTTAGGAACTTTAGAAAAGGTTTAGTGGTGAGGAGGATAACTTAGATAATTATTCAGTATGACCCCTTTCCCAGATTTATACAAATACAGATTTTTCTGTATTCTGTATAAAGTTTTGCTTTGACAGTTGATACCCTAAAGGATAAGAAGACCTATTTTTTTTTTCTAATGAGTGAAATGACCTCAGAAAACAATACTCAGAATATTCCCAGCTATGGGGAAATTATATTCCGAGGTGTGAATCTTTTTTCTCATTCCCAAAATGAGCATTTCTGAAGTTTTCTGGGTGTAGATCTTACAATTTAAAAAAATTTTACTACCTCTTTCTTTTAGAATTTCAATGATAACCGAAGAGATGACATGAGACCACTGTAGCTCATAGCATAACATTATCTTTGAACCAGATACTCCATTTCCTTCAAGCCTTTCAACGAATCTGATACCTCATAAATTGGGACCATGTTAAATCCCAGACCAGGCTGGAACACTGGCTCCCCCATCAAATTAAACAGAAAACGTACTTCACATTTTGCAATCAACAAATCGCCATGAAGAGATGGCTTCCTTTCTTGTGGTTCCATGTTTCTACAAGAAATATCCTCTTTTAAAAATTAATTTTTAGGAAAGAGCATTTTCATCTGAGATGTTTGATTTGCATTTTTCCCAGACTGAATATTTTTATTTCCTAACTCTCATGGTCTCATTCGGCATAGTGCCCAATTGTGATTCTATTTGACTACTTGTCACCTACTACGTATAAAATGAGCATTCAGCCCCCTTCTAGCATCTAATGAAGGCTTAGGACACTGTATTCTTTCAAAACCTGTTCCACATATTAGCCTTGATTTCCAGCTCATATCCTTGTCATGTGAATAAATGATTATTGTGTGATAATAAAAAATGTGTTAAAAGCACTAAATAATAATCCTTAAAAATAATTTTGGGAGAAAAAGAAAATCCCTAGTCATCTTCTTGTTATGTTTTCCTTTTCTTTCTTTTTTTAAGTCTTTAAATAAGAAACCCTACTTCTATGCATTGTTTCAACCTCAGCTCTTCAAAGTTAGACATGCCTGAGACAATTCTGCCGTTTAGAACTTCATAGGACATCTGTAGCTAGTGACCATATGCTAGCCACAGCTTAGCCCCCTAGGAAAGTATGTGGCAGACATTTAGTATCATGTTAGTCATGGACACATCTGAAACAGAAGCATTTAAATTATAAAATGGGAAAATTTCCTAGCTGTGGTCCTATTTTTTCCCTCTACAGCAATATTTGGCCCTTCTGCCACGATTCAGTTTCTGATGGGCCAGAAGAAAATTAAGATGCGTTGCACTCAACAATGAAGACTTCAGGATGCATTCTTCTTCTTTTTTAAGTTTATATTTTAATTTCAGTTAGTTAACATACAATGTTGTATTAGTTTCAGGTGTACAACCTGCACAACCTCATTAGCACAGGTATAGTGGTTCAAAACTTCCATACAGCACCCAGGGCTCATCACAAGTGCCCTCCTTAATCCCCATCACCTATTTCACCGTTCCTCCCCACCCACCTCCCCTCTGGTAACCAGCAGTTTGTTCTCTAGAGTTGAGTCTGTCTCTTAGTCTGCCTCACTTTCTTTTTTTCCCCTGTGCTCATTTGTTTTGTTTCTTAAACTCCACATATGAAAGAAATACAGTATTGTCTTTCTCTGATTTATTTCACTTAGCATTATACTTTCTAGCTCCAACCATGTCATTGCAATGGCAAGATTTCATTCTTTTTATGGGCTGCATAATATTCCTGTGTGTGTGTGTGTGTGTGTGGTGTATACACAATATTTTCTTTATCTATTTATCAGTTGATGGACAGTTGGACTGCCTTCATGGTTTGTCCATTATAACTAATGCAGCAATAAACCTTGGGGTACATGTTTTTGTATTCTTCGGGTAAATCCCTAGTAGTAAAATTGCTGGATTGTAGGGTAGTTCTATTTTTAACTCTTTGAAGAATCTCCATACTATTTTTCACAGTGGCTGCACCAACAGTTTGCATTCCCATGAACAGTGCACTTTCCTCACCAACACCTGTTGTTTCTTGTGTTATTGATTTTAGCCAGTCTGACAGGCATGAGGTGGTATCTCACCCTCTGGTAGTTTTGATTTGCATTTTCCTGATAGTAAATGATAGTGACTATCTTTTCATGTATGTGTTGGCCATCTGTACATCTTTTTGGAGAAATGTCTGTTCATGTCTTCTGCCCAGTTTTTAAAATGGATTATGTGTTTTTGGGGTATTGAGTTTTATAAGTTCTTTATGTATTTTGGATACTAACCTCTTATCACTTATGTCATTTTCAAATATCTTCTTTCATTCCACGGGTGGCCTTTTAATTTTGTTGATTGTTTCTTTTGCTGCACAGAAGCTTTTTATTTTGATGAAGTCCCTGTAGTTTATTTTTGCTATTGTTTCTTTGTCTTAGGAGACACATCTAGAAAGAAGTTGCTCAGCCAATGTCAGAGATCCTACTGCCTGTGTCTTTTATAAGATTTTAATGGTTTTAGGTCTCACATTTAGTTCTTTAATCCTTTTTGAATTTATTTTTGTGTATGGTGAAAGAAAGTGGTCCAATTTTATTCTTTTCCATGTTGCTGTCCAGTTTTCCCAACATCCATTTGTTGAAGAAACTGTCTTTTCCCACTGGATTTTTTTTCTTTCCTTATCAAAGATTAATTAATCAAATAGTTGGAGGTTTATTTCTGGGCTGTTCTACTGATCTCTGCAACTAATTTTGTGCCAGTTCTACACTGTTTTGATTATGGCAGCTTTATAATATAGATTGAAGTCTGGAATTGTGATGCCTTCAGCTTTGCTTTTCTTTTTCAAGATTGCTTTGGCTATACAATATCTTTTGTGGTCCATACAAATTTTAGGATGGTTTGTTCTGGCTCTGTGAAAAACACTAACTGGTGTTTTGATGGGGATTGCATTAAATGGATAGGTTGCTTTGCGTGGTATAGACATTTTAACAATACTTTTCTTCCAGTCTATGAGCATGGAATGTCTTTCCATTTCTTTTTTTTTTTCTCTTTATTTATTTATTTATTTAATTTTTAATTTTTTATTTTTTATAAACATATATTTTTATCCCCAGGGGTACAGGTCTGTGAATCACCAGGTTTACACACTTCACAGCACTCACCAAAGCACATACTCTCCCCAATGTCCATAATCCCACCCCCTTCTCCCAAACCCGCTTCCCCCAGCAACCCTCAGTTTGTTTTGTGAGATTAAGAGTCACTTATGGTTTGTCTCCCTCCCAATCCCATCTTGTTTCATTTATTCTTCTCCTACCCACTTAAGCCCCCATGTTGCATCACCACTTCCTCATATCAGGGAGATCATATGATAGTTATCTTTCTCTGCTTGACTTATTTCACTAAGCATGATACGCTCTAGTTCCATCCATGTTGTCGCAAATGGCAAGATTTCATTGTGCCGTCTTCAGTTTCTTTCATCAGTTTTATAGTTTTAAGAGTACAGATCTTTCACCTCTTTGCTTAGGTTTACTCTGAAGTATCTTAATTATTTTTGGTGCAATTGAAAATGGGTCTCTTTTCTTAATTTCTCTTTCTGCTACTTCATTATTAGTGTATAGAAATGCAACATATTTCTGTACATTGATTTTGTATCCTGGCAACTTCACTGTATTTATCAGATCTAGCAGGTTTTTGGTGGAGTCTTTCAGGTTTTCTATATATAGTATCATGTCATCTACAAACAGTGGAAGTTTTACTTCTTCCTTATGGATTTGGATGCCTTTTGTTTCTTTTTGTTTTCTTATTTCCATGTCTAGGATATCCAGTATTACATTGAATCAAAGTGGTGAAAGGGAACAGCCTTCCCTTGTTCGTGACCTTCGGGGAGAGGCTCTCAGTTCTTTCCCCATTAAGGATGATATTTGTGAGCTTTTCATATATGGTCTTTATTATGTTGAGGTATGTTCTCTCTGAACCTACTTATTGAGGGCTTTTATATGGATGTTATACTTCGTCAAATGCTTTTTTTGCATCTATTGAAATGATCATATGATTCTTATCCTTTCTCTTATTGATATGATGGGTTGTATTGGTTGATTTGTGATGTTGAACTGCCCTTGCACCAAGGAATAAATCCCACATGATTGTGGTGAATGATTTTTAAAATGTATTGTTGGATTTAGTTTACTAGTATTTTGTTGAGAATTTTTGCATTTATACTTGTCAGAGATTTTGGCCTGTAGTTCTCTTTTTTTAGTGGTGTCTTTATTTGGTTTTGGTATCAGGGTAATTCGGACCTCATAGAGTGAATTTGGATGTTTCCTTTTCTATCTTTTGGAGAAGTTTGAGAAGAATAGCTGTTAACCCTTCTTTAAATGTCTGGTAGGGAATGCCTGTGAAGCCATCTGGTACTGGACTTTTGTTTGTTGGGAGTTTTTCTGGTTTTGTTTTTGTTTTTTTAAATTACTGCTTCAATTTCATTGTTGGCAATTGGTCTACCCAAATTTTCTTCTTGTTTCTGTCTTGGTAGTTTATATGTTTCTAGGATTTTATCCATTTCTTCTAGCTTGTCCAATTTGTTGGTATGTAGTTTCTCCTAATATTCTCTTATAATTGTGTTTCTGTGATTTTGGTTATTATTTCTCTTCTCTCATTTGTGATTTTATTTATTTGAGTCCTTTTTCTTTTTTCTTGATAAGTCTGTCTAGAGGCTTATCTATCGTATTGATGTTTTCAAAGAACCAGCTCCTGGTTTCATTGATTTGTTTTATTATTTTTTTTAAGTTCTATATTATTTATTTCTGCTCTAATAGTTATTATTTCCTTCCTCTGCTTGTTTAAGGTTTCATTTGTGTTCTTTTTCTAGATTCTTTAGATGTAAGGTGAAGTTGTTTGAGATTTTTCATGCTTTTTGAGGTAGGCCTGTCTTGCTATAAACTTTCCTCTTAGAGCTGCTTTTTCTGCTTCCCAGAGATTTTTGATCATTGTGATTTCATTTTCCTTTGTTTCCGTGTGCTTTTTTTTTTTTCTTGTTTTATTTCTTGGTTGACCTATTTGTTGTTCAGTAGCATGTTATTTAACTTCCTTGTATTTGTGGTCTTTCCAGATTTTTTTCTTGTGGTTGACTTCTAGTTTCATAGCCTTGTGGTCAGAAAATATGCATGGAATGACTTCCATCTTCTAAATTTGTTGAGGCTTGTTTCGTGGGCTGATGATATGTGATCTATTCTGGAGAATGTTCCATGTGCCCTTGAAAAGAATGTGTATTCTGCTGTTTTAGGATGGAATGTTCTGAATATATCTGTTAAGTCCATCTGTTCCAATGTGTCATTCAAAGCCACGGTCTCCTGGTTGATTTTCTGCTTAGATAATCTGTCCATTGATGTGAGTGGCGTGTTAAGGTTCCCCTAGTATTGTTGTATCATTACTGATTACTTCCTTTATGTTTGTTATTAATTGTTTTGTTTGTGTATTTGGGTGCTTACATGTTAGGTACATAAATATTTGCAATCGTTACATCTTCTTAGATTGTTCCCCTTATTATTAATAGTATCCTTATTATTATTATTAGTCTCTTATTACAGTCTTTGTTTTAAAGTCTACTTTGTGCAATGTAAGTATTGATTGTCACTCCCACTTTCTTTTGACATCCATTTGCATGTTAGATGTTTCTCCATTCCCTTGCCTCTTCTAGCCTGCTATTCATCCCATCAGGCATGTTTCTCATTTTGCTTTTTGAGCACTTTATCTCTGCTATCTTATTCCTTATTTCTGTGGTAAGGGTCTCATTCCTGTCTTCTACTCTTTTTGGAAGTCCAGTGACTATTCTAATGATCATTACTTTAAATTCTCTATCAGGCATGTTACTTATCTGTTTCACTTAGATCTCTGGCCATGGCCCTGTACTGTTCTTTCACTGGAGACAGATTTCTCTGTCTTCTCATTTTGTCTAAGTCTCTGTGCCTGTTGCTATGTGTTAGGAAAGTCAACTACCTCTCCTGTTCTTGAGGGTAATAGTCTTATGAAGAAGAGACCTTGTAGTGCCCTGCAATGTAGTGCCCCCTGCTTTCTAGGGCCTGGTGCTTCCAGGATTGTCTCCAATGTATGCTGTGTGTGTGCTCTGCTATTTTGTCCTGGCCACTTTATCCTTCAGGCCAGCCATCTGCAGTGGCTCTCTTCACCTGTTATGGGCAGTGTTTGGTCCCTGGCCTGAAGGTGGTATGTTTTAGCCAAGTGTGTGCTGGTCTGTTTGTGAAATGAGCCCTGTCATCACCACCACCAGAACCAAGGCTCTGTAAAACTCCAGGTCAGGTGATGGTTTGAATAGGGCTTTGGGCTGGTCTTCTGGGGGAGGGGGCCTGTTGTGCTGAGACTGAGTCTCCCCAGCATGACTGGGAGGGACAGTTCCAGCAGAGTGCAGGGAGGTGGGGCTTGGTGGTAAGCAAGTTAGGTAGTGAGTGTCAGTGCTGTGCTGGTTCCCACAGGGGGCTCTGTTTTTATACTGAGGGGCGAGAGAGGGACATGGCACTGCCAGTTTCTTTGTTCCCACAGCAACCTCTCCATGAATGCTGTCTCTCTGGGATGTGCTCTGAGATTAGCGAATAACCTCCCACTGTGTGCCCCAGGTAATCTTCACATCACTGTTTTCATACTGTATGTTTCTGGGCTATTTGCTGGCCTTTTCTCCAATAGCAGCCTTAGTGCCCTCCAAGCTATCCGAGAACCAAGGATGCTGACCTTTAAAACTCCAAACTTTAACTCCCACTGGTTGCAAGAACTCAAGCAAGCCCCTCTTGCTTTCCAAGTCATTTGCTCAGGGATTCCTTTTCTCTTTGTGCTCCTCTGTGTACTAATCTGTCTTTCACCCTTTGCTACGACCATGCTCCCCACCTCCAGCAATGCCATGATCCATTTCTCTCCTAAGCCCATCGCCACACTTCCTAACTTCTTCAGTGTGGCTTCTTCTCTACATTTAGTTGTGTGGTTTGTTTTCCCTGTCTTCAGGTCCATTTCTGGGGTATTTAGGATGATTTCAAAGTTATCGAATTGTATTTGTGGGACGGAGAGAGCCTTGGGTCCTCCTACTCCACCGTTGTCTTCCACCCAGTTGTCAGGATGTGTTCTAAATGAAGAGTCATAAATCCCAAATTAGTGCCCGAGTTATTTGGGTTCTTATTTTTAAATTTATACCACTCATCTGCCAAAATAATGAAAGCATAGTAAAACTGTTATCGTTCAGAACTTTTAGGGAGTTATTTTGGACAGTGAGTCAAATGTTCACAGCTTGGTTTCTTTAGCTCTAAAATGAAGCATTCTTTGTGTGAAAACAACATAAGTCCCAGCAAGCATCAATACAAACTAAGGTGTTACTACTATTTCCAAGATATTGAGATGTTGTAGGCCTTAACTGCTTTAAATACTGATGCTCTTTTATCAGTCTAGGATAACTCCTTCTCTATCATTAGATAAAACATGTTAAGCATAAGTGTATCTATCATTGTATAAAACACATTGAGCATAAGTGTATCTATCATCATATAAAACATGTTGAGCATAAGTGATGCCTGGGTGGCTCAGTCAGTTAAGCGTCTGCCTTGGGATCAGGTCATGATCCTAGGGCCCTGGGATCAAGTTCCTCATCAGGCTCCCTGCTCAGTGAGGAGCCTGCTTTTCCCTCTGCCTGCTGCTCCTGCTGATTGTGCCCTCTCTTTCTCTATCTCTGTCTGATGAATAAATAAATAAATAAAATCAAAACCAAAAACATGTTGAGCACAAGTATACGTTTTCTTAATAAAATAAGGACTTTATTACATATAAGCCATAATAAAATGCTATCATTTTGGGATGATCAGAGCTCCTTTACTGCATATTAAAGGTTCTTAAATCTTAACCCACTGAGCCACCCAGGCGCCCTTAAAGGTTCTTAAATCTTGAGTCTGAACATTTTAACCTATTATTTACGTTACTTTTCCTGTGGACTTTCCAGCTGTCAGCCCTCATGGCTCCATCAATTACCTCCCATGCAAGCTCCTCATCTCACCTTTCTCATTCCTTGTTTTGTAAATGTGGTATTCAGATAACCAAGCAAGTTAGCATCATATATAAAGTAAGAATAAATGTATATTGAAGGCAAGTTTATGAATATTTCCTGAGTACAGTACATAAATTTTAGCCCTTAAACTTTTGGTATGTTGCAACCTTTATTTTTTCCTTACTGTTTTCAGCTGTATTCTTAGCTTGCTAATACATCAATTCCAAATAGATGAGGTGATGTCATTATGTATATAATGATGATACATGATGTAGTGGTTAAAAAGATGGTCTCTGAATTCCACAGGACTAGATTTTAAATACCATGTATCACCTACTGGCTTTGTAACCTTCTTCAAAATACTTAATCTCTCTAAATTTCAATTTCCTCATATTCACAATGGGGAGAATAGCATTACCATTGCCATAGGGTTGTTGTGCTTTGAAGTGAAATAATGCATGCATGGTGCTTACCATTAATGCTTGGTACAAAATTAAACCATATTATTATTGTTATTATTTTACCCCTTTTTGAGACCACTGTTTCAATTGTATTAGCTTCCGGTATGGTAAACTTGTTTGTACTACTTCTTTTCCAGGCGAGTGGCATATGAAGATCGGGCTAAGAGTAGAGCCCTAAACCCCTGGGTCAGAATTTCACAAGGTGGTGTACACAAATATCAAGACAGGCTAAACATTCAGTTTCACTTTTACATTAAAATGACCATCTTAGACATATATGTTTGGGATATGTTGGTCATTTTTTCATCAAGTTTTATACATTGGATAAAGAGCATTAATAATGACTATATTTGTTTTATGAGACAACATTGTACAGTTTATCTATGTCCAGGTAGATATGGGAAAATAATTCTTTTTGTTTTTATCTATTGTTTTAAAGGCAAGATGCTTATAAGCTAAAGAGGTTTTTGAGAAACCTCATAAAGCTTCTGAAAATATCAGCTGACTTTCCATAATGCAAATTATGTGTTATGAGAATAACCCCTTTGTCTATATATTCTAGGGAGATTATTCTCTAACACTTGTTGGCAGCTGTTAAACCAAGTAGAAATACACTGTCAAATGTGGACATTAGTTTTAAATACGTATTAATTTGTTAGAGCTGGAGACAGCAGCACAAAAGACACAGGTGGTGGCTTCTAATGATAGGTAAGCAAATATATAATTAGAATTCTAGAACCACTTGATCTCTGTCAACAGCCACTTTCCAAAATTTTTCACTATCATCACCAGCTTTTATTAGTATTTCCACCTGTTGCCTTAATGGTAAGGAAATACCACCTTAAAGCAGTATGACAATGACTGGGCTATGATGGAGCTTTTAAACCGTTTATACCCAAATCCCATTTAAGCCTACCTAGTCTTATAGATGTGGATATGTATGGTAGTTTGCACTATCAAAAAGACTTTGAATCTGTGGAATTAAAATATTTTTCTCCAGAATCATATCTTACATTTGCATTGTGGCTTCTGATTATTGTATTCCTTATCTTATTTAATCTCATTGGTTCTCACATCCAATCTAAAAAATTTAGTGGAGCAGATATTCTTTCCATTTTACTTATCCTTAAAGATTGTATCCAAAGTTGAAGGAAATTAAAGATGAATAATAAAACTTATTACTAGAGATAAGAAATTACTTCATAATAATAAAATGTTTATTTTTTCCAGAAATATATTACAGTTCTAAAATCATATACATATGATACCCATCCTCAAATATATAAAGCAAAAAATTGACATTTTATCAGAAGTATTGAAGAAAATAACATCACAGTAGATTTTGCCATACTGCTCTTGGTAATTAATAAACTTGGGAGATAAAAAAATTAGTAAGGACATAGAAGACGTTAAAGTACAGTAATTAGAATTGGATATATATGGGGCACATATAACTTCATGAAAATTAATATGTATGTGCTAGTCCATAACATAGCTTCAATAATTTTCTGGGGACCACATGAATGTGGTGATACAGACCATATTCTCTGATTGTAATGAAATTCAGTTAGAGTTAATAATAAAGTGATAAACAAAATGTTTGTAAATTACATAAACATTTCCTAATAACTTATGGGCCAAGGAAGAAATCATAATGGAAATTAGAAAACACATAGAACTGAACAATTGTGAAAATTCTATATACCACAATGAATGGTATATAACTAAATTGGTATTGAGAGGGAATCATATAAAGGCTATAGGATATATCCTTATACAGACGAAAATAAAATTAATGAGCTAAGAAGTACCCAACTGAAGAAGTTAAAAAAGGAAAGTAGAATAAATCCAAAGGAAGTGTAAGCGAAGACTTCATAAAGATAAAAGGAGAAATTATTGAAAAAAAGAAAAAATTGAGGTACCTGGGTGGCTCAGTGGGTTAAAGCCCCTGCCTTCAGTTCACATCATGATCCCAGGGTCCTGGGATGCAGCCCCACATAGGGCTCTTTGCTCAGCAGGGAGCCTGCTTCCCTTCCTCTCTCTGCCTGCCTCTCTGCCTACTTGTGGTCTTTGTCAAATAAATAAATTTTTAAAAAAATCTTTAAAAAAGAAAAAATTATAAGAATCAAAAAAGCCAAAAGTTAGTTGTTTGAGAAGTTTAACAAATATACAACAATATTAATCAAAAGAAAGAGAGAGAATGAACAACTAATATTATAGATGAAAAGGGCATAAAAATACCGGTGTGGTAACAATTTAGAAAGTAAGAGAATAGTATGAATGACTTTGTAACAATAAAATTTGAAATTTAAGCCAGTGGACAATCATTTAGGGAAAAAAAATTAGCTTACTGAAACTGACAGAGAAAGAAACAGAAAATCTGAATAGTCCTAAACCCATTAAAGAAATTAAAATATTTAACAATCTTTCCACAGGGAAAATATAAGCTTTAAATATTTCATGTCTTTGCATTGTGTCAACTTGGTCAACTGGAACTGTTTTTCAGAATTTTATTCCTGTATTTTATTCCTGTGGATTATTATTTCTCCAGTATTTCTTTTATTTTTTATTTATTTTTTTTAAAGATTTTATTTATTTATTTGACAGATAGAGATCACAAGTAGTCAGAGAGGCAGGCAGAGAGAGAAGAGGTAGCAGGCTCCCCACTGAGCAGAGAGCCCGATGTGGGGCCCAATCCCAGGACCCTGGGATCATGACCTGAGCCGAAGGCAGAGGCTTTAACCCACTGAGCCACCCAGACGCCCCTCCAATATTTCTTTTATACATGATGTCTGGTATTCAACAAAAAATTAATAGGTAAACCAGGAGATAAGACAATTGACCAAAAACCAAAAGAAAAGAAAAAAAAACCGGGCAAAATAAAAAGACCTGCAGGAGATGCAATTATCGAAGTTATCAGACATGGATTTCAAAATAACTTAGGTTTATATATTGAAGAATATATCCTGAGAATAAGAATTCCAGCAAGAATTTGGATTTATTAAAAAACTAATTGAAAATGACAATAACTAAAATAAAGAACTCAGTAAATGGGTTTAAAGATTAGACACAGCTGAATAGACAATTAGTAAGCTAGAGTGTAGGTCAATAGAAAATAAATATATATTTAATTTTAGAAGGCTAGAAGAGAGAGAATGGTAAAAGCAGTATTTGAAGAGATAATGTCTGAGAATATTTTATAATAGATGAAAAATAATAAACCAGGTTGAAAAATGCCACAAAATCAAATAAGAGAAATACAAAGAAAACCTCTAATACAAAGAAAATGTGAACATTTAAAAAGCATTCAGAAATAAGAAGCATAGTTTCAAATGAATGAAAATAAGACCGATGACAGAAATGATGAAAGCCACAAGAAAATAGAATAATATGTTTAAAGTATTGAAAGAAAATAACTAGATTTCAGCATCTAGCAAAAACATTGTTTACAAAAATGAAGGCAAAATAAGAACTTTAGATAACACAAATCTAAAAAACTGGATACCAGGAGACATGCACTGATAGAAATACTAAAGGAGAATTTTCAGACAGAAGTAAAATGACCCCAGATCAAATCATGAAAATACAAGAAATGAGGAATAATTGAAAGGGCAAATATGTGGGTAGATTTAAATGAATAAAGACTGTGTATGAAAAATCAAAAAGTTACCCACAAAGAATTAAATAGGAGGACTTGGTCTATCAAATAGCAGAAATTATTATAAAGCAATACAACTAAGAAGTGTAGTATTGTTGCAAGAATATACAGAAACATGGAATGTAAATGAACCACACATAGTAACTTGAAAGATGATAGCGTGGGCGGGGCACAGTGATGGGAAAAGAATGGACTGTGGGTAAGGACAGCCGAGGAAATTGGTTTTCCATATAGAATATAATGAAACAGATCCCTATCTTACACATTTACACAAAAATCAACCTGAGGTAGAATATAAATTTTAATGGAGAAGGCAAAACTGTTATTCTTTTAGAAACATTTATAAGAGCGCATATTTAATAGCCTTGGGTTAAAGAAGAATTTCTCAATCAAGGCCCCCAAAATGAAAATATCAGTAAACTATCATGAAAATTAAGAACTTCTCTTTCTCGAAATACACCACAAGGAGGTCAAAATACAAGAGGTACCTTTAAGAAGAAGTTTGCAGCAGATATAACTGACAAAGTTTGCTATAAACCTGGAATATATAAATATGTTCTAAAGGCAATAAGCAAGAGAAAACAACGCACTAGAAAATGAGGCAGAAGACGAAACACAAATGTGACCTAATAACCGCACGAAGTACCATTACATTATTATTCAGGGAACAAAGCACAATGGGATGCCATTTCACACCAAGCCTCTGGCAGACATTTCACTCAGACAAGTCCAAGTTTTAGCAAGAGTGTGGAACAAACAGTCCTCTCACACAGCTGGTAGGCTGTTGATTGGCATAATTATGTTGGCACTACCAAGTGAAGTTGGACATGTTCATATTTCACAACTTATCATGTTTAATCTGAGGCGTATATTCTAGGGAAACCCTTACACTTGTATCTCTCAGGGCACATATAAAATAGTTAATCTTTTATGCAAAATATCCATCAACAGTAATGTGAACAAGAAATTATCGCATGATCTTGGGGTGCCTGGGTGCTTCAGTCGGTTAAGTGTCTGCCTTAGGCTCAGGTCATGATCAGGTTTTATTCAGTGAGGCGTCTGCTTCTCTCTCTCCCTCTGCCTCTCTGCCCTGCTCGTGCATTCTCTCTCTCTCAAATAAATAAATAAAATCTTAAAAAGAAATTATTATAGAGTCTTATATAGAATCATTATTATATGTATTATATATAATATATATTATTATGATATGGAATACTGTATAATAGCTAAAAATAAGTGAATTGTAGCTACACACTTGAAAATAGGTTAATCTGAAAAATAGGTAAGAAATAATGTTCTATTGCTAAGTCTTGGTGGTGGCTTTATAGGTCTTTATTATTGTTGTTATTGTTAATTATTTCTCTGTAAACTGCCTACATGTAAGACAAAAAAAGGGGGGAAATGTATATTTCACAGTTCCAAAATGGTGAAAAGAACACAATAGAAAGTGTCCCTAAATTCTACTAAGCACTTCATGGATTCCAAAGCAGAATTACTCACATTCCTTGCATTTATCCGAGCTGGGCTTTCTGAAGTCTGGCTCTCTGAAGCCATGGAGCATACGGGCTAGGTCACCATGTTCTGATCTGGCAATTTTCCTCCACAGTTGCAACAGCCTGAAGAATGGCAAAAATGCTATTCCCCACCCATTTTGTGGGTTTTTTTTCCCCCCACACTTATTTATGTATGTATGTATGTATTTATTTATTTTTTTCACCACACATTTTGAACACATATGGCAAATAGAGGGATCAAAACAAGGAATGAGATCATGGAGGTTATGGGCAAAGAAAGGCTGTGTATAACAAAGGAGGAAATACATAGAAAAAATAAAAATTGACATTTGGAATGACCTGGTTGGGTATGGTAAAAATAAAATGATGTTTGCAATTATGAGGAAAAAGGGCATTCAAATGTTGGTGATTTGATTTGCTTTGACCTTCTATTACCAAAGCTGACCTTTAGCAATCCGTTGTTCCGTTTTTCTTCTTAACTTTCATTTTTGAATTCTGCTTTTCAAATCCTTGTGCAGCCTTCTGTGTTTGCTAAATTATTCAATAGATTAACATAGCAATGTGTATGTTTGTCCCAAGATGGAAATGATAATGAAACTGTCTGTCCTTCTCGCATTCATGAGATAATAGGTAGGGATAATTTTTTTTAAGTAATTAAGGCAGAAAGGCAGTCAAGATCACAAAATGGAAGAAAGTGGAAGCTAAAGACTTCTGCCTCCATCACCATTTTTAGTCCTCTGCCTCATTGGAACTCTTGGCACCAGGTTCGTCCCTTTCTCATTCCAAACTCACAGCTTTCTTCCAGTTTTTCTCTTGGACTCCAAACGACTTTGTATTCTCCCACAGTTGTTACCATCTTCTTATTCAAAATCTGCCGTGAAACTCAGCAAATTCTCAGAAAATAAGGCGAATAAAAAAATCTGGGTATGGACATTAGGGAGGGTATGTGCTATGCTAAGTGCTGTGAAGTGTGTAAACCTGGTGATTCACAGACCTGTACCCCTGGGGATAAAAATACATTGTATGTTTATAAAAAAATAAGAGAATAGAGGAATTCTAAAAAAAAAAAAAAAGAAAGAAAGAAAAAAAAGAAAAGAAAAGAAAAAAAGATTTGGGGGTGCCTGGGTGGCTCAGTTGGTTGAGCATGGGACTCTTGGTTTCGGCTCAGGTCAAGATCTCATGGGTGGTGGGATGGCTGGAAATCCGCTTGCCATTCTCTCCTTTGCCCCTCCCCCCACTCATGCTTGCTCTCTAAAATGAATATATCTTAAAGAAAAGGAAAAAAAAGAAAAATCTGGACTTCAGTGATCATTCAGTATACTCACGAAGGGAAGGAAGAAAAGAGCCTTTGTAGTCTTAGCCTTGCAACCGGACAGTTTAGTCATACAACATATCCTAAAGGTTTAGTTCCATGCTCAAAGTAGGATTTCCTCTCCCAAGTCTCTGAAGAGGGTCCTTTCACTTTACTTTCAACCTACTGCCTGTAATCGTGGGCAGCTTGGTGCTTCAGAGGACAGCTGTTATGCCATTGGAGTTTCAAGAACATTCTGCCTGTAACAGTCATCCACTGAACCAGCTCCAATGGCTAGATGACCAATTCTTCATTTAATCCTTTAAATACTAAAAAAATAGTATCTCCTTTTTCAAGACATGTCTCCTGAAAATCTTTTTTTTTCTTCCCCAGAAGCCAAATCTCCCTTCCTTTTTGTGCATTCCTCTATTGATTATATTTTTAGACCTTTCAGAAGAGCTGTTGCCTCTCCTTGGAGGCGGGGATCCAGAACATCAGTGTCCTGAAGAAGCGAGATGTCCAAACTGAACACCATATTCCAGATATATATACCATACATATACTCCAAATTCTATACCATCTTTCATTCCAAGTGCCCCCTCCCCAGCGTCCAGCTCGGTGTCCCTTAAACTTGAATATCCTCAAAATCATGCAGAAATCTTGTCACAAATGCAAATAATGGCTCATTAAGTCTCAGGGAAGGAGTGTACCTTTTTAACAAGTTCTCAGCTGACCTGGATGCTGCTGGCCCACAGATTCCACTTTGAGGAGCAAGTGAATTGAAAGACCGCTGATCCAGTTTCCCAATTCCAAATTCGTGGAAGAGGGAATCTGATTATCCTAGTCCAATTTTTGGGTTTGCTTACCCTGGATTACACTGCTCTCATTAGCTATTGGCAGGAGAACAGATGTACAGAAGACGGACATGCACTTTGGTCAGCCTCTACAGCAGGAGATGTGGGTAGACTGAGTAGTTCAAAATGTTAAAATACATCTATAGCGTGAGTCAGCTAAGAGCCCAAGGTCATGTTAATGTAAATGGCTCACCAAACCAAATTTTTTTAAAGGCTTTACTTACTTATTTTGGGGGGGGACAGAGGGAGAGGATCCCAAGCCAACTCCCTGCTGAGTGGAGATCCCTATGCAATGTGGGGCTCGATCCCATGATCCTGAGATCATGACCTGAGCTGAAACCAAGAGCCGGATGCTAACTGACTGAGCCACCCAGGCGCCCCATCACGAAACCAAATTTTGACTATCTTGCATTGTACCCTTTTCTTATATATAATGGGAGAGACTGCCATTTTCCAACATAATTGGTATTGTTCTAATTTCCTTTAAACCCTGTTCATACAGTTAAGTTAAACTTGTTTCTGATGTTTGCATAAGGAATATACCTGTCAAATTAAAATATTCTAGAAAAGAAAAAATTACGAATTGTCCACTTGAACTAGTTTTTGTAGTTTAGATTTTATTCTTCTGTCATTTCAATGAGATTTTGGAAGAAATGAAAGACTTGCTTTCAGCCAACCATCCTAAAGAAGGAGCCCCTTTATACGGTATTATTTCTCTTTCTGCCATCCCTGAACTCAGTGCAGATTTGCAGTTATAATAGTCAAATGTCCCTTTTCAAGAGCGTATCCAGGGAGGCGTGTATGGCCTTTCAGGGAATCTCTTGAGTGTGATTTCCAAACTACAAATGATGTCTAGAGGGAAACATTATAGTTTGGAACTGAAACCTACACCCTACCTCCTCCGCCACCTCCCGTCGCCCACATACTGTGCCGAACGCTCTCTCTTCCACTACATTGAGGGTACCGGAAATGATGGCAGCATTTTACTTTTACTCCCTAATCTAGATGTTTACTCCTTGGTAGAGACACTGTGGTGTGTTCCCCTTCCACTGGGCTCCAATGTTGGCTTTTTTTTTTTCCTTAGCTGCAAGGTCATTTCTAGCAATTGAAGTACTTGAAGGAGTGGGCAGTGGAGAGGGGTGATGGGGATGGATGCGACAGGATAATGAGAAAGTTCTCTGGCATGAGGCTGGGGAGGTCAAAGAAATTATTCCAGCTTGGGGAGCTTAGAAAGAAATCATGTAGCAATTCATCTCAGCCCTGGATTGTCAGAATTGGTCTTGCTGTTTGTTCACTTTTTAAAAAACTAGTCCCAGAAAAACCATATGACCCATTTGGGGTTTGCAAGAGGTCTTCCATAATTCAGAGGACTGGCACATTAGTTTAATCAGAAACTTGGCTTCTTTTCCATCTTTTCATTTTGTCAATTAAGAGGCATAGCCACAATGGATAAATTTATTTGGGATGCAAGGAAAATCAAAGTACTCTCAGAGATTTGTTGGGCCAAGGAGATATTCACCTGGGACCACTTTAGAGATCAATTTTCAAAGCCTCTAAAAAAATAAATGGAAGTGTCCTTTTTGAGTCTGTTAGCCTCTATACCACTGCAGGGTGCCTGATCTTGGCCGTTTTCATGGTGTGTCTATTCATCACACTAATTCAACACAAGTCTTCCCTTTTTTGCCAAATGGTAGACATCAAGACCAAATCCATAACTTCCCCACTCTGGTTTCTTGGCAGGAGTCACTTTTGTCCTTTTAAGCTGTGTGTAAGTTTTCTTTGGTAGAGCCACAGACATTTGGCCTCTTCCCTTCGGGGTTAGTTTTGAAGGCTTAAAGACATTGCCCTAATCTTCATATGAATATGAAACTCATTATGTTAGTCTGTCTAAAGTAAGTCTCATCTAGGGAGTTAATAAGTATGACTTTCGTGTCAATGTCATAAGAAGAGAAAAATAGATCTGATTCCTCTCCTATTAGTTGACACACATATTCATAGCTACAAAGCAAACAGCATTGTGGGGTTATTTTTTTTCAGTAACAGCAAATAATTTTTTCATTTTAATGTGAGAGCATGTAAAATGGAAGTTTGCATTTGAATACAGTTTCAATAAACAGAATCACTATAATTGCCTATTGGGATGACTCATGTTTTATAAGCATTGAATTTTTGGATATCCAATAGCAAGTAGAAAGCCCATGTGCCATTTTTTTTTCTTTTACAGATGTGATCTAAGCGAATAGCTATTTAAACTCTTGCCATCTCAAACTCTATTCAGACTACTGAATATTTGTCTTTAGTGCCTTTTCTCCCTTAACCAAGATAGTAATTGCCTTTGATTAAAAAAAAAAAAAAAAAAAAAAGGGAAAAAAAAGAAAAGATTGTGTGCCTGGGTGGCTCAGTTGGTTAAGCGACTGCCTTCGGCTCAGGTCATGATCCTTGAATCCTGGGATCAAGTCCCATATTGGGCTTTCAGCTCCGTAGGGAGTCTGCTTCTCCCTCCGACCTTCTCCCCTCCTGCTCTCTCTCAAATAAATAAAGAAAATCTTTAAAAAAAATCATTTTGTTTATTCTGCCAATGCTCCAAATCCCTTATTCCAATTTGTTTTATATCGCTTGCTCTGCTGTTCTAGCTTTCTCACTTTCTTCTGATAGGGGACTCTTACTTAAATCTTGTGAATGATTGTCATTAGTTTGTCAGAAAAAAATAAATTAATCCAAACCACTATTGATGCGAGTTGTCATTAGATTTATATACTTGATAATGGCATACCACAACTGAGCCTTTCCTGCTGACGGTCAACGGCATCTCGTGCAATGGTTTAAGTGGTGACACTTGTGAAACTTACCAAGTTCTGTAATTGTCAACTTTGATTTTTTTTCCACCATGCCTTAAATTAGAGATATATTTGTGCAGTGACCAAGACTTCCAAAAGCCAAATTCCTCATTTTTCCTGAAGAATGACTTTTTCCTAAAGGAGAATGGAGATCATTTACCAATTTTAGTCAGTTGTTCCTTTGTTTCAGAAAAGCTTGGAATTGAGACGAATTGGAAGAAATGTGTAATTTTTGACATGAAAAGTAATGAGATGGACATAACTCTAAACCAAACATTTTTCGCTCAGCTATGTAGGCTTAAACAGAGCTGGAATAATCTTCTTTTGCAACTCCAGGCATCAAGGCAAGGGGATTTCTGCTACGGCAGTGTTTGCGGACTATGGACAGGTACTACTGGTGGGAGGTGGAGTGCTTTCAAGGGGTACCTATGTGAACAGTTTATTATAATGGTTAGGTGTTTACTTTTATTTTTTTTATTTTTTAAAGATTTTATTTATTTATTTGACAGAGAGAAATCACAAGTAGTCGGAGAGGCAGGCAGAGAGAGAGAGACGGAAGCAGGCTCCCTGCTGAGCAGAGAGCCCGATGCGGGACTTGATCCCAGGACCCTGAGATCATGACCTGAGCCGAAGGCAGCGGCTTAACCCACTGAGCCACCCAGGCGCCCTTTTTTTTTTTTTTTTTTTTTAAAGATTTTAGGTGTTTACTTTTAGCCTAACATTTTATGATGGTTAATTTCAAAATACAGCCAAGTGGAAAGAATTTTACAACGAACACCCATAAACCTACTGCCGGAATTCTGTAATTAACATTTTACTCTCCATGCTTTATCACATGCATAACTGTCTATCCAGTCCTTGCTCTAGCCATCAATTCCTCTTATTTTTAATGCATTTTATGCATCTTATTTTTAATGCATTTCAGACACTAGTACGTTTCTCCTAAAACCCTTTAGTATGCAGACAGATCATTGAGAGTTCAATATTTGTTTATAGTTTATGTTTTTGTGGGAGTAAAATGTACTGTCTGACAAAATACATACAAATATCTGTGTAACCCCAAATCCTATAAAAATATACAATCTGGCCATCACCTCAGAAAGTTCCCTGAGGCTTAATCCCCATCTCTGTCTCTTATCCCCAAGCAACCACTATTCTTAGATATGTATTTTTATAACCACGGGTAATTGTACCTATTTTGGAAACCACAAATAAATCGAAATTTTACATTAGGCTTCTTTCACTCAGCCTAATCTTTTTCTTCATCCTTTTTGTTCTGCATTCCTCCTTTGTTCTGTTCACTCCTTTGTATTGCTGAATAATAGTCTGTTCTTTTTGTGTAAAGAGATTGTCAGTTTTCTTGGGTGAAGCCGTAGTTGTCAAGTTACAGGGTAGATAAATATTTTTCACTTTTATAGAAAATGTAGAGAATTTTTTTCCATAGTGATTGGACCGGTTTACATCACCAGCAGTGAGTGGGTTGCCTGTCCTATCAACAGTCTTTTTATTTTTACTCTTTCTTTCAATGTGAGTGGTTCTCATTGTATTTGTAATTTGATTTCTCTGGTTGCTTATATTTAATGTTTTAGGAAAAAGACAATTAGAACATCGAGTCTATGATTTCAACTATATCAGACTGGAGCCAGGGCCAAATAAAAATTGTGTCAATTCAAGATGAAGTTAAATTAAAATTCCAGATGAATAAGAGTTGAGGTGGTATATGGTTATGGCAAAATCTGTGAAGTGATTGGTGAATAAATGAAGTTTGGGAAATGCTGTTACAGAGGGGACTCTATTTCAGACTTCCTCTATTTCCATGGCTTTTTTGGATTGAATCAAAATATCAACATGTAAAAATCTTTAAGAAATTCATACTTTTTTTCAAAGAAGATGTACAGATGGCCAACAAGAACACAAAAAGTTGCTTGGCGTCACAAATAATCAGGGAAGCAAATATCAAAGCCTCGATGAGATACCACCTCACTCTCGCTAGCACGGTGGGGAAGAGAAACCAAAAAACAGATTCTTTTAATGATTTTTTTAAAAAGATTTTATTTATTTATTTGACAGAGAGATCACAAGTAGGCAGAGAGGCAGGCAGATCAACAAAGAGAGAGGGGCAAGCAGAGAGCAGGATGTGGGGCTCGATTCCAGGACCCTGAGATCATGGGCCTGAAGGCAGAGGCCTAACCCACTGAGCCACCAGGGCACCGCCCCCCAAAAGACTCTTAAATATAGAGGGGAGGTGCCAACTGGTGTTAGCTATTATTTGTAAGTGAGAATCCTGATGAGTGCCTCTTATATTATCAAGGACACATCTTTGCAAGATCATTCTCCTGGATTAGGGGGGCTCTGATTGTTTATGTAAACATCTGTCTACAGAAACTTCTCTGGGCAGTTTGTAGAGATTAGGTGCAGATTCCCGCAGAGCCAGGTTTAGAAAACTCCTCAACAGTCAGGAGGCAGGCTGGAAGAGAAGTGATGCCAATCAATTTACCGGGGAGCCACCATGGGAACCAAGAAGAGACTGGTTTGTCGCCCTGTCATCGGGGTTCCACAGTCTGTGTGAGGTGGGCTAGGGTGCGGTGGGGGAGAGGGAGGGAGAGGCTAAGATTCTTGGGCAAATCCGTGCCCCGTAGGTGTTTCCCTGGTGCTGCCCATGAGACAAGCGATCTGCTACTCCACTTCCCTTTGCCTTTCTCCATCCACCTGAAACTACCCGGGCATCTGCTCCCGGAGCTCGGCAATATCTGATAACACCTCTGAGAGTAATCCTACCTGTGTCTGCGGACAAAGACTCCTGTAACATGATGTAATCATGCGATTTCAGTTGGCTCAGCCGTCTGGAAAGGGTGATGTTCAGTCATTTGGTGGCACTGGAAGTAAGCTTGACATTACGTTTACACTCAGCGGCATACTAATCACGGTATCCATTAATGCGGCTACCTGTTGCGAGGCTGTGTAATTGCATTTCTGTTGGTACTATCTCACGGGCCTCAAAGAGTGATTGCAGATAGCAAGGAAGCGGAAGTTCAAGGACGGTGCGTATGACAAAGCGGTAAATGCAGGACCCTTGAATGGTGTCCTAGGTGTGACTCACAGGTGCCTAGACCGCCTGCTCGCGCACAGCTGAAGGCGAAGTGGCAGGGGCCCTTCTCTGGTGAGCAATCATTGCCAACCCCACATGAGCCTCGACTGTGGAGCCCGAACCACTCAGGAAAGGGAGGAGAAGCGGTGCTAAGGAACCAGTGGTTCAAGTGGGGTAGGAGTGCCAAGGTTCTCAAGGGTACCTACTCACTTATCCCCATCTCCATTCTCAGGATCACTCTTTTCCCATCAAGGCCCTGACCTTGGCTTGTGCTGGGAATCCAATCTCTCTCACCTTCTGCCATTCCTACAATTAAGTTTTCCAGCTGTAGGAGACCCAGGTTACTTTAAAAGCTGCCAAGGAGTTTTCTTTTTTTATTCTCACACTGTACTTTAACTTGTTGATTAACAGGTCTGCCAGTCATTTTCTCTCTTTATGAACCCTTCCAGCCCCTACAGTTACTATTTCCCACATACCTCCTAAATGCCTATCTTTTGTACCAGCTCATGCACCTCTTTCCACCTGTAGTCTATCTCAGTCCTCCCACTAAAGGTCTTCGCAATCACCATGCCAGGAATTAGTAGCACACCCCCTCCCACCGGGGATGCGGTCTCCTTTCCAACTAGTAGGTTAGTGATGCAGAGTCCTATCCTCTGTTTTGCTTCCTAGGGCCATATAGTACCAATACCAGCTCTCTTAGGATGTGGGGTTTCTCATTCAGGTTATTCATTGGGGAAGTGCTCTCTGGAGCAGTGGGAGAAGCAGCAATAAGGGCAAGAAGGAAAAACTAAATAAGGATGTGATGGAAGCTGGAGACTAGATTTCCCCCATGGAAGATCTGGGGCAGGAAATGCACGGCAGAATCGGCCCCATCAGCGGATACAGAAGACAGGCTCCTCACCCTCGGTGGGACCAATTCCTCAGAGCAGTTCCTGCCCCAGATCACAGTCTGTATTTTTTTGCACTGCCCCACCCCCCACCCCCAAGACACACACGGAAAGAGTGATATTCTCCATTGGGTTGTTATCAGCTGCTAAAACACATTTCTAGGCCCAAAATCGAGCTGCTCCTGTCCAGCTACCTCATCAGGAAACCCAGACTTGTCCTTGAATGCTCCGCTTGACCAGAAACACAGTATACCGGGTCAGCTGATCCGCGGGTGCCCAGCTAGCTCTGGGATCTACGCTTGGTTCGTGTTATTCCTTCTGATCTAAAAAAGGTTGACTATGCAGCCCCTGCCAATCAAATATTTTCTATTTTTCTCTTCGTGTCCCTTATTGTTTATCCTATGAGTGTGCCCTTTAGAAATAAGCCGGGAGCTGGAAGTTTAGCAGGGTTTCTTTGGCTGAGTTGACCGTCTCAATGACGGTCTCTCATTGGCTGGGCTGTAGCCAGAGTGGAAGAAGCGCTCTTTCTACCTGCTGGGATGGTAGAGCAGTAGTCATAAGCAAGGTCTCTCTCTTCCGGTTGAGTCTGCAGATTGATGACAAAGTAGTAGGGCAGGAGAGTACCCCATGCCAAACTTTCTGACTGACTCCCTCGTAGTGAGGTTTGCCTATATAAATTTTCACATTTCCCCTTTTGATCCAGATCTTTCTTTGAAAGCATCGCTGATTCATAATCACGCTCTTTATATTAGTGGTTCTGTCCCTCAGTGCCAGGAAGGACCTTTTGTGGTTGCCTAGTCCTCTGTAGGATGGAAAGTGCATAGCAGTTGGAAACTGCCACATTCGTGTAACAAGAAAGCTTAGGAGGGAGAAATTCTCAGGTACTTCCCACCAAAAGCCTTCTCAACAATGAGCCACCATCACCTTACTGGGTATAATGTTTTTTAAAAAGCTCAACAACCAACAAAATACAAAACTTAATTATACAAAAGGGAAGAAATGTCACAATTGCACATTGTGTGATGGTTCTAAACCAGGACTCAAGGTCTGACAGTAACTAACTTAAATATTTATTGGCACTCATTCCAACTTAGGGGAGAAAAGTTCTGTCTATGAAGGCAAACCAGAATCATGCATGCCTCCGGGAAGTCTCTGTTTAAAGCAGCCATGGAAGCAGAATTATGAATGCTGCAGGGACACACTAAAAGAATTAACCAAGTGTATCTGGAAAGATACAGCGCAGGCATAAACAGGAAGCAATAGCTAATCAACTATTTGCAAAATAGCAAAACTTCCAAGACATTTTAAAACAGTACTGTTACCACAAAAGAACTGTTTAGAACCCAATGTCTTATTGATAATATAACTCCTAAGATTGCAAATTCAGAAACCACAAATTTGAAAAGAATACAAAATGAGTTAATAGGGGTTTGTTTCTTCAAAGCCTCCTTCAGGATGGTCCCACTGGCTAGTTTCATCCAATGTTTGGCCTGGCTTTCACCAACCAGCATGCGGTTGGGTTAATTGCTATAAATCTGAGATGCCAGGTTGGTAAGTTTGAAAAATTTGAATTCTTCAGCAAACCTGTGGGCCCTCAGCCACTTGAAGAAACTCTTTAGCTATGACTCTCCATTCAGCCTGAGTCTAGGGAACATAAACTTGAGGTTTATTTAGATCCTCAGAAGACTTAATTTAAAGAGGTAGATTTTAACAGGTTCAAGAGAGGAGGGAGTGGGGAAAAATTCAGAGAAAAAAAGCAAGTTCAGCAGAGAGAACAGAGGAAACTGGTAGAGAGGTGGGGCCTGTGCTCAAGGCAGCCATCAGCAGACGCCCCTCCAAGGCCTCCCACCCCCAGCCATTTTGACTTCTTTCAAGTGTTTGCCTTAGTGAATTTAGAAATAGTATTTTGCAAAGAGGCAAACCTGAATCCTGAAAACATCCAGGAGCCTCAGGGTGCTATTTAAAATAGACATACCATTCAGTTTTGCTCCCACCTTCTTTTTCTCTTAAGGAGCCATGGCTTTCTTTCTTTCTTTCTTTTTTTTTTAAAGATTTTATTTATTTATTTGATAGAGGTCACAAGTAGGCAGAGAGGCAGGCAGAGAGAGGGAGAAGCAGACTCCCTGCTGAGCAGATAGGCTGATGCAGGGTTCTATCCCAGGGATCATGACCTGAGCCGAAGGCAGAAGCTTTAACCCCCTGAGCCACCCAGGCACCCTGAGACATGGCTTTCTGATTTAATTTTGAGTAAAACAAGTTTGGGGAGATCAAAAGTTCTTCATCATGGCCACTGAAACATTATTACTTTTGGTTAAATCACTCCACTTAGTTATAAAGGGGTCTGCAGAGGGGCCATAGTTTTTTATTATTTATTTATTTATTTGAAGATTCCATTTATTTATTTGAGAGAGAGAGAGCATGAGAGGGGAGAGGTCAGAGGGAGAAGCAGACTTCCTGCCGAGCAACGTGGGACTTGATCACGGGACTCCAGGACCATGACCTGAGCTGAAGGCGGTTGCTTAATCAACTGTCACCTAGGTATCCCAGGCTGTAGTTTTTAAACATAAAACTGACCGGAGTCTCAGTAGGGGGGGACACTCAAAGCACTATAACGACTGGGATCCTATTTCTTAGAGGTTTTTCAGGAACAGCCTGACCCTAGAAGGAATTAGACCGGAGGCTAGCACAGTTCCAGTAGAAACTATTTCCATCCTAGCTGGACTCGGACCAAACGCTGATGGGGTTCCAACAGGCACAGTTCTTACTAGAACAGTCTGATCCCCCAAAAGGGAATCAGACCAAAGGCCAACACAGTTGAAACTGGCACAGTTCAAACAGAAACAGTCTGAGTTCAGAAAGTCAGAGTGAGGCTAGCCCAGCTCCAAACAAGACTCAAACCAAAGACCAAATGGCACTCTGAGAGGTAAAAATAAAAACCCGGGCCTTAAAACAGATCCTGAATAAAGCCTGGAGAGCTCAGACCCAAAGTGTGGAGGTTGAATTGCAGGAGAAGACTTATCCCCAAACCCTAGGGCTGATGAGAAAGCAGTCAGCCCAATCAGCTCTGTGAGGACTGGTACCTGTGTTTGCTCACCAGCTGGAGACTCATTTGGGGGTCTTCGAGAGCCCTGTACAGTTCACCTATTAAGGTAATCTTAAAAATAAAACTGCCAGGGGCACCTGAGAGGCCCAGTCAAGTAAACATCCAGTTCTTGATTTCGACTCAGGTCATGATCTCGGAGTTATAGGATCGAGCCCCATGTGGGGCTCAGCATGGAATCTGCTTGTCGCTCTCCCTCTGCTCCTTCTTTGCGTGTGCTCTCTCCCAAATACATAAGTAAATAAATAGTCTTGAAAAAAGAAGGCTCATTGGAGTAATTTCCCACAAGGCCTCCTTAGGCATCCCCCATACACCGTTTTCCTAAGAATATCTAACTATTGGTTTCTGAGATAAAAGCTCCCTCGTCCTTTCTTCTTTCTTTCTTTCTTTTTTTTTTTTTTTTCTGTTTTGGTCAGCTGTAAGCCAAGCGAAGATTTTCAACTTGGCAAATTAATCCACTGTCTCCTGCTTATGACTGGCTAAAAAGAACACGATATCACATTATTTATTCACAAAAATACATGCTTTGATATGTGACTATGAATTAATTAAGCATTTGTGTAAAAAAATCCATTTTGCCTCAATGATTTCATGTAAGCACCTGAGAAATTGTTTTTTGGAAAGCTGCTGGGAAACTCCCAGAGTCAAATAGTGAACTTTCAACATGAATCTCTTTTTAATTTACAAGCAAATAATCCTCAGGCATGTTCGTATAGTTTCAAACTACTCTGGCTGGTCCTCATAGCAGAAAAGGGAAAAAAAATGTACTTTTCTGAAAGTAACTCTAATTTTCTTCCCACATTCAGCATACGTGAAGGAATTTGGGGGAAATTTTACACTTTGTGAAACCTATTTATAAATTTTTCTTATGAAAATATTATAACCACCATAGCAATCATAGGGAGAGGAAGTGCTTGATCGATCTTGGTGCAGGTTATTGGCTCTGAATATTGGAAGTGAAAGCTGTTGAGGTCTGTGGTATGGGATTGGTGGGTTGAAGTATCCTGTTAAAAGGGAAAACCTTACACATTTCAGTATTTGCAGACATTTTTAAGACAGGTAGATATGACCTTTCAGGAAAAAAGTGCCAAAGAGGTGGACTGCTTCCCTTGCCAGGAGACAGGGTTTTTGAGTAGCTCTCAGGAGAGCAATAATGGCCCAACATGGGTTTGATTGATTTGCAACTGGATAGGTACTAACTTGAAGAAAGTGTTCTAGAAATATTTGGAAGTTATGGTTTCTCTGTTGAACTGCCTTGAAAATTTAGCTGTCCCTGCAGGTGTTGTGTGATCTGTAAACCAATGTAGTGACTTGTGAGCTTTTGAAGGTAGGTGATGAAGGATGACAGTGGTCTGTTGAAAAAAATAAAAATTCTCTTTTCGGTCAGGAATGGTGGCTTGGCTTGCTGCAGGCTACCTAACATTTACAGATGACTCAGGATGGACCAGGCACTATCTAAGAACTTTAATGTATTTATTTATGAGGGAGATACTATTCCTACCCACATTTCATAGATAAGGAAATTGAGGTAAACAGAGGTTAAATAACTTGGCTGTGGTTATACATCTGGTTAGTGGATAGAGTGAAATTTAAACCTAGGTAGTTTGCTCTAGAGCACATGTTCTCCATTATTTTGCTACACAACCTCCAAGGGTATAGCCACAACTTAAAGAAGTACCTGTAGGCTTACAACGTTCAAGTTACTTTGAAACAAGGCCGCATCCCTGCAAGAAAGTTAAGTGAGGAATTGGGTTGTTTTCTGAAGAATTTAGTCAATTCTATTTGGCAGCTCATTTTTTGAAAAACTCAAGTTGCTGGTGATGTTTCTAAGTCCCTGATTACTGTTTAGTCAGTTCTCCTAAATTCTTGACTTCATTTTATTGACAGGTTGTACCAGCTGAAAACACCGAAGTGCAGTGATGCAAACGAAGTAGACCTTGAGCGTGTCTCCCTTTGCCGATGTGGATTTCTAGGAAGACTGTGGAGAGGGATATCTAATTTTAATTGGGGAAAAATGTTGGGGTCATCACAACCCTCATAGATCATCTGGAGTTGAGGGCACTGACGTCACTGAAGGTCAAAGGTCAGTGACTTGCTCAAGAGGACAGCAGCAGTTCAGAGAGCCGCTTATAGGCAGCCTAGAATGTTCACTTCCTCGAATAGAGCTCTTTCCACAGCAGCGCCCTCTGAGCTGAAGCAAGCTGTCAGGCAACACTTGAAAAATCATACTGAAAAGGAACAGCCCTGGTGACAAGGCGTTCGCTGACAAAGACATAAAATTGAATGGAAAAGCCCCCTATTGGAAGTCACCTGGGCCTTTCAGCCATGGACAGTCCTCTGAGGAAGAATCCATTTGGCTCAAGCCTGCTCTTTGATGCAGAGTATGCCTGACAATGAGGTGGCTGGGGTTGGTCGGGGCGGTGATAATGACAAGTTGGCAACCAAAATGAGAAGAAAGCAGATTTATGGCTTGAAACCCTAACCCAGCCACAGTGGAAAACAAAGGCTTATCAACTGCCAAGTGCTGAGGACCTCAGGAGAATAGGTATCTTGGGAAATTAGGCCAATTTCTTCTTCATATGTTTGTCCTTAAAATACATCACGATACTCTAATCCTACCTTTGACAGTTGTGGAATAGTTTGATGGAGATTGGTTTAAAGTTGCAGAAAAATCTTCCTATCTCTAGAAATTAATTTAAAACATCACAGCTCTATGAACTAAATGTTAGTGTCTCATATTTCTAGGCACAAAAAATATTTACTGACTACATAAATAAATGAATGTTCTAGTCAAGACATTACATCCCTGATCAATCTTTACCTATTTTTCTGTGGAATACATATTTAAAATTACGATCGAAACACTTCTTTTAAACAACTTCACTAGGATTTAATTAAATAACTGCCAGCTAGTCTCATTTGCATAATACTTTTTGGACTGCTTTGTACAATTTCTTTAAAGCCTTGCCTAGCTTTCTGTTAATAGTGAGAGAACATGACTGATGCCTTAGTTTACATGCATCTCATATTCTGTACAATTAAATTTCTCCTTTCCTATTCAGCTCACCTTGTTAGATGGGGATAAAATTGTCTTGTTCCAACTTAATAGGAATATTGCAGAACCAGTGAGGAAATGCCCAAAGTGCTTTGATAATCTTACTTGTGTGTGCCTGGTGATTATATTAATTAAAACGTCTTTTGTGAGCAGCACATGAACGGGTTTTTAGTCTTTGAAATAAGTTGGTTTTCAACCTTACGATGTAGTTAAATTCAGATTTGTTGTGAAATATAAATGCTTGAGAGGAGAAAAAATTGGTAATTTTTCCCGCTCAAAGAAACATCCTGTTTTGCTAAAAGGAAAGGAAACAATCAGACCTCTGAGGTCATGACAGAAAGATAGAGCAGCCATTTGAAAGGGCTCACACTGACCCAAAACGAGATAACTTGAGCAGCCGAAAGAGAGTAATGACTTTGGTTTTCTTCTTTCTTTCTTTCTTTTTTCTTTCTAAGATTCTTATTTACTTCTTTGAGATAGAATAAGAAAGAGAGAGAGAAAGAGCACAAGCACAGGGAGCAACAGGCAGAGGGAGAAGCAGACTCTCTGCTGAGCAGGGAGTTGGATGTGGTACTCAATCCCAGGACTCCAGGATCATGACCTGAGCCAAAGGCAGATGCTCAACCGATTGAGCCACCAGGTTCCCATTGACTACAGTTTGTTGAAACATATTGAATATATTAAAAAAATCTATGAGTTCATAAATATAATGAGAAAAAGAAGGAATGAATGGAAAAAAAATCTCGAAACTCATTTGTCACTATTGGAGATGCTTGGTGCACCAGATCAGTACTCCGAAAATTGCCATTTAAGGAAAGAATTAGAAAAAGAGGGGCGCCTGGGTGGCTTGGTGGGTTAAGCCTCTGCCTTCAGCTCAGGTCATGATCTTAGGGTCCTGGGATTGAGCCCCACATCGGGCTCTCTGCTCAGAGACTGCTTTCCCCTCTCTGTCTGCCTGCCTCTCTGCCTACTTGTGATCTGTCTGCCAAATAAATAAATAAAATCTTAAAAAGCAAAAACAAAGGATTTATCCTGCCTACCTATATAGTTCCTTACATAAATTTTATTTCAGGATGCCCATATGGCCCGAGTTGATGAGGAATGCTTTCTAATTAAGCAAAACTATTTTAGTTAAGGTGGACACAAAAATAAAAGGATAAAATCTCAATTTTTCATCAGTAAAATAAAGGATTCAGACAGCTATTCTCAGAATGGCTGGCAAAAGGATTAGATGAGAAGTTTATAAGGAACTGGACATTTGGAAGATGTCAAAGTCCTAGCCTACAGGGGTGGGAATGGAGAGCTGACGTTACAGAGTGGGGGCAGATTGCCATTTGAGCCACCTGGGCAGTCTGAGAGTCTCTAGAAGTGGGGCTTCCAGGCCTTATTTGCCTTCCTCAGAAATACGCAGTGCCTCCTAACATGTTGTTGCTAAAAATCTTAGGCTGGAATATAATGAAACTTGAAGGTCTGAATTCTCATTTATAGGCAAGACTAAGGACAGAGAACAAGTTAAATGATAGCACAAGCTAACGATCAGAGAATCCAGAGTGTGGGACATTTCGTAGGACCTACTGACCCTGTTTCTCTAAGAAAACACTTGGCATGAAAAAAAAAAAGTAGGAGGAGATGTCTGTAAAAAGACATTTTGGAGATAACCAGGGGAATTTGGAAAATGGTCATTAGATGGTAATAAATGGTTAATTTTGCTAGGAGTCATAATATAAATACTGGGGTTATGTGAGAATTTTTTTTTTAAGGCAATGCTTCTTGAAGTATGTAAGAATAAAATATCATAATGCCTGGGATTTGCTTTAAAACAAACATGGCAGGGCACCTGGGTGACTGAGTGGGTTAAGCATCTGCCTTCAGCTCAAGTTGTGATCCTGGGGTTCCGGAATAAAGCCCCGCATTGGGCTCCTTTCTCAGCGGGAAGCCTACTTATTCCTCTGCCTGTGCTCCTCCTGCTTGTGCTCTCTGTCAAATAAATAAATAAATAAAATCTTTTAAAAAAATAAAACAAATATGGTAAATATAGCAAAATGTTAATAAATGTTTAATCTAGATAGTAGGAATATAGGGCTTATTATAATCTTCTCCTTACTTTGATGTATGTTTGAAAGTTCTCATGATAAAAGGTTTAATCAGTGGTTAGATGCAATGAAGTTGCCATGAATTAAGTTCTGAGAAGCAGTTCAAAATATAAAAAAACTTCAAAATTTTTTTTAAATGCACATATATATGTAAATGTGGGACATTTTAGGAAGAACTGAAATAGCTTTTTGGATATAATAAGGATTTTTATTGATAAACAACCTATATGTAATAAAAGAAAAAAAGGAGAGAAAGAAGCAGTCTGTAAGACTCTTATTTGTTGAGGATACTGGGTTTGTTCTAGTTTCAGAGCTGGACACAAGATAAATCCTTGGAGGAGAATGGCAATTTTGAAAGGAACATGCCGCTTTAATGAAAATGCAGTCACTGTAACATAATTGCAAAGCAATACAGAAAGTACACCAAAATTCTAGACGAGAAGAAACCTTTTTAGTGACATTACACCTTAATTAAATGAGGTTTATAGAATTCCCAGAGTTAAAGCAAAATCTATAACCTACACTTCAAAGTTCAGTTAATCTCTTTGGAATGGACAGACAAGCAAATGGGTTTTCTTCCTCAGCACAAGAGCAGCTTGGGACGATTCATACAGCTTTCCTCATATCTCACTGAAGACGTTTCCAAATAAAAGGTTTATTTGTAAACTTAAAGGTAAGGTGTGTTTATTTGTAAGCTTAAAGGTAAGTTTACATTGAAGGATACTTAGTGGTTAATATTGCATTTACTACTTTTGAATGACAAGTACACACTTAATCAATTCAGCATTTCATATGTCTTTAGGTATTTTGAATAAAATAGTCATTTGGCAGTTGTCTATGTTCCTGCAGTCAAGTTTCTTTCACTAGAAAACCTCCTAACAAGACATGTTCTTTTTTTTTTTTTTTTTTTTGAAGATTTTTTTAAATTTATTTGACAGAGAGAGAGATCACAAGTAGGCAGAGCAGCAGGCAGAGAGAGAGGGGGAAGCAGGCTCCCTGCTGAGCAGAGAGCCCGATGCTGGGCTCGATACCAGGACCCTAAGATCATGACCTGAGCCGAAGGCAGAGACTCAACCTGCTGAGCCACCCAGGCGCCCCCAGATATTTAAATTTAGATGTTTGTGTTGGATTAATAGTCCTGGCAATTTCAAAATGTATTATACCAAAAAATGTTATTTAAGTTATGAAATGCAGGAACTCACCTCTATCTCTGTAAGAATTTCTTTTTTATTGCAATATTCATGCAATAAGTAGGTCTTTGGTGAAAAATGATCTCTTAGGACAGGTTACAGTAATATTTGGACAGAAACAGTGGGTGCTTAGGTGAAAGATATTTTCTTCTCAAGGGTTTTTGCTAATCATGAATAAATACCAAAAGAAACAAACAAAAATGTTAGGAAGAAGTTTACATTTGCTGTAATGGAAATAAATTGTTTGCCTTGCATCTCATTCTCTCTTAGCCTGAAAAGGTATTTTCTTTGTTTATAGAACATTTTCTAATAATAAGACAATAATTGTGGTGCCTGGCTGGCTCAGTTGAGGAGTGTACAACTCTTGATCTTGGTTTTGTAAGTTCAAGTCCCACCTTGGGTGTAGAGATTACTTAAAGTAAATAAATAAACAATTTTTAAAGAAAATAATGAGGCAATGACAGCGAGGACAAGCAATTTTGTCTGCGTGTGAGTATCCAGCTGTGTGGGTCTGGGTGGGGGGGCAGTCACGTGGCACATCCCATCCTCTCCCACTAAGGGATGGCGGCCATCCCTGGGATCACCACTGCTTCTCAGCAGCCCTCCTGTGGCCCCAGGAGAAGTTCTATAGGCGAATGTCTCAAGGCTTATGGTGAAGAACAAAGAGAGGCTCATGTATAGATCATCCAGAAAAGAGAAGGTAAAAATAACATTAACAAGAGTGGGAATATTAACTAATATTTACTGAGCAATTACTTTGTACCAAGGACTATGCTTGCACTTTACAAGGATTATCTCATTTTATCCTCCTGATAACTCTGTGTGGTTGGTGTCATTTTATACCCTTTGCCCAGATGAGGAAATGAGGAATTGCCAAGTAACTACTCCCAAGAGATGGCAGAGCAAGGCAGTTGGATTCCAGAGCCTATGTTCTGAAGTCCTAGAAAAGAATTTTTGTGAATCACAAGTGTTCTATTACACGAGACTTTAAAATTTCCAGTAGAATAAGCAAATAGGAAGTAAATAATCAAATAATCCAAGAGTTGGAAATATAGTTCATCCTATTCATAAGTACAGAATGAAGAAGTACAAGGACTTTCCCAATAGATGCGAACACACTCATTTACACGCATACGCGCTAAACACACAGACCGTGTGAGCTCTAAAATGGCACAGGTTACATCCACGACTACATACCAACATTTCTTCATCCTTTCAACAAGGAGTCAGCCCTCTGCCAGGTCCTGGCGTTGCTAGGGAGAACAGGCAAACTTGATTCCTGTCCTACAGAGCTCACGACTGTTGAAGAAGACTGATAAATAATCGTTTCATTACTGTGATGATAAGCTCCAGCAAGTTGAAACACACGGAAATGTGAGAGGAAAATGCAAGCACCCTAACTAACCTGTACTCTGGGGCAGAGGAAACAGGCTTGTGGGAAGGCTGTGAGTCAGGATTTAACATAGCAATTCACAGAAATTATCATGACTTTCCGCAGTTTGCCCGTTTAATTCAAAAGCCAATTTTTAATGGGAAGAAAAAGACTTGTTTTAAATATGTTTGCATTTCATTACTTATTTGGGTGGATGGTCAAGGTGCCTGGGTTGAATTTAAGTGAGTCACAGAAATGTCTTTACCTATGGTGGGGACAGATAATAGCGAGTCTGCAGGAGAGCTGGGGTGGGGTGGCTTCTGGAAAAGGAACTCTACCTGTGTCCTCCGTGAAGCTTGGATATGCCTGGGCAAGTCTGGGGTAGTCCCAGGGCCCATTTACAATGGGGCTACGAACTTTCCAGGGATGGCACTTATCCAAGTGGAGAAAGGAACTAGGTTCATTGAGCCCAAGCCAGGGAGAGGCTTTGCCTATGTGGTGGAGGAAAGAGACATTCTGATGGCTGTTCCCCAGATTTGTCACCTGGAGGCATATCTGACCCCTGAGCAGAGAAGGAGGCCAGCTTTCTCACGCAGAACATGTGACCGAAGAGAAAAGGCGTTTCGCCCCATAGGAGAACAGAGGGGCTCTGCCCTCCTGATGGGTGGGGGGTGGCCTGTTGAGGACCCGAGGCTGGCTGTGCAGAAAGCAAGATTTTCGGGCCCGGTGGGGAGATGCAGCGGTGGATGGGCCTGGTGGAAATGGGAGGCGGGAGAGGAGGTGAGTTGGGGGCATAACAGGATCGCCTGACAGAGGCTGTGAGACTCCTCTTGGCGGTGTCCAGAGCTAGAAGCCAGGGACTTGGCAAGCAGTCAGAGGTCCTGCATCAGCGGGAGCTACAGACCAGTAAACAATTTGTCTCTACTGGCTGGTGGGTCCAAGGGAAGTCCAAGTTACATGTGAATGAACAGATGCATTGGCGTGGCTGCTTAAGTCCGCTTGGAAACTCAGAACCTTTATTTGTGTTTTATTGATTTGAGTCTTCTAAGACTAAGCTGAAATTAGAATGGTTTCTCGTGTGGAGACTAAGTGTTCACTTTGCAAAAATGCTCTGGAATTTTACAGTAATTCCCATATAACTATGAGCCATGGAGGATGCAGGGAGAACACTGTTTGCTTTCTCTTTGTAGAGAGATATTGGCTGCCTTAAGAAACACCCATCGGAGTTTTATAAATAAAACATAGCAGAGAAACACCCATGGGGCACTTTTTCCCTCTAGTATGAAAGGAATTAGTGTAGTCCATAGAAAACAGGACTGTGTATGAAAGCCCAGAAAATCCTAGCATAAGGTTTTCAGGCCCCCAGGGGGCCTGAAAATACCCAAGATTGCAGAATCCAGTAGTGAGATGGCGGTGTTGGTGGTGGGGGAGGGGGAAGCGCTGGTGTCAGGAAGTGCTGAAGACAGGAAGGGGCTGTCACAGGTGTTTAACGCTTAGGCTGCAATATTGTTTTCCTGCGTGAAGGTGTGTGATCTTTTCCTTATAACTACATATCCTATCACGCATATATAAATAAGGTGAAATACCAAAGGTTATCCCCTTCAATTATTACATAGGCATGAACGACGAAAAGCAGAAGGAAATGTAAAAGATTACCGTATAAAATGAGATAGCGAATTAGGAAACAGTCCCTTTACATCAGTAAGATCAGATCTTTCCCTGACCCAGAACTTCTCATCTTGCCAGGAGTCCTTTATTAGGGAGTGACATGATGTTTTAGGACAGCGAGGACAAGCAATTCTGTCTGTGTGTGAGTATCCAGCTGTGTGTGTCTGGGTTGGGGGGGGTCACGTGGCACATCCCATTCCCCACCACCACCCCCCAATGCCGGATGGCCACTGCTTCTCAGCATGCCTCCCTGTAGCCCCAAGAGAAGTGTTTGGCAGTAACTGAGTTCCTGCTTCACATCTATGAGGGCTGGAGATTAACAAGCTAGAGACTGACCAGGGGGGAGCTCTTCTAGTTATTTTAACTGTCCTGACCATTGATTTAGGGCATTCACAGGCTCCAATTAATTTCATTCATTTTGAAAAACAAAAAGCCGCCAAGAGTGCTCATGTTGTGGAAATATGGGTATTCTGATCCCATTCTTATGTTTTCATTCCTAAGAAGACTGCTGTAGTAAATTTCTTGGTTTTGAAATTACCTAAGTGCAGTCTTTTTATTGGTTAGACAAGTGATGTAAAATGCTTGCATGTTTTAATGCTTTATTAATTTCTGGAGTTCACATTGTATCAGATTGTGTTTTTGTGTTTTTTTTTTTTTTAAGATTTTATGTATTTATTTGACAGAAATCACAAGTAGGCAGAGAAACAGGCAGAGAGAGAGAGGGAAGCAGGCTCCCTGCTGAGCAGAGAGCCGGATGCGGGGCTCGATCCCAGGACCCTGAGATCATGACCTGAGCCGAAGGCAGCGGCTTAACCCACTGAGCCACCCAGGCGCCCCTCAGATTGTGTTTTTATCAGAAGTTACAGGATGGTGTAGTCATTTGTAGTGGGTTTCTGAGAGCTCTTGCGAAACCAGAAACACCTCCTATGTTTGCCCCCTCCCCCTTCCTCCCTCCCCTCCCCCCTTCCTCCCTCCCTTTCTCTATTCCTCTCTTTCCCACCCTCCCTTCCTTCTATCTCTCTTCTCTCTCCCTTCCTCCATCAATCCCTTCCTTCCTCCCTTTTTTTCTGTCTTTACAGTGACGTTAATAAAAATACTGTAACAGAGGGCCCCTCCCATTTTGTCCCGAATTAGGAACACACCTTAAATAGGTTATGAAAGAAATAAAAAGTTTATTCTGAGATGCTGTGAAAAGAGGCACATTCATAGTAATTTGGCGCTGGAAAACATCCCCAAAGGGCAGGTTCTTGGTTTTGAATATCGATCCTGCAGGAGCATTTCTGTTGTACACATTGTTTAGGTCTCCCCAAACCACAAAGAACGCCATAAGACATTTAACCTAAAGAGGACCTGCTAGAACATATGAGAACACAAGCAGTTGCAGGTCAAATTTTAGGATCCGGGAGTTGAAGTGCGGGGGACTGCGCTCGCTAATATCCCACAGGTGTGTAGGCAAAGTGCCTTCCTAGGAAGGAGGTGCTGTGCTTTGGAAATATTTTCCCCAACATACATTCTGCCCTGAAATCCTTTGTTCAATGACATGGCAAATTGCTTCCTAGTTCAGGACTGAGTATTAGAGTTTAATTCATTCATACCCTACTTCTTTCAAAAGATTTGAATGGCAACAATGAAACTGAAGTTAAGATATGTGAAATTTCCATTCCTTCTACTTCTGTGACATTTGATCTAACAGGAAAAATTTCCTCATCAGTAAAATGGGAATCTGACTTGGACTGTCTGCTCTGTGAGGACGGCTGTGGTGAGCTAATAGGTCTGGAAAGCACATAAATTCTTTTTTTTTCTTTTAATGAAAAAATTTTTTTTTAATTTTATTTACTTATTTGACAGAGGGAGAGATCACAAGCAGGCAGAGAGGCAGAGAGAGGGGAGGGGGGGGAAGCAGGCTCCCTGCTGAGCAGAGAGCCCCATGCAGGGCTCGATCCCAGGACTCTGAGATCATAACCTGAGCCGAAGGCAGAGGCTTAACCCACTCAGCCACCCAGGAGCCCCAAGCACATAAATTCTTAAGTGTGATATCTGTGAAACACCACGGAAGGGCAGGCATCTTGTGGGATTTAGACCGGTGGTATTTGGGGACTACATCATTGTTGAGCTCTACTCAAGAATTGGGGTGACTCACTGCATTTCCCTGAGCATGTTGGTGTCAAGTACGGAATGACCTTTCTGAGATTTTGAGTGTCCAGGATGCCCCCTTTCGAACTGCCCAGAACAAGAGATCAAAGAAACCGCACACACTGTTTGGTTTTAAATCAAAAGTTATGATTTTATTTTTAATTTTAATATACCAAGAAAAAATATTTCTTTGAATGTTGTGAAATAAGCACTTGAAAATAACAATTCCAACATTGCTGTGATTTGCTCTGTGAGGCTTATATGGGTGAACGTCTATCTGAATATGGGCTCTGGGGCCCCAAAGAGGCTGAAGCTCCCAGTGGTTTTCAAGTTAGCAGCAAGCAACCTCCTACCTGAACATGCCCAGTCAGTCAGACCTGTCTGAAACCGACATGCCTGGGGAGCACTACTAGGCTACTTCTGGAGAGTTCTTGATTTCGGCCCACTGAGAGAAGTTTCAAGTGCCACCAAGTGTTGGGAAAGTAACAGTGTTTAAATACCGACAGGAGTCAGGACCCTGCAATGCTGGCCTAAATGGGTTGCAGTTTCTTCAAGTCCAGTTGCTTCCGGAAAAGTTTAGTGCAACGTCATTTTGGGTTTGGATGTCCACTGAATTGTATTTGACTGTAAGACTTTTGCCTGCCCAACGTAAAGTCAACATGCCTTTATTAGGACCTTCCCAAACCCACACATGGGGGAGGTGCTCCCATGGTCTCTCTTTCAGTGTGAGGACAACTTTTGTTCCACTTCTTTCTAAGTGTAATTCAGGAGGAAGCGAAGCCTGATTATCTTTCCTCCTCCTCCTGTGAGCCCTGAATTTTCAAAGTATCTGAGGATGAGGGAAGTAATAGGATGATTCAACAGGTTCGCAAAGATTCTTTGATACTCTGCGCAGGTGTTCTTAGCCAGTTTCTTTAGCTATGTAGCTATGGGTTCTGCCACGTGGCTGGAGGAGGTTTATAATGGGAGTCTGTCACAACTGGCACTCAAAAAATATATAAATAAATAAAAATTTTAAAAAAGCTCTAACTGCACTGACACTTGTTTTACTTAAGTATTTGTACCAGCAGACAGAGGCTGCTGGTTCATTGGAAAACTGGGACCTAACACTTTGTACTGATTGTTGGCACAAAAGTGTAACGTTGCTTTATTAGCTCTCACTTCGGTGTGTATATGACAGGCCTGTGGGGCATCCTTAGCAAAATCTCTTGATGGTAATGGGTCTGAGGCACAAGGAATCAGACCTTGTATAGGAGACAGAGCACAACCTAAGAAAGCTAAGACAGGGACTCATAACACAAAGACAGATTCTGTTGTCCTGAACTGAGGGCAAAATAATACTGGAAACAGAGACTGGAAGGCCAGAAAGTTCTGGGCTTTCATTATGAAAATTTCCATGCAGTTATACTCTTGGGGATGGAAACTTTTTCGGGGAAATAAGTGTCTAAGAGAGACACGCTTGGGGCATCCACATACAACCGAGTGCTGAGCTCTCGGAGGCAAAAATCTACTGGATCTTCTCTACTCTATTAACAGCTCTATTGAATCAGCACAGGGCCCATCCAACAACTCTGAGGGGAAAAATAGGCCTCAGAATGTGCTGGAGCTGACAGTTGGACGAAACGTAGTCTCCGAGGGGAGGCTGTTTTATCAGGATAAAGAAAAGATTGTAACCTGAGCATGCTGTGTCTCCCAGGTAATTCAGCAGTTTAGGAATGAGGCCAGACTTCTGGAGCATTCTATTCAGTGTAGTTGACTCCAGGTGCATTGTTTCTTTGATGTGACAGGTTTTATCTTAAAAACACAATAACTGCTTTAAAAAAAAAAAATTTGTAGCTCTCTTTCCTGGAAGTGTTCTTGCATTCAGTTCTGCAAAGCCCCTCCTCACAGGAAGTTTCCGACTCAGGACTGAGCTACATTAGTAGAGAGGTAGGGAAGCGGGAGGGATCTAATTAGTGTTTTCTTTCCCCTTAAGCAACATATATGTATGTATTATCCCTCCCACCTACCCCCCCCCCCCCATATATATAGTAGAGTGTGAATAGAATGGCGAGAGTAAATTATCTGGAATAATACCCTCAATACATGATTTTAATTGGGTATTTTGGCCTGGCATGGATGTAAATAACAGAGTGCTTACTCTTCTCTCATTTTACCCAGTAAAACTTCCTGTTCGATGAATAGAGCATTTTTCATTAGAATGTTTTTTCATTGCAAACTCAGAGACTTGGGTTGATACTCACACTGAGTGCATCAAATTGCATGCACTCAGATATGAAATGAAGGATGTTTGTTTTTTTTCAATCCAGAAGCGTTTTCGCCATAATGGGACTGGAGTGCAGTAGAAAATCTCCAGTAGAAAGATAATCTATTGCAGCATAGTGGGGCAGTTTTAAAAACTTGCCTGCCCAAGTTTTTCTGGAATGTTAACTGACAGTAGGATTATCTATGTGGCAGTCAGTTCTCTGGTAGGATTCAGATTTGCCATGGGTCCAGCCTCTTATCTCGATATAATTAAGCGGTTAAGCTGAGATGTTAAAAACACTGTATTGAACCAGAATTTTTTAAAAAAATGTTTTTCTTTCTATGAGGAACGTTGGAAAAGCCTTTAGATTTATTTAGCCAATTTACAAACTACTTATTAGACATTCAACCTGTAAACAAAAATTCTAAGTTAACTCACAAGTGAACACAAGTATGAATTTGTAGCAAGATCAAAGTGCTTTGGAAGCATCATTTAGAGTCTATTTAAGGTCTATGCTCATTTCCTTATTCTAACCTGCATTGAAGAATCAATGATTAATCAATGGATTCAACCATTAAATTAAATCAGCCAGATAAGTTCGAATTGGTCCTTCGGTTAAACATAAGTCAGTTGTTATTTGGCCTTTTCCTCATACGAATTATTCTGCTCATTTTCTTTCATAAGAAAAAAAGCTTATTGCACAGTATCATGTCTTTTCAGAGCTCAAAAGAACATTATTTGCAGCCTAAGAACCTCCTAGGTGTGATAGCAGGACCTCTCCTTTTAGCTCGTGTCAGTTTTCACCCTAGGAATCCCAACCCATCCACCAGTTGCTTCTCACCTACGAACCAATGTCAAGACATCATAGCGCGTCCCCGATAATTTCACATAGCTGTCACAGCTTCCCTCCCCTGCCTGGCCCCGCCCCTACCCCAGGGTCTAGCGGTCCTGACTTGGTTTGCATGGATTCTTTGTTCATTGTTCAAACCATTCACACAGAATGGGATAAAACTTTATTCTTTCAAATTCCACACATAAACAAGATGCTGAGAAAGACCGTGTCATCTCTGACAGAGACGCAGAGCAGCTCTGTTTCATGAATGACAGCACGGTTAAAGCTCAAATAATATAAAAATAATCTGAAAAAAAAATCCCTTTTACTGTACACTCTCAAATAAAGCAAGAAAGATAAACAACGATTTTCTTTTTCTGCTAGCCAGAAAATGTGTTCCTGTTCATTTGGGCTTTGAAGTTGAGTGTACCCCACATCTGTGTGCACGTATGTGTGGTAATGCGTGTCGTCTATGCAGTGTAGCCGCTAATTGTGTCATCTAGTTTGTCTAGTCATGAAGCTACTTAACCAATTAGAATACTAGCGTATCACATTGAACAATTTTACATAATTGCTTCTTTGAAATACTAGGAATGTTTACACATTTATTTGGCTTGTAAAGGACTGAAGTATGACAGATAATATTATATTATCTAGCTTTCATTTCTTTCTCTCTCTCTCTTTTAAAGAATATGGCTCTTAATAAACTGGTTTTCTGAGTTCCAGAGCAGAAGTCCCTTTTAAAAAAATTTCTGAAGCTGACTTGAAGCAGGAAGGTCTTCTGATTTGGCCAAAAATATGACGAGTATTTTATATCATTGAAAATTCGAAGGGTTAAGACTGGGGGAGGGGGGCTTTGTTGTCAGCTGTTAACCAAACTTGCCATGAAGGGTTTGTTGAAGTATCTCCACTTGACCAGCAGAGGGCACTTTACACACCTCTGCGACGCTCAGGGAGCAGACGCAGATGATGCGGAAACACAGTGTTCACCCAATATCAGGAAGAGCCCTGCAGATTTCTTTTTGAAAGTCACAAAAATATAGAAAATATGGACTGTACAACAGGGCTTCACTTGGAAAGCCATGAGTGTGTGTGTGAAGTCAAACAGAGTGGGGAATACAGACTGTATCTGTTGGGTTGATCCTCGGCTCCCATCTCTTTCCCAACTGTCCTTTTCCCAGCTCAAGAATGGTTTGGGGCTGACCCTTCTTAGAGGTGATCCAGAATCCACTTTCAAATCATTTGGTCGGGTTTTAACTTTGCTATTCGGTATTTACTCTTCTGCTCAAAAGTCTGGGGCCGCTGAACCAAAGATAATCCTTCAGAGCTCATTTCAGAGTGGAAATTTCAGTGACACCATCAGAAACGCTCAGAGGTAGAGCTGCCCCTTTAGGAACTGGTCTGCACCGTTCCCATTCTCCTAGGAAGAACCTCGGAAAAACACTGTGCCCCGTTTGGTTCTGGCAAACTCACTAGCCCGAGACTGTGCTAGGAAGGGAAAAACACCAGTCCTTCTCTTAGTGGAAATAAAATTGTTTACATCCGTCTTCACGAGAGGTGATTAAGACATCTTTTCTCATGGGGGGGCTACAGCTACGGCCTTTCTTAAAAAGGCTTTAATTTTTGCACAAGTGTTATTGATCTAGATATCCACCCTGTGTCTCTTCCATTTTGTATCTATTCTATTGGCTCCAGTTTAGTGTCCAAAGAGATTGTGTGTGTATGTGCTCGCACAGTTTAAGTAAACTTCTTTCATTCTTAGAGAAATATAACACTTAGTAAATACTTTTTTTTTTCATATAGTGTTAATAGCCTTTCTTGACCTTCTATTTCTCTCTCTCTGTGCCGCTGGCTCACTTTTGTTCTCATTTGTCCTAGAGCTGACAGTTAAGGAGGGAATGGGGTTTTCCAGCAGCAGTCCTTTGAGACGGAGGTTCACTCAGCGAGTCCTCACCCAAAAAGGATCATAAACTTACTGGGTTGAGTCAACCTTATTATCCCTAAGCTGCCTTGGGTTTTATGTTTGCTCATGTGTTTTGTTTTGTTTTAGCTGCACCATATGTGATTCCTTGTGCCATTTTTCTTTTGTCTATTGTTTTTCTTGATGACCCTGAGCTATGGTTTCCTCCTCAGTTCCAACACTATTCAGCTTTCGTTGTTTTCCTCATCTTGCCGATGTAGGCCTCAAAGAAGAAGTGGCAGAAGAGCACTAGGTAGCTGAGGTACATGAGTGAGGACCAGAAGATGTTCTGAAAGTGAGAGTAACACTGGTCATGCTGCATCCAGTAGAAGACCAGGTAGTTAACGACACAGCCCATCAGCATCTGAGTGATCTGGGACAAGGTGATGAACATGGCAAACTTCCGGGAAACTCGGAAACCCGCCGCTCGCAAGGCATAGTAAGAGTACATCACGGCGTGCACGCTATAGTTCATGGTCATGAACCAACCGCCCCCGGCTACCATGTCCTTGTAGGAGTACCACGAGTACAGCAGCACAGTGATGTGGTGGTACCAGTGCAGGAAGATCAGCTTTTGCTTCCTCAGAATAATGAATATTGTATCTCCTGAAAGATAGAGAAGGACAAAAAAAAAAAAAAAAAAAAAACCTACGTGAGCCCCTTGACCATGATGTAACGATAATTCATCTTTTCCCCAAGAAAGGACATAGCTTGAACTCGTACTTGAGTGTGAGATGGACTGGGTTAGAATCCTGGATAGGTATTTACTAGCTCTGTGAGCTTGGGTAAGCTACTTGTCCTCACTATTTTCCAGTTTCTGTAAAATGGAGATAGTAATGGGGATAACAGTCGTAGCTTGGAATCGCCTAAGGGCTAATTATGATAACCAATGTGCTCTCCCGGCACATGGAGAACACGCAATAAATGTTACTTTTAGAAGGCTGTTTTACACAAAATCTTTTCAATTTCTGACCTAGAAGGGACATGAGCAATCAAGTGCCCCAATTTCTAACTCGACTGTACATTTTAGAGAATATTATCTGGAAGAGTCAAGTGACTTCTCTCAGATCATTTGTCAATGCAGAGAGACAGATTAGAATTCGAGGGCCCAGCAAACGTTCATAGGCTTCACTAGAGCAGGAAGACCATTTGTCTTTGGTATATGGCAAAAGCCACTCCTAAAAACCCCATCTTTGTGAGCTCCCTCTAAAAGGTGAAGTCTCAACAGACATTTGGCAATCAGAGGAGTAAAACTGAAACAAAAGGCAAAAATAGAAAGAGAGAAAAACTCACCCTCTACCATATTTGCTGAACATGGTAACCTGAATATTTTACACCAATGAATTGAGTAATAAGAATGGAGAACAACACACATTTTTACGGAGTTAACTTTGAGAAAGCTTTTCAAAATCTATTATTAACAATATCCTTTTGAAGAAAAAGACCTCTGTCCCTAAAGTAGGAAAATTTATATTATAGAAGCTAGAATAGTACTCAGGTAGGTAGATGTTATTTATATGTAATGATTCTCTCAAAAGCCTTAGCGATTCCAAAAAATATACCATAGACACTTAGAACAAAATGGATAAAGAGAAACACAGTAAAAAATGCACACTATTTCATTAACAAGCATGAAAAAAGGGGAAGGGATACGGGGATGTGGGACAAAAACAGGATTCATGATCCATTCTCTTTCCTATCTCTGTGTTCTTCTTAAGGATGGGAAAACCCAACTTCCTTCATGACCTTTACTGAACTCCAACTTGACTCCTTTCTGTACAACAAGGAGAACTAGAAGGTCCTTCTTGTTCTGAAATCTAATTAAGTATGAAGGGAATTAGTGCTTATCCTTGTCTTATCCCTCAGACTTCACCGATGTCCTAAACCATTTGACACTAGGAAAGGTCAAGGAATGCGAGGCCTTGGGAAGATTTTTAAGGTTCTCATGGCCATGACTGGAATAAACCAGGTGGTACCCCAATCCATTCAGCAGGAGCTATTCATTTGTTTCCCTACTGAAGTGTTAAACAGTAGTACTTCATATTTGTTTCGGACAGAAAAGGAGAACTGTATTTCCAGACATATTATAAAATTTTCTTTGAAGTCCTTTTCTGTCTTGTGAGATGCCTGACAAATTATGCCTATAAATGTTAGACTGATAATGATTGATGGTGATGGTAACTCTGATTTTGTGTACTTCAGAGACAAAATTGGTATCAGGAGACCTAGGGTCTACTTCTTAGTGTTAAACTGTGCTATTTTTGTGTGCCTGTCAAAGATCCACTATTTCTGTGTAATTACTACTCTGTGCCTCCCTTCACTCAGTAAACTATAACGTAGACGCAGTAATTCCAGCTTACTTTTGTTTGTGGTGGAAAGAATGTAGAAGTCCAAGGAATTACATGGTAAAAACAAATCCATTCATAATTGAAAATATGTTTTTTATGAGCCTCTAAGAATGACAGAAATGTACAAGCCATGCAATATCCAAACACACTGTATTAGGTTATTTGCTGTAGAGCAATAAGTAGCTCAACTGTTTTATTTCTTTAGATTTAATTTTGACTTTATCATTACTTAAGTGTAAAACTTTATTGTCTGAAGAACAACTTTAGTATGAGAAGAGTAATAGGGGACAAAAGACAGACCATATTAGAATGGGCTAACTTGGAACGAAAAGTGGAACCTACAGTTCTGGTATTGAAACTAGCTTTGTGTTTTTCCTGTCTGAGTAGGGGTCTCAGATCTCATGAGTAGGGGGCATGATTAAGACACATTACGTGTTTCCATTTAATAGAGGGGAGCCGGAGATGAAGCACATGTTATGAGATCTATATTATTTTTTTAAAGATTTATTTATTATTTTGAGAGAAAAAGAGAGAGGGAGAATGCAGAAGGAGGGGCAGAAGGATGAGACAGAAACCCAAGCAGACTCATGCTAAGCATGGATCCCAAATGGGGCTTGATCTCAGGATCCTGCGGTCATGACCTCAGCTGAAACCTTGAGTTGGATGCTTAACCGACTGAGCCACCCAGGTGCCCCGATGTCAAGAGATCTTTAAAACAAAATTAATTTGAATTCCTTTAAGAATTTTTTCTGGAACATACACGATGGCAGGTGGAGTAATGAAGATGACTCTTTTCTAATACTAGCCCTGGAGCCTCTCAGGACTTACCACTCCAAGGCTGCATCAAGGTTACTATCCCCAAGTAGGCTGTTGACCTAGGGAATGGTAGTTTCCCATGGGGAAATGGAAGAGGAAACTGGTGGGGTTCCAGAAGGGCTTCCTGAGAGCTCCTATGTTTTTTGTATTTTTTTTTCTTTTGTTTGTTTGGTTTTTTTTTTTTTTTTTTTTTTTTTTTTTGATACGGCAGCTAAGATGCATCAGTCACAACACGCTGGCGGTTATAAATTATTTTTCTTCCATGGAAACTGCATAATATCGCGCTTGATTTGCCATGAGCCAGTTGTACCAAGATAGGGTATTTACAGCCCTGCCAAAAGCTACCGAGTCACCTGAAAATGTAAACCAAAGATAAAGACTGTGTATTTGACGTTGGCCAACCCATCTTTCTTGATCAAAGGTCTGGTGCCTTATGGAAAGAATGCTGGCCAACAGTACGCAGTGGGACTTTTGACTCTTGACCGATTCAGCTAAGTCACCCATTTGAGTGGCCACTGGCTCATGTTTTCTCTACCACAGTCTCTCTAACTTTTGATTCAGCTGTTTTCAGCCAAGAGCCAGGCAGGACATGGTATTCTCATTCCCAAGCGTCCCTTCCAAACGATCTGCCTCCAGCCTGTGTGCCTGTTAAGTACAGATGTCTGTGTCACTGGGGAGCAGTCAGTCGGCAGTTGGAAACCACCAGGGTGCTCGCAGTCACCAAGAGGCCACTCTGTGTGGTTTGTCCCAGATGGCCGTGCCCCTCTTCACAGTTAGCCAGAGCTCTGCTGAGTCAGAGTTTCAGAAACAATGACAAGCTCAACTGAGCAAGGACCGAGACTCGGAGCAGATGTTTCCAAGTTTTAACAAAAGCAAATCTCAGCAGGTTTTAATATAACTAAAACAGTAGGCGCACAAGATTTTTGGCACACAGAGCGGGCTGGTGGTTCTCTTCTCCTCATTTGTTCTAATGGGTCGTAACTCTATAATTCACTGAAATGAGCTCATTGTTTTCTGCAAAAACAGAAAGCCCTTCTTGCTATTAAGAGTTCAGCGAAGGATAGGGGTTAATGGGTAGTGTCAGTTGGGGAAGATGAAACAGTGCTAGAAAAGCATGGTGGTGAGGACCGTGATGATGCAGGTCTTCTTAGTGCCACAGCCTTGTACACTTAGAAATGGTAAATCTGATGTCATGTGTATTTTTGCCTGCTCCCCCCCACCCCACCCCCCAAAAAGTATAGTGAAAACTGCGGGCATGTGGGTTTTGGTGGGAAAATAGAGTTTCGGTATTGAACACAGAACAATTTCTTCTCACGGGAACCTTCCCTTTCTGCCGCACATAAGGGAGTCCAGGACCTTAGTGTACTGAGAAGCTGAGCTTTGGACCTAAAAATAAGAAAAGTTCTCAATAATCCAAGTCGATAGATCTTTCTTAATTAAACGGTAGCAGCAATGTTTTCTAAGAGCAAAAAAATACATGTGTTAATTAGGGACAGAGACTGGCTATCTGGTTTTTGGACCTATTATGATTCACAGTTTAGTTGGGGAAGTTGTTCTGTTGAGCTCCAGAACATTTGAGGGAAAATAAGGCATATCTTAAAACTGAAAAAAGGGGACTCTGACCATGAAATTACCTGTATAGCGAACCTGAAATGACATGAAGAAGCCTCATTAAAGAACCAGATCAAGTTTAATCAACCCTTTAGCCCAATGTCTGCACTTCAATCCTCTTTTAACTGTGAAGAAATGGAGTGTTTGATATCCAACCTATAAACCACTATGGTGAATAAGGCTTCTTAGGGAAAGGGATTATTGAAACTGCGGCACAACGGACTACGGTGTAGTTCCTTCTGGGCTCAAGAGGGAATAGAATTGTGTTTAATTTTACGTCAACGTGGGGGAGGTAGGGAGCAGCATGGCTGGGTTGACATTAAATTAAGACAGATGATTAATCAGCATCATCCACACTAGCCTGCTAACAAGACAGAGGACACAGCACAAATACCTCTAAGTGCTTCACTAATAGCTCTTGTGTGGAAATTCTAACTCTGTCTGCCTTCCTAAAACTTTGATTTCAGTCTGGAACAGAAGGTGGGTGGACAAGACAATATAGGTCTACTCATGTCTCTGAAGAAAAATGACCACTTATTGTGAATAGGTTGAGGTGGCTCTTCAAGAAATTATTCTAAAGGTGGAAGGGACTATTTTTAGTTTCAAGTCCCTCAAATACACATGGCTAAAACTCAGAAAGCAGACAAGCAGCCTTTGCAAGGGAAAAGATTTCTAGACGCAAAGACTGAGGTTGCTACTTTGTGATTTAAGACTTAAGGGCCAGAAGCATAGAGGCACCATTGTTGTTTTTTGAAAATGTTGAGGGTCGTGAAATTGTGTGAAGTGTTTAGTGCTGACATGTAGAGGGAGCCAGGGGGTTCATGCATTTACTGTTTTCATACAGCTGTAGTCGGCTCCATCAAAAAAGATGGGGAGATTCATAAGTATGCTCATTATAGTGCACAAACTAAAAGTCAGAGAGATCAATAGTTCTCAAAGTGAAAAATTCTCAAACATTAATAATGTATGCATTTAAAGGAAAATGTCACCGAACCCCAAGAGGATACATGAGGATACAGGCTCACATTCTCAGACCAACACTAGCTTGAGAAAAAGTAATCTGGCTCAGATGCTCTATGAATCTAAAGAATCACTGTGAAAGAAATAGATCTGTCAAGACAGTCTTTTATTTTATCTCTAAGTGAAAACACAAAATTAAAATGTTACCATAGGATCTTGAAATTCCTCAAAACACATCTGTCTTAGGCACTGTGTGTAGCTCCAAGTTGGAAAAACATTTTTGTAGCCTACGATTTGGCAGCTTGTGGTCTCAATTCAAATATGAAAAATCACTTCCTGGGGCCTGGTTCGTAAAATTCATATTCTAAATTTCTTTTTGGAGGAGTTAGACATTCCATTCAAGCCCCTATTAAATACCCCTTGTTGGCGCTTAATATAAATATGTTAAGTGAATGAATGAATACATCCATACCAATGCATTTCAACCTAAGTCTGCCTTCATGGGCTCTTGCCCGTGTGCATGCACGAACAACAGTAATCTAGTTATTTTGAACTGTAGAGCATTCATCTCCATACCCCTGCTCCTCTTAGCAAAGGTTTTTAGTTCCCCTCTGCTGCTCTTCCCTTGCCTTTGACTTGGAAAAACACCCACAGTTCAAATCAATTGCCCACTCTTTGTAGGCAGCAGGGGAATAGCTGCTGGTAGAAAGTGAATAGAGGGCACTGGGTGGCTCAGTTGGTTAAGCTGGTTAAGCAACTGCCTTCAGCTCAGGTCATGATCCCCGAGTCCTGGGATCGAGTCCTGCATTGGGCTCCCAGCTCCATGGGGAATCTGCTTCTCCCTCTGACCTTCTCCCCTGTCATGCTCTCTTTCTCTCTCAAATAAATAAATAAAATCTTAAAAAAGAAAAGTGGATAGATAGGCTGCTAACATACACATCCAAGAGACCTCCTATCCTTTGCGAGCAGACACAGGATATATCTGAAAGACACCTTAAAGAAAGACTGTGGATAGCTTGATTATATGTGGTTTATAAGCAAAGTACAACCTCTAACCCCCTTTTAGGAGAAACAGGAGAGGGGACCCAACTATAAATAAATATTTTGAACTAAATAATACAATTCTTAATTCCCAATAAAAAACGAAAAACAAACAAACAAACAAACAAACAAACCCAGAGAATGGATAGGTGTTTCTTAAGGATATATATGAGATTGTGAGATGATGACCAGTACTGCTCATGGATGAGTCCAGAGTTTGTGATCACCAGCAGATCCCTTTCTCTGGTAGTAAAGGTATTTTCCTGGTGAACTATATCCATGTCACAACCTTGCCATGAATTTCCCACGTTCCTATGAATCTGTACCACACTTCTATTCAAGATCATTAAAGAGTTGAAGGAAAAACCTTCTATGTATATAGCCAGTATTTTGGATTCAGTTCTAGATGGGGAGCCACATTTCTTTTCTCCAAGGCCCATCTCTTAGATGATTCAAATCAAACAACACCAGAAACCAATGCTTTCCATTTGTTAATTAGAACAGGAGGACACCCAAACAGAAAGCCTAGTCTCCTCATCTGAATCCTAACTCCGGGATGAAAGTCTGCTTCCATCGGACCGGGAGAGAGCTGCACTGCAAATATTCTTCCATATTCTCAACTTAGCACAGTCGTTTATGCGCTGGACAGAAGGGATTGTGTGTGGATTTTATATGCCCCTGGGAGTGTATTTCCAGTAGTGTCTGGAAGTCTGCATGTTTCTGTAAGCTATTTCGCTCTTCACATACACTAAGTGTAATTTTTTTTTTTTTTAAGATTTTATTTATTTGACAGACAGAGATCACAAGTAGGCAGAGCAGCAGGCAGAGAAAGGGGGGCGGGAAGCAGGCTCCCTGCTGAGCAGAGAGCCCAATGTGGGCCTTGATCCCAGGACCCTGAGATCATGACCTGAGTCAAAGGCAGAGGCTTAACCCACTGAGCCACCCAGATGCTCCACACAACGTATAATTGTTGAAACAGAAGGAAGGAGGGGAGAGAAAGAGAGAGTGGAAAAGTTAGTCAAGAACTCAAATTCATTGCAACCAATAAAACAGGACCTTCGAATGGTTTCTTTGTCCGTTTTCAAATAAATATATCTTGTGGGTGTGTAGCTACCCAGAAGGGTGGGGGTGGAAACGGAAGGAGAGAAGACACTCACCTAGTTCGGGTGCTTTGCTTAGCACAAATGCATAAGCCCAGAATTTGCTGACAGGTCCATTGTAAAAACTCTGGTCACAAACTGACTGCTTCAGGCCTTTGGTCATCAAAATGTACACCATATAAGCACCAGTTCGAAGAGCACCGAATATACTTTATAATAAAAAGAGAAAAGAAACAACATTCAGGCAAATCATTTCATTTCTGACATTTCCCATACTTAGAAGACTGTCTGCCATTGGGGAAAGAGGTATATAGATGCCTTGCAATCATTTGCAGATTGGACCCGGAAGCTTCTTAAAATGTTTTGTAAACAAGAGCAACACAACTTCTCAGTGCTTTATTCTGAAGATCATACATGATGCCATCATGTATGTCATCACTGTACCAAGAAGAGGTCACGGCCAAGCGGAATGGAGCCAGGGCAGGATCTCATGAAGAAGCTGGTGACTGTTATGTTTCAGTTTGAGAACTCTCCCTTGGGGATGAGATGGGGTTGGCTGAAAACTCTTGGAATGAGCTCAGGTCTGTCCTATGTCCAGTCATTTTCAAAGATCCCCCACACCCGCCCTGGCTCGATTGCCTGGGTTTCGGTTTGTTTCTCTCAGCCAACTCTTCCTTTATTTTTGGACTAGCCTTATCAATGTAGACCTCCTCCTTGGCATCTTTTTGGACCCCTGCAGCGGCCTCCAAACTACCATTGTCATCGCTTACCTCCCTTCCACTCTCTAATCCGTCTTTCTCATGGAAGCCAGCAGGCTTAGCTCTCCAGTCAGGCTCATTCCCTTAAGCTCCCCATAACCACAGGCTAACCCTGTTGGAACCCCATTCTTCAAAGCCCTGTCACATGTTGGCCTCCACAGGTGCACGTACTCAAAGATGATTGAAAAATAAACTAGCTTCGGGCACTTTTATCAAAGAACTGCCAAGGAAACAGGAGAGCTCTGGAATGTGTTGAGCTCAGTAATGCAACCTTAAGTGTGAAAGAACTTTGCAGCTGGAACAGGCAGTCTCCATTAAGGAGGGATCCCTCAGGCATGTGTACCAGAGCACGTGGACCACACGCATGACTGAAAGCAAAGCCAGCTAACCATGTGGGGCCATACTCGGCCATCCTTCTTCTGGAAGCATCCCCTTCAAGGGGCCAAGTCAGTTAGGAGGTTAGCCAGTGAACAGCTGCTGAGAGGAGTAGAAGCCTCACCAAACTGGGAACAGGAGCTTTCATTTCTCCTCAGAGGCATTATTGTTTCTTTAAAAGTTCTTAAGAGTTGGTTCAAAATAAGCCATTCCACTAGGCTGTCAGCTTGTGTCTGCCAACTAGAGCTAAAAGTCACTTTGCCTAAAGGCAAGATAATAAAGTTGAATTCCTGGCAACTATTAATTTATTAAGTTGGGACTTTGTAAGTAGCTTCTCTAATGATATACAGACTGCATTAAATGGAATTACTCTTTCCAACATATAAAATGATCCTGCATAGGATTTTTGGTATCACTTTACAGTTGGAGATCCTATTTAATCCTTTAGTGGCTTCCCACTGCATACAGAATAAAACCCCCCAGCTCCTTAATGGGACATCCGAGGCTCTGAATGGCCCCTTTGTCCTCCAACTCCACCCTTCCGACCGCCATTTTCTTCCTGCTCACTGTGAGCCAATCATTCCACCACTTTCTTATCCTTTCTGTTTTCTGCCTTAGGGACTTTGCATATATGTTCTCCTAGGGAGCTTTTCTCCCTGTTCGCTCCAAGGCTGCCCTTTTCCATTTTCTTATCTCAGAGAAATGTCCCCTCCCAAGTGGAACGACCTGTGTCTTTACAGGCAATAAACTGTCCTAATTGGAGAGTGGAGAACTGGAACTCATTGGTGAAGTCAGGTCATGGTGATTTTTCTGTGTTATCTGAATTGATTTTTTTGTGTGTCTTTACCTCACCGGATGATGGCAAAATGGTAATGTGAAGAGTGGCCACCATCGCCAAGTTAAGGTAATTCACACATGGGGCCCTTGGACTTTGCTGCTGTGAAGGTACTACGGAAGTCTGGACGTGCTGTCTCTGCAAGGCATACACAGCAGATGCTATTGGTTACCTATTCAAGAACCAAGTCCTTCCTCTTGCTCCATTTGAGAAGAAGCCTGATTTTGTCCAGTTTCTGTCAACTCATGATTCGTGTCACCCAAGGAAGGTGACACCACCTTTGATTTAGGAGTATATCCTAATTTCTTCAGCAAATTTTAGTAATCCCCATTTCCCTTACCGGTGATTGGTTAGGGGTGGGCATTGACCCACTTCTAGCCAATGTGGTGTGAGCACTGGGCTGCTAGGGGCTGTGTGGCATGTGGGAAGGCTTCCTTGCTTTTTACTATGTATGGCCTGGGGGTGCGGCAGCCATCTTACCAGAGGGCGGGAGCTACCAGGACAGAAGTTATTCCTGCAAAATGTGACCAAGTGAGGGACTCAGCCAATCTTTCAGTGACCTTCTTGCAAGGCTTTTCGTTTTTGAGAAAGCTTTCTTATTGTCTAAGCCCTTTGGAATTCTGCTATTACTTGTGTTCCAGCAGACACAACACACAAGATTGGATTTTCGGTAGACCTTGGAACACCAGTTAATATTCTGTGGCTACACGGTATGTCTAAGTCAAAATACTGACTACATCAGTTCCTAAGTCAGCTCCTGACTACATCAGTTATGGGCTTTCCATAAACCAGTGGGAGAGAAGTCAATGACTTTGGTACAAGCCCAAAGCAGATAAACAGAAAAGTGACACACTTTTGATATGTATCTGTCTCTGTTCATAAACCCCTGGTCTAGGACATTTCTGAACCATCAGCATAATGTCCAGAGCTAAATGCCAGCCTAGTGACAGCCACAGTGTCCCTCCTCTCCTATTGTGCTGCTAGACTCTGTGCTTCATACAATGTCGAGCAGAGACAAAGAAAGCACCTCTGGAATAGTCACTGTCCTTTCCTCTTCTGGGGTCTCAAAAGCCATTGTAGTTCATAGCCCATTTCTTAAGCATTGGCATGCTTTAATTTATTCTTTCAGCTGCTAAATATGGACTGGCAATGTCCCAGATGCGGGGCTAACAAGAAGCAATATGCTAACTCTGGCTAGGTTAGGGGGCGGTACTGGAAGACATCAGAGGAAGCGGGATTTGATGTCGGGATAAATAGGGATTCAGAATTTGAGAGTCAGTGTACAAGGAGGTCATTTCAGAGCACTGCAACATGACAAGTGTGGAGATGATGTGGCCACAGTATTGCTGGGTATCAGTGTATAGCACATATGATCATCCCATATCTGGATCTCACCCTTACCCCCTAAGCTCTCAACAATAAGGCTGACTCAGAACAGAGGGCAATGCATTTTTTCAGGGAAAGTGTCAGTGCCAGCCATCAGGCCTATGTGTCTGTGAGCAAAGGCGCTTTGTTGTAATGTGACAATGCTCCTGCTGGGAGGGCAGCATGAGGGAGCTGCTTAGCCAGTGGGATGATTGTTATGTGTGAGAAGCCAGGAGCTCTGCCCCTGGTACATCTCAGCCATGGTACACTTTGGAACCATATGGCTTTTCCTTATATCTAGGCTCAGGCCCTGAGGCTATGATACTTGACCAAAAAATACTTTACATCAGGAGACATTTTTCCTTCTTAAGTTACATCATCTTTTTCTTTTTAAAATTCATTTATTTAAGCAAACTCTACACCCAATGTGGGGTTCGAACTCATGACCCTGAGATCGAGTCGCGTGCTCCACTGAATGAGCCAGGCATCTTAAGTCATATCATCTTGAGAGACACCATGATGTAAAAGACAGATAGGAGCTTATGTTCTGCTCCCCTCAGTCCTTGCTTACACTCATGGTGGACATTTCTAGCCAATCTTGACATTCTTCCCGGCCAAGCCTGGACATGGCTTCAACATTCTCAACCACTCTCCTTTTCATGAGCCAAATTTTCACAAAGAAGTGACAACCAGTAAATTCACAAGAGGATGTGAAATATGCATTTTCCATAGAACATCTTCAAGGAGACTGGTATCGAAAAGCATCTGGTTCATGTAAAATTTATCTTTCAATCAGAGGATAAAGATTATACTAAATCTATAGTCTCAAACCAGTCTGGGCTATTGTGTTTAATGAGGGCAGATTAGTGCTATATCACAGGTCTTTTCCCAGTGGTAACGTCATACTGGCATCTTTTTTAAGGGAATATATAATTTTTCTTATCAAAGTTCAGTTTTGACTATAACAATTAGTGGAACAGGAGAGAGCTCAGTGAAGGGAGAATTGGATATATCTGCTCTCTATCAGCTACATTAGGCACAATGTGGCAAGGGGATCTGATTAGCTAAGTGTTTCTCTGCAAACAAACGTTCTGGAGTCCTAGTCCAGAAAGAGGTCTGTTTCTTCATCTTTAGCCATTTGCCATCGCATGGACTCAAGGAGGTATGCCTATTGGACTGTTAATGGGAATATTTTGGGGGTGGGAGAGAGAACCTTCTCTTTTATACTATATATGCATTTCTACATTGCTTATTTTAAAGCAAGGATATATCAGATTGACAATTAAAATTTTTTTTCAATGGGTGCTTACCTACAATTGATATAATAACTAACAAATCACAATGGTACTAGCTTGCAAGGCTTTACAGAAACTTTTTAGTGTGACACTGAGATACAGCCCTAATTCCCGATCAGCCAGCCCTTGAGGACACCCGGACACTGAGACTAGTAGAAAAGACTGGGAGACAATGCATATATATCTGGAAGGGATTCTTCTTTGGATATATCATGTACTCCATTACACAGATGTTGAAACATTTAGAGCAAAACTTTGGAAAACAAGTTCTCATTTTCAGGTTGTGTGAGTTTTTTCCTTTCACAAGTATTGGCGTCCTTTCTAAACAAGTGTGAGAGACATGGTGGATCTTCCTTCAAACCCAGGCTCTGACCAGGAGGCCTCATCGTTGTTCAACTCGAGAAAAGTTTGAATAACTCTGTGTTCCGGCCTTCCAATTTTACTGCCAACTGGAAGTTAAAGTGGAATAATTGCAATACCGGCTCCAGAATTCCAGAATTCTGCTCTGGATAGAAAGACTCTTAGGTGTAGATCATCAATAAACCTTTCAACTGTTTCAATTTGAACGTCAACGGTAGATAAACTCAGCTTTACATTTTCCTCTTATGGGCTCTCAACTTAAATGCAAGGTGTTCTGGAATCAAAACAAGGGTTTCTGAAAGGTTTGTATTCTGAAGTGCCAGCCAACAGAACAGAACCCCTCAGCCCGCTAATTCAATAACCAAAGGGGCAATTACTTTTAGGACTGGGCAACAAAGATGTTTATTATACGGGTATTCTACAATCAGAAAAAGAAAAAAAAATGGATGAGATTTTGTCAGTTCTCGAAACATGGCAACAGCTGATCCAACAGCTGCAACTCTACAAACATAGGAGAGGTCCTTGATTTTCCTGATAACAAAACTTGAATTATCATTTGCCATAGATGCTAACAGTATCCAGAGTAGGAAGAATATGCAATGATCCCCAAAGAGGTTAAAGCAAATGAACAACAACCCCCAAATCCACTGTAATGCCCTTAGATTCCAGAGGTGATACAGGAATGCAGTGTTTGTGATATGGAGTAATGACGTCCCCATGTCATATCATGTTTCTTTGACAAAGTGCAATCCCGCTTCTAAAACCTTTCCACACCTGATGACAGGCATCGTTAATAGAGAATGTCTACTTAAGTCAGGTCTAGCATTTAGCCTGTGTTATTATTATTATTATTACTATTTCAGTAATAATAATAATAATATAACAAACCATCAGGTGTGCATTTTTTGCCCAATAAATCAGCAGTTATATGGGAACAGACATAGTAGTGTTTAATAATTTACTTGCCCTACTCTTTCAGTAACAAGTACAGTGTACAATTTCATCTCTCAATGAACGATCCTTTCTAGGTTTGACTCCTTTGTCTTGATTGGAATATTTACTCAGACATCTACATTAAAAAGACTCTCAAACAATTTGTGGACCGAGGCAGGTGAGGCTAAAATTGCATTTTGTATATCAAAATTGAAAATACTCACATCTTATGATATAGTACTTCCATTGTTGGAAACACAATGTATCCTTTAGGCATACTTGCAAAAATATACCATACTGTATGTTTTGTAATACAGAGAAGATGGCTAGAACAAAATCTAAAAGCTCACTGATATGGGAAGGGTTAAATAAACGACAACGAACACAATACAACTACTAAGTGAGCCAGGTACATCTGCCCGAAATGCTGACATGGAAAAGCTCCAAGGTACAAGATAGTTAAGTAAGAAATATAAGGAGAAAAATATTCTGTATGGGGCGCCTTGGGTGGCTCAGTTGGTTGGGCAACTGCCTTTGGCTCAGGTCATGACCCTGGAGTTTGGGCTCCCAGGTCCATGGGGAGTCTGCTTCTCCCTCTGACCTTCTCTCCTCTCATGCTCTCTCTCTCTCTCTCACTCTCTCTCAGGTAGATGGATAAAATCTTTAAAAAAAAAAAAAAATCTGTAGGGAATGACTCAACCGGTGTACGTTTTGAAAAGCTTTTATGGGGATGCCTGGGTGGCTCAGTTGGTTGGGCAGCTGCCTTCGGCTCGGGTCATGATCCCAGTGTCCTGGGATCGAGTCCCACATCCGGCACCTTGCCCTGCAGGGAGCCTGCCTCTCCCTCTGACTCTGCCTGCCATTCTGCCTGTGCTAGCTCTCGCTCTCTCTCTCTGACAAATTAAAAAAAAAAAAAATCTTAAAAAAAAAAAAAAGAAAAGCTTTTATGGCTATAAAATATATATGATGGCTATAAAAATACGTATGGGAAAAACTCTTCAAACTGTTAATGATGATTCTTCATCAAATTTTGTTTTCCAATAGTCAGGTCTTGCTCTTTCTCAGAAGCTATTAGAAACCTAATCTTTAGTGCCCATTTCTAATATTTATAATCTAATGCTAAATAAACCTTTTTTTTTCCTGAATAAAAAAAGATATGTTAAAGTCTAAATGTTGCTTAGATAATGACTGCTTTGCTTCTGAGAGGCCAGACATATTCAATGGAGTTTTTGGGCCAGAGGGGACTCACATGGCCAATAACAATCATGAAGAAGACCAGTAATAAATCATTTAAAACTAGGCGCCTGGGTGCTCAGTGGGCTAAGCCTCTGCCTTTGACTCAGGTCATGATCTCAGGGTCCTGGGATCAAGCCCCGCATCGGGCTCTCTGCATGGCAGGGAGCCTGCTTCCTCCTCTCTCTCTCTCTCTGCCTGCCTCTCTGCCTACTTGTGATCTCTGTCAAATAAATAAATAAAATATTTTAAAAAACCATTTAAAACTGAGTAGAAGTACTGAGTAGAAAAGCTGAACCTAGTTTAGAAGAGGAGGGGGAGGATACACATGGCCTTGGTGGAGAACTATTATGTTTTGAAGCACGGAGTAGTTTCCACCGTGTTTCTGGTGATGGTACCTAATTGTTAAATAGTATCACAGCTAATATTATTCATGAGCTCCTAATTAAAATGTTAACATGTGGCAGTGCAGAATCCATCAGAGATGAAGGCTTCACGGAAGCAGCTGTAGGTGAGGAAAGTCTTGTGGAGACTACAGAGAGGGTATCTTAGCGGGTAACAAACTTCCCTGACAAACAGAAGGTAGGCAAGCCCTCCAGGACTGCTCTCTCCATTCACCAGAAATCCCCCCGCTCAGTCAGAAAGCATCAATCTCAAACAGATGTCCTTATTTAATGTTTGAGGGGATGGGTTGACTCCAATTCACTTTCTGATGTATCAGTTTATTTTCTTAACTTGTGAATCTAAGCATTTAAAAAAAAAAAAAAAAAAGGAAAAGCCCTGTAGGTCTAAATATTGCTTAGATAATACCGTGGGGGTACAGTCTTCGCATCTGGAGAATGCAACTTGGCTATCCTTGCAATCTGGAGTTTGCAATCCAGGCATCTGACAAGGCAAAGAAATGCTGGCTCACGTTTAAAAAAAATCACCTGATAAAAACCAGCCTGGCAGAGTGGGGAGGCAAAGGGGGGAGCAGAGATTAAAAAATAATAATAGTAAGGACAATTGGTACCATAATAGATCTCATTAGAATTTCCCCAGAGAAACATAACACCTGGCTATAGAACTCATAACATTTTAATTTGAATCTGAAATTTTAAGATTGCTCCGTGCCTCATAATGTAGGATTTTATTTCACTATTATTTGAGCTACTATTATTATGTTTTGATCTGAGATAGAGGAATTTCTCGTAACCTTAGCCCCATCAGGGCCAGAGTGGAAGGCGGCCACACAACACTAGCTTCAATTCTTGCTGGCAAGTACTTGACCCTGTGAAAACATTGTGCTAGAGGCTGGCATAGCATTGCACATTTGAAGAACTTTATTGAGCTCCTCCATCATGAAATGTGAGTTTTATAACTTCATGAAGCACCCCTATCCTGGTTATAGAGCAAAAGATGTAGGCACAGGAAGGGCAAGGGACTGGCCCAGGGTCACCCAGTTACTAAGTACCAGAATCTTCTGACTACAGCCCCTGTGCTTTTACCGGACTCCCATTTAGTATAATGGTTCTCAACCTGACTGGATATTACAATCACCAAAAAAGGCTAAAACAATTCTAAAGTCTAGGATTTATCTCCAATGAACTGGTTCAGAACCTTGGATATGGAGGCATGAATGGGTCTGAGTTAGAGACTTTCTGGAGACTTCATCTTCCAAGACACCTTCCTGACTGTTCCCCTTTCTCACCCATCATTCCTACTTCATGAACCTTTGGATGAAGCTGTTGAGGTAGCTGATGAAGAAAGTTACTTATCTATGCATTGGTGCTGTGCTAGGTGAAAATCCTTGTCCTTGAATTTTAAGCCTTTTGTTCTGCTAAATTCCATAAAATTAATGTCTTTTGATGGGTACATTTTCTGCCTTTGCCTTATCTTTTTTATTCAACTGCTGATGGGGGTGTCGTCTAATGCATTCCAGGACAAGTGGAGACCAGCCGACAACTTTCAGCTACATTGGAAAGAAAAATGTGCTGGTTTCTGGACTTTTACAGTGGGAACAAAGACTTAAGTAATACCAGTAGTGAACCCAATTAAGTACCGCAGAAAATTAAAATAGGTGAGTTAGTTGTATCAACTAAAGGAAACCTAAAATTAAATGTGGGCCATAGCAAAGATTAATATCGAAGCCAAAAACTCACCAAGATCACAGAAGTGGTTAGTCATCTTGTTTCTATAAAAAATTTTCTTCCTTTGAAAAGACTCTTAATCCCTTTTGGAATTACAAACTTATTAGGACTCTGATAATTCCAGTGCTAAGATTAATAGCATCGCCCCACTAACTCCACTGCAGTCTTAACTAGGTTTCATAGGCACATGAGGAAACCAAACTTCTTTTTTTCCTGAGGGACGATAAATGAAAATTTCATTGGGAGAGCACGTGAATCGAAATATAACATTATCTGTAGTAAAAATAAAGGAAACTTCTTTAAAAACAAGGTCCAGAGGCCCTGTAGAGGGGCGCTCCCACACACTACTCCCTGTAATAAAAAGCATATCTGGCATTCTCCAACCCCAACAGGAAGAAGTTGACTTTACATTTTCAAGCAGGAGGAAGGAAGAATTTCTCTGGGTCTAGCAACAGCCCCGCCAATGGGAAGCCGCAACACTCAGTCAATGAGAGGCCATAACAGCCCCTCCCAGCTTCCTCTTTTCCCCTGTGAAAGTAAGCCCCCCTCCACTCTCTGGACTTGCCAGTGGTTTGGGTGTCCTGAACTGCAATTTTGTTATTCCTGAATAAACTCATTTTGCTGGTAAGATAGCTGGCTCTTTTATCTTCCTAAGGTCAAAACTGTAAAAACTATAAAAAACCAACCCAACCCCAAAACAAATAAAATGAAAAGGCAGGTAGGGAGGGAGGTAAGAAAGAAAGGGGAGAGGGGGAAGAAAGAAAAAGAGAAAAAATTATCACAACTCTCAGTTTCCCACATCCTTAAATTTAGGAACTGGAAATGTCCTTTAGGATTTCATTCTGTGGGCTCATTCGTGGAAGAACTTCTGTGGGCTCATTCGTGGAAGAACTCCAAGAAAGGGAGGAAATACAAGTCATAAAAGTTGCTGCTCTGTATATGCCCAGTTCATTCCTTTGGGCTTATTGATTTAAAAATCCATTAGACAAATTTTTACAACTTTCTAAGCAGCACATTGACTGTTAATTTTCATGTTGTTCACAGTAATTGAATTACTCTAATCACAAGACATACCAAAGAAAGTGAATTTAAACAATATTCATTTTACACGTATTTACTAAGTATGAATGCCTGTGAGGTGGAAGGCCCTGAGCCAAATCTCACTCCTATCAGAGTTTCTTCTTTTTTTTTAATTTAAGATTTTATTTACTTATTTGATAGAGACAGAGATCACAAGTAGGCAGAGAGGCAGGCAGAGGAGAGGAGGAAGCAGGCTCCCTGCTGAGCAGAGAGCGAGATGCAGGGTTCAATGCCAGGACCCTGAGATCATGACCCTGAGATCAAGGCAGAGGCTTAACGCACTGAGCCACCCAGGTGTCCCCAGTTTCATTTTTAAAGAGATCATTCACATTCAAGGGGTGGCTGGGTGGTTCTGTCACACTTCAGCTCGGGTCATGATCTCGGAGTCCTGGGATAGAATCCTGTATGGGCTCCCTGCTGAGTGGGGAGTCTGCTTCTTTCTCTGCCTCTTCCCCTGCTTGTGCTTGCAACCACTCTCTCCCTCTACTTTTCTCAAATAAATAAAATCCTTAAAAAAAAAATAAAGAGATCACTTAGATACCACCACTGAACAGAGATCATATGAAAAGAAAAGATATTCCTTTCTAAATTATCTTTTGTTAATATTTTTTTAAAAGACAGGGTTATACAGACCTCCAGGGGAATGTCTGGGGAATTTCCCAGAGGATTACAGGGACTGTAACAGTTGACTAGCTCATTATCAGGTGAACTCTATGTGATAAGGACTCTGAGAGTCAGTCTCGCCACCACCCGAATTATTTGCATCAGAAATACGGAAGTTCTCCAGTGAGATCAATTCACCACCAGCATTATGAAGTTAGAGGGACTGGACAGACAGACAGATGCAGACTGAAGATCTTCGAAGATGGCTACTAATCGCTAGAACACCTAGGTCTTAGCAGCTAGCTAATGAACTCAGAACATTAATTCTGCCACTAAAAAGTGACAGCTGTAAAAATCCTTTGTACTGTTGTTCCTGTAAATTGTTGGGCATTGGTGTTGCAGGTGAAACTCAATATTAAACTCTTCTGCTGAAAAGTTGGTGCCCAGATGGGCCACCCTTGAGCTCTGTTGTGTTGGCAGTGTCTACGTTGCAGAGTTCTTCTCCCTCAGAAGAAACCCTCAGCAGCACTTAATAGTCCCTAAACTTGTGGCCAATTCAGAATCTCCCATTCTAGAATGGCCAAGATGCTGACATGGCTTCCCTGACATTTATGAACATCCAAACCATCTGTTCTGAGAGTCTCCCACCTCTAGTTCATGAATTTCTATTTACTCAAGGAAGCCTGAGAATTGGGGCGCCTGGTGGCTCAGTCGGCTAAGCATCTGCCTTCGCTCAGGTCATGATCTCAGGGTCGTGGGATGGAGCCCTGCATCCAGCTTCCTGCTCAGAGGGGTGTCTGCTTCTCCCTCTACCTCTGCTCCTCCCCATGCTCATGCTTTCTCTCTCTCACGCTCTCAAATAAATAAATAAAATCTCTGGGGGCGCCTGGGTGGCTCAGTGGTTTAAGCCTCTGCCTTCAGTTCAGATCTCAGGGTCCTGGGATCGAGCCCCAAATCAGGCTCTCTGCTCAGCGGGGAAGCTGCTTCCCCACCCCCTCTCTACCTGTCTCTCTGCCTACTTGTGATCTCTCTCTCTCTGTCAAATAAATAAATAAATAATCTTAAAAAAAAAAAAAATCTTAAAAAAAAAAAAAAGAAATCTGGGAATCTGAGAATTTCCCCTCTCCTACACTTCAACAGCCAAACCAAAGTCTCCATAGTCCAGCACAACATGGTAATAGGAACTCATGGCCCCAATTTAATCACAAAATAATTTTAGAAACAGAAAGCATAGCACAGATAAGCACAGTTTTATACATTTGTGTATACCAAGTCTAATCAGAGAAGAAAAATTCACTTTGTTCCTTAATTTTTCTATAGATCTTGGCTTGCTTTCCATTTCCATTTTTCCTATTAATCCAAATTTTTCTGTGGAGAACAAAGGAACTATTGCTACATGTAAAAACATAGATAATTCTCACTAATATAGTGAATTAAAGGATCCAGACACACAGAGTACAAAATGTACACTGTTTATATGAAGTTCAAGTACAGGTAAAACTGATCTGATAGAAGTCAGACTAGCAGTTACTTTTGGGGAAATAATAATTGCGAAGGGGCACAGAGAGAAGCTTGTGGTGCGGATCATGATTTTCATCCAAGAGAGGCCTATACAAGTGAGTTAACTTGGTTTAAAAAAAAAAAAATCATTGTTTTGAGTTATTTCCTTGGGATAGATTCTCAGCAGTAGAATTGCTGAGTTAAAGGGCTGGCTAAGAACGTTTTTCGTCAAATTCTGGGTCAGATCATGTTGAATTTGAGGCATGATGGGACATCCAAAGAAGAAACTGCAGATTGATATGACATAGGGACTCAAGAAATATGTCAGACCATACATGTGTGGGAGAGGAGGGATGTGGGGTGGGAGAAGCTAGAGTCATGGAGACATTTTGGTGACAGGAAATCCTAGTAGAACCATGAGCTGCCATCCATGGCGTCCACAGCTCTGTGCAGATGACGTTAGGTCGACCAGGAAGATGATTGAGAAAAGATGCCCCCATAAAAGGTTACCAGGACACTGATGTTGTTTCAGGTGCAAGAACCCAGGTAACAGTCCATAGAGCTGAATAAAATGGCTATAAAAAGGTCAGAGACAAACTAAGAAATGCATGAGTAAGGATCAAGTATGCCATCATTGACCAGAGTCACAGTCCAATGCGCTCCAGAGTTTCTCATGCACTGAACTTCTTAGCTACCGAACATCTCACCAGAATCTCTAATTATTTAACAGGGATTGTCAGCGTAGGTGGTCCCTGGATTTAGGGGTCGGGGAGAGTGTAGTGTTCAAGGGGCACATAAGATGCCCGAAATTATATGAGAATTTTAATTACAGTGAACCATGGAGGGTCATAAAAATGAAGATTTCCAGGCTCCAATTTAATAGCTTTGGGGGAAGACCCAGAAATGGAATTTTTTAATAGACATTCCAAGTGTTTTGATGCAAATGGCCCACAGGTTTCAGTTTGAGAAACTCAGCAAAGTTTCTCCTCCTTCCCTGTCTTGTAAAATCATTTTCCACCCCCCCCTTTTTTTCCATATCCCCCTTTTATGGAGGTCACAAAGACTGTATGGAGTTGGTCCCTTTAATTTTGACCTTGCTAGTTAAGTACACGTGTGTATTGAGCAAAGAACATGGGTTACAGGTCAGACCAACTAATTATGATCTGTTACCTATAAACTGTGCTTGTGGGTAAATACCTGTGGGTAAATTTCTTAATCGTTAAGCATTAGTTCCTTCATCTGCCAATAGGGACATAGGCACATTTTACATAGAGGTGGATCATGACAATTTGAAATATTGGTATATACAATATTAATAAGAACACCTGTGACATGTAAAATCTGAAGGAATATGCATGCTCTACATCTAAAATATACTCAAGGACGACATGATTTCAAAGCTGATGGCCAAATGGATATACACTCTAATATTGCCACGTGAGAGCAGCACATTAGTGGGAAACAGAAATACCATCGCTGGTCAGCGTCCTCTGAACAATGCTGTTCTTCAGGTGCCTCAGAAGTCCTGGGTGTGATTTTTGGGGACTACTGAGCTGTAACTTTAACCACCACTGCTGGTGAATTTTAACAATGCCATCCAAGTAATCATTAAGGTGGGGGTAGAATGGAGAAACATGAGTCAGCAACCAAGAACTTTGGAATGAAGAAACACAACGTAAACACAATTACGTAAACACAACGTAACACAAAACTTACTATTAGGAATGTACTTATTGTTATGTTTAAAATCATTCCTATGGGGAAGGCTCCTGGCTGGTTCAGTAGGTAGAACACGCAACTATTCATGTCAGAGTTTTGAGTGCAAGCCCCGTTTCGGGCATACAGCTTAATTAAAAATAAGTAAATACAAGTATTACCTATTTTTCTTAAAAAGGATTTTATTTTGTGATTTTTTGAAAAAAAATTGTTTATTCTGTTATGTTAGTCACCATACAATACTTCATTAGTTTTTGACGTAGTGGGCCAAGATTCATTATTCACATGTAACACCCAGTTAAAAAAGACTTAAAAAAATAAAATTATTCCTACGGGAAAACAGATTTTGAATTATGAAAGTTCTGAAATACTTGAATATTTTGAAATTTTCAAGAAACTCTTCTCTGTCAAAAAATGGGACACCCTTATAGTAGTACTTCCTTCATAGGTCTGTTGTGAGGATAGTATAGATAAAGCACCTAGTATCTGTCATCTAAATTTGTTATTAGGTTTGGAAATTTAGAACAGAACCTAGGATTTCTTCTCTATTGTCAAGGGAGGGAACATGTTCACTTTAAATCAGAGTAATCCAAAATGTTTTTGGAAAATGAAGAGTTTTAAGGATAAACTTTTTCCATTTAATATTGAGAACTACTTCCTGTCCCTCTCCTTTCACAGAAGTTTTCATCGATAACTTAATAATTCCCAAAGAAGTCCGGTTGAAATCCTTCAAGAGTGGATAATAAGTCCGATTTTTTTCTCTCCTTTATTTTTTGTGGTTTTGGTAAGATAGTCGTTTATTTCGTATTCTGTTAAAGCAAACAGAACACTCTGAGAAAACTGCTCCCTTAGAAATTTTTTTTTTTTTTTTTAAAATAATCAGTCGCTATTCTTATACCTTGGCTCATATTTCTTTCCTACTACAAGACCAGGGTTATCTGAACAGCCTGAAAACTTGGCAGTTAGAAAGAGTAATTATTCTCCCTTCTGGACTTGCTCCAATTCAGGAAACAATAAAAGACTTCCGGTGGTTTGCAAACCCAGCTGTCTCTGACACTCGTCTTCATTCTATTAAAAATTACTGAATGAGTCTGTAGTGTGCACCTGCTGTTAAGGTCACATCAGAGAAACTTATCCTTTCCCTTGTTTGTATAGTTACTTAAGTTGCATTAGGAAACAATCATTTACAATTTATAGTGGGGTGAAGAGGAGTTAATATTTTTTCTGCCTCTTTGAATCAAGATTCCAGATACATGGCTTAATTTTTTTTGAAGGGTTTAAAATTATAGATCTATTTAGAATTTGTAAAACATCTCACAACCTTTGCCTAGAAGCATTTAAAGCTACAAGAAATAATAGATTGCCAGGCCAACATAAACCTGACCCTAGGTTCAGAAGCTTCCAGTCCCTTCAGTCACTCCTGTTCAAAGGTTTCAGGGAACTGTGTGTGGAGTTTGCGCCAAAACTGACATCACGGTGTTGTGGCTTGAATATTTGATAGGAATCAAAACGAGAATGTATATTATGTTTCCTTTTCTCTACATGCTCACCAACACTTGTTATTTTTTGTCTTTTGTTAATGGCCATTCTGACAAGTGTGAGTTGCTATGTCATTGTGGTTTTGATTTTGCATTTCCCTGATGATCAGTGATGTTGAGCCCCTTTCATGTGTCTGTGGCCATATGTATGTCTTTGTTTAAAAAAAGGTCCATTCAGCTCTTCTGGTCATTTTTAATTGGATTACCTTTTTTTTGCTATTGAGTTTTATGAACTTCAAATATTTTGCATTTTAACCCCTTATCAGATATATGATTTGAAAATATTTCCTTCCATTCTGCAGTTTTAGTTTTTTTTTTTCTTTTTGTTTATGGTCCATCTGCTGTGCAAAAGTTTTTTAGTTTGATGTAGTCCCATTGGTTATTTTTTGTTTTTGTTGTCTTTGCTTTTGGTTTAGATCCAAAAAAATCACTGCCAAGACCAATGTCAAAGAGCTTACTACCTATGTTCTCTTGCATGAGTTTTATGATTTCAGATCTTACATTTAAGTATTTAATCCATTTTGAGTTAATTTTTGTGTATGGTGTAAGATAGCTGTCCAATTTCATTCTTTTGAATTTGGCTATCAAGTTTTTCCAGGACCATTTATTGAAGAGACTATGCTTTCCCCATTGTATATTCTCAGCTCCTCTGTCACAAATTAATTGGCCAAATGTGTGTGGGTTTCTTTCTGGACTCTCTACTCTGTGTACTGACCTACGTGTCTGTTTTTATGCCAATATCATATTGTTTTGGTTACTATAGCTTTGTAATATATCTATAATGATGCTTCCAACTTCATTCCTTTCTCAAGACTTCTCTCGTTATTTGAACACCTGCTAGGTTCCATACAAATTTTAGGATTGTTTGTTCTAGCTCTGGAAAAATGCTCTTAGAATTTTGATGGGGATGGCATTGAATCTGTAGGTGGCTTTGGGTACTATGGATGCTACAACAATATTAAGTCTTTCAGTCCACGAGCACAAATTATCGTTCCATTTACTTGCATCTTTAACTTTTTTATTTTTATCAATATCTTTAGATTTTAGCGTGTAGATCTTTATCCTCTTTGGTTAAACTTAATCCTAAACAGTTCATTCATTTTGATGCAATTGTAAATGGGATTTTTTCCCTACTTTCTCTGTCTGCTAGTTCATTATAAGTGTGGAAAAACATAATATATGTTTGTATATCAACTTTGTATCTTGCAAATTTACTGTACTCATTTATTATTTCTAACAGGCTTTTGGTAGATACTTTAGGGTTTTCTATATGCAATATCAAGTCATCTGTAAAGCATGACAGTTTTACTTTTTCCTCTATGATCTGGATGTCTTTTCTTTCTTTTTCTTGCCTAATTGCTCTGTCTAGGACTTCTAGTACTATACTGAATAAAAGTGGCAAGAGTGGGCATCCTTGTCTTGTTCCTGCTCTTAGAGGAAAAGTTTCCTTTCCCATGGCTGTGGGCATGCCATATATGGTCTTAATATTATGTTGAGGTATGTTCCCGCTATGCCCACTTTGCTAAGAATTTTTAAACATAAGTGGATGTTGAATTTTGTCACATACTTTTTCCTACAGCTTAAAATGATCAAATGATTTCTATCCTTCTTTCAGTTAATGTTATGTATCATGTTCACTTGAGGATGTTGAAACATCCTTGCATCCCTTGAGTACATCCCTCTTAATCATGATGCTTTAAAATCAGCAGATGAGCCTCTTGATCAGCTGTTTCTGCCTTGGGCTGTGGGATGGGGAAGTCCAAGCATACAAGCCCTTAAGAGCCACTTGTCAGGTTGATCGATCCCTGCAGGTCTTGTGCACTCAAACCTCATTTTCAAAGCTAGATGTTTTGGGACCTCACCTCCCAGGTGCATGTCTTAAAAGCTGGGATGTCTGATGTGGGGTACTAACCCTGCACTCCTCAGGGAAAAGCTCCAGGTTTTCAGTTGACCTCCCGATTATGGATCATGGTGCCTAGGGCAGGGTTTATGGTGAGACTGTGCCTCAAGTCACTCTAACCAACTTCAATGTGGGCTTTTCCCCCATTTGCCTGGTGTGTGGGACCCTCTCAGCTGGTTTTTAGAATTTTTTTCGGAGAAAACTGTTCCATATGTAGCTATAGATTTGGTGTACCCATGGGAGGAGATGGGTTTAGGATCTTTCTCTATTGCGATCTTGATCTGGAATCTGCCTTTTCTTCTAATGACTTCAAAATTTACCCTAGTTCTGCTCTGTGATCTTAAGGATCAAAGTCCTTAGGAGCGCAATAAATTACATACACATCCTAGAGATGTCAATCAGCAGATTAGAGGACAACACTCAAGTACATTTCCTTACACTCCTAGGTGTGATTAAAAATGGGTTTGGTCTGAGCCAAAACATATGAGGTGGCAAGAAGCATTACAAGATGTAAAGATAAAATCTTCTGAGCCAGGGGTTCTGTTCAAGATTGTAGAAGTTCTAGAGTTTGAAGTACGTTCTTTTTAAAGGCAAGAATTAGGTGTTCTTCTCAGCTCTTCTCACCTAAGTTCTCCAGTCTCGTCCTGGACCCTTTTGATTTTTTTTTTTTTTTGTACCAACCTAGTGGAACTCCAGTTTAAAGCTAAACCCTTACAGAAAGCCCAAATTACTACCTCCCAAACAAGACAACTCTAAGTAGCTAATGATTCATAATTTCAAATTCTAGACAATTATGGAAAGTTGTATTGAAGATTTCTGCTCCGGCTCTGGGTTAAAACAAATACTTAGGAATAGCGAGCAATCTCTCTTGGCCACTTCAATTACCCTGCACATCCTCTCTAGGTCTGTGACGCTTATCCATGTCCTGGAATGAAAAAAATTTAAAAAGGCCACCAGTCTTATAGCAGTAGTAATGAAATGAAAGGAAGAAAAGTAAACCATTGCTTTATTATGCTTTTAGGGAAATGCTGCGCGTGAACGATTAAGTATTTTAATTATATAGATTTGATTCCAAATCCCAGGGCTCTGCAAACTGTAAGAACTATCATGGGTGAGAATGCAGTGAGGCTCGCTTGGGTAGCTCAGACTCCTGCCAACATGACAATTTAGCATAAGTGATGATAAGAAGGGATCAAACAACCCCACTCATTTTCACCCACAAATGCTTTGAAACAAATAGTAGGGAAAAGTTGCGAGGAGACCTCGCTACCAGTTAAACCACTGGGAGCCCCAACTAATGGAACTGCTGTTTTAAAGGGAGGAACCCAGGCTGTCTATTTCACAGGCAAAATCAAGTGAGAGCTAGGCCACCTGTCAGGTTCACAGCATCATCAGAAACAGCAGCTACTATCTGGAGTTCTGGGTTGATATCCAGAGGAGAAAAGTTGATAGCTTTCAAGAAAGAACTGCCAATACTTTTAAGATTGAAGTCAGAAGAGGCTTGCAAAATAGTTGCTTCCTATGGGAGAGGCATTATATTTAGGAAGATAACTTTCATTTACCTAACCGCAGTGGGTAATCCTAGTTAAGTGACCAATGTTTCTTTCTTTTTCCTTTTTAAAAGATTTTATTTATTTGACAGAGAGATAGAGAGGCAGTGAGAGAGGGAACACAGGCAGGGGGAGTAGGAGAACAAGATGCAGGCTTCCCGCTGAGCAGGGAGTCCAGTGTGGGCCTGGATCCCAGGACCCTGAGATCATGACCTGAGCTGAAGGCAACTGCTTAACAACAGAGTCACCCAGGCACCTCCCAATGTTTCTTTATTGAACCCTGATTTCATGTCTTTTCTACAGTTCTCAACTGTCCTTGAGGACATGTGGACCACGAAGGGAAGGAAGACTCAGCTCTCAGTATTTTCAGTTAATTCTCTGCTCACTAAATGTCCCTCTCCAGAATAAACTTCTAGTCCTTTTGCAGGTCATTCCTTTTTCAGGTTCCTTCAGCCAGTCTACCACTGTGGTTAAGTCAACTTAATAATGGCAGTGAGGAAATAGGCAAACTAAGTGAAGAGGATGAAGGGGTATAAACTTCCAGTTATAAAATAAATAAGTCACTGGATGAAAAGCACAGCATAGAGAGTATAGTCAACGGTACTATACTAACTTTATATGGTGACAGATGGTAGTGAGACTTGTCATAGTGATACCGGCCTGATATATGGAATTGTTGAACCATCAGTGATGTATACCTGAAACTAATATAACATTACGTGTCAACTATAATATTTAAACATTTTAAAAATGATCAATGTCAGCATCAACTGATGCATTCCAGATTATGAAATTAGGCAATTTATTTTTTTTTTTTTTAAGATTTTATTTATTTGACAGAGAGAGACATAGCGAGAGAGGGAACACAAGCAAGGAGAGTGAGAAGGAGAAGCAGACTCCTGCTGAGCAGGGAGCCCGGTGTGGGGCTTGATCCCAGAACCGGGGATCATGACCTGAGCCAAAGGAAGACGCTTAATGACTGAACCACCCAGGTGCCCCTGCAATTAGGCAATTTCAAAAAGAGTTAGGTCTGAACATGTTTTAAAGGAATCAATTCATTCAAAACTTACAGTTTTTGTTTGGTTGGTTTTTTGTTTTATTTTGTTTTTCACTCTGCTAACAGACAGGATTCCTTAAAAATTTGTGAGGTAACATATGAAGATTAAACATGGTAATTCTTAACTGAGTCTCAACTCAAAATAACCCTTAACAAATGCTTCAGGGGTTGTTTTACTTATATCCTAAATTACCATGCGATCTCTTCAAGAATGCTCATGTTATTTCTCACACAGTTTCAGAAAAGCTATCATATTCCAGCTATTTAAATACTAATTCATTTTGGCAAAATGATTTAAAATGTCTTACGTGTCAGCTGTTTCAAGTTGTTATAGCAGCAGTAATACAAACATATTACTGAAGTCCTATTTTTGTCCAAACTCAAATATATTAACTGGATTACAGAGAATTAAAATTACGATGAAAGAATCTCAAGTTTAGTGTTAAATTATAGAAAAGGAATGTGCCAAAATATTAACAATAAATATCTGTGTGTAGTGAGATTAGAGGCTTTTTCTGTGTGCTTCCCGTAGTTTCAGTCTTATACAGAGAGACTTTTCACTTTAAAACTAGAAAAAGAAATTATTTAATTAGAAAAGTACTACTGAATAGCGTTTCCAATTGTAAGTAGGCAAATGTTGTCAAGTGGACTGCCTTTCTAGCAGGAGAGGCCATTCTTTTAACCTCAGCTCTCTCCCTGCATTACAATAGTGATGGCCTGAGTTTTCTATAAACTTTTTATTTGTATTTATTTATTTATTTATTTGACAGACAGAGATCACAAGTAGGCAGAGAGGCAGGCAGAGAAAGAGGAGGAAGCAGGCTCCCTGCTGAGCAGAGAGCCCGACATGGGGTTTGATCCCAGGACCCTGGGATTATGACCGGAGCAGAAGGCAGAGGCTTTAACCCACTGAGCCACCCAGGTGCCCCTCTAAAAACTTTTTGTAATAAGATTTTATTTATTTATTTGAGAGAGAGAGAGAGAGCAGGAACAGTGGAAGGGGAGAGAGACATTTGTGTAAAGAATCTCAAGCAGACTCTGAGCTGAGCTCGGACCCTAACAGGGGGCTTGATCTCACAACTGTGAGTTCCCAACCTAAGGCCAAACCAAGAGTCAGATGTTTAACCAACTGAGCCACCCAGGTGTCCCTAAACTTTCTACATTTATAACTTACTGCCATAAATCATAAGCTTATGTCTTATCTGGACTTAATCATTATGTAATGAGTAGATTTTTTTTCCCCTTAATTTGGAAGGAAATAGATAAATTGGGCAAGTCTGGAGCCGCAGAGTGACCTGCAGGTCACTGCCCATCCTAAAGTCAGGAGGAGGCAGCCTGCCCACTGGTCAGAGCCCAAAGTGCCACCTTCAAAGCAGAGTGGCCTCTCTCCCTGGCTTCTTTTCAGTAAGTCCTTTTCACAGCAGTTTGGAATTCTCCCTCACAATGCACATTTTTATGTAAAAAGAAAAAAAATGAGTAAAATATCCTGCATTTACTTACTTACTTATTATTCTCTTGGAAATAAAAATTGGTAGCTCCCGGATTCAAGGAAAAAGCAGAAAATGTTTCTTGTTTCCCCCTTTGGAAAGAAACACTTTCCAAAAAAGGAAAGGAGAGTCACTAACAGCTGTCTACAAGGCCCTGCCCTCTATTTATTTCCCTTTTTAATGAAAAAAACATATATATATTTTATATAATTTATATATGTAATATGTATTCTATATAGTAAAAAATATAATATATAATACATATTATATATATCAACATTTAGCACCTATTTGGACCCTAAAGATGCAGCATAAGAGCAGACAAAAATTCCTGCCCTTGTGGCATTCATAGTTTAGTAGGAGGAGAATGAACAAGATTATAAAACATACAGTGCGCTAGAAGGTAGCAAGTGCCAAGGAGAAAAATAAATCAGGCAAGGGCGGTAAGGAGTGTGTGGTGGGGACTTTTGTGATTTTGGAGAGAGAGGCTGAAGAAGTTCTCACCAAGGAAGTAAAATTTGAGCCAAGACTCGAAGGAGATGAGGGAGAAACCATTGGCGTACCCGGACAAGGAGCATTCTGGGCAGAGGAGGGAAAGTGTGAGGACTCTGAGGAGCAGCCTAACTAGCACATTTAAGGAACAGCAAGGATGGGGGGGAGGAAGAGGGAGAGGGGAGGAGGGGTCAGAGAATAACAAAGACCAGATTGTGTAGGGCTTTGCAGGCCTTTGGAAGGCCCCTGCAATTATATAACATCTAGCTCAAATTTCTTTCTTTTCTTTTTTTTTTAATTGAGATATAATTGACATAAAGCATTATATTAGTTTTAGGTGTCCAAACCAAATAATTCAATATTTATACATATTGCAAAATGGTCACCACAATAAGTCTAGTTAATAGACATCAACAGAGTGACGATATTTGTTCTTGTGCTGAGAGCTTTTAAGATCTATTCTCTTAGCAACTGTCAAATATGCAATACAGTACTATTAGCTATAGTCACCACGCTGTACCTTACATCCCCGTGTTGTACGTATTTCATAACTGGCAGTTCGTACCTTTCTGTCCTCTTGCCTACCTCCCTACTCCCTGCCTATGGCAACCATCAATCTATTCTCTATGAGTTTGCAATTTTTTAAAGTCCACTAATACATCTTTCTCTCTCTGACATCTTCTTTACCCATTTATCCACTGATGGACACTTAAATTGCCTCCGCATCTTGCTGCAATGAACATAGAAGTGTGTGTATCTTTTTAAATTAATGTTTTCATTTCTTCCAGATAAATCCCTAGGAACGGAGTTGCTGGATCCATTTGGTATTTCTGGTTCAAATTTTTAAGAATGCTTCCTTCTGTTTTCCAAAATGGCTGTGCCAACAGTGCACAAGGGTTCCCCTTCTTCTGCATCCTTGCCAACACTTAGTGTTTCTCGTCTTTTCCAGATTTCCTACAATGTGCCTGTAGTTTCACTGATGGAGTCTCATGATACCAAGTGCAGACTGGACTGGGCATGTCTGACACAGCTGACCGCAAGAAATCCAAAGGATGAATAAGTGAAATGACTGAAAATGCTGAGTGCATGTGACTGGAGGAGTGGCCAAAGGTGAGACTTCTTTAAAAATCTGTTAATTCAGAAACTCTGCGCATGCCAAGGTGTTCCAGGAACAGCCAGACACAGTTTGGGCCCAAGAAACTCATATGGTCTCCCAGGAGGCACATCGGGAAGGCAGCATAGGGTCTGGTTAAATGAGGCATAGCAAAGAGTTTGGTGGAAGCTCAGAAGTGATATGTGCTAAGACTTCATAGAGCTGGCAGCCTAAGTCAAGACCAAGCGACTGGTAATGTTTAAAGGGGAAAAAAATGGTGGAAGAATGAAGAAAGAGAAGGGGTTATGAGGTGTCCAAATACATGAAATTAGGGTAGGAAAAGTGTGTTTGTTTTGAATGGAAACATATGTTGGCTTGAGTGGAAAATGTATACATGGCAGTGGTGAAAGGTGGGTCAGGGTAAGATCAGAATTTTTTTATGGACAGATTGATGTTTTAACCAATAAGCAAAGGAGTTTCAGTGAAGGTTTCAATAGGAAAATGGTATGGTGTGTAGAGCTGCTTTGACAGAGAAACTTTTGGGAGAGAGCAACTAGTGGCGGCAAATACTCAAGAAGAGCTGAAAGTCATGACAGGAGTGGCCAATGTGGCCATGGAGAGGTATAGACTGCTACACCAGATATTTGAGAAGAATTATACAACCTAGTGACTGGTTAAGAGCTATTTGTATATTTTGAACGACTGAGAGATGTTCACTAAGAAAATGGTGACAGATTTTGAGATATTTTATGGGATCAACAAAAAAGGAATCTGGTTTGAAGATTTGAAATTTGAGTGATGATATGCCAGACATTTAGAAGGGTTACAGATAGGAGGGCAACTTTCAGGTAAGAGGCAATGCTAAAAATAAAAACTTGTTAGGGTAAAGTTGGCAAATAATTATTGGTATTTTTCCTTTTCCCGTTTCATTGAGCCAACACAATCTCTAGTGGGTATAAATAGAAGAGCCATTTCATCTCCCATTCAAGTTGGGACATTGTGAGAATGAGAGGGCAACTGTGAGTAATTACAGCGGATAAGGAGCAGAGAAGAAGGGCTGTCCAGAGCAAGTGAGGACGTACAGATTCCAGTTTATAAGCGCTCTCTTACTTTTTCAAGGTTGGGGAGCTGCCCATTCCTTATCTTTATTACTGCTCTTGTTTTCTCAAAAGGAGTCAAGTGATTCAATTAACGTCGCTTCACTGTCATTTGAGGCCACAGTGTATTCTGGCAAAGGACCCAGTTTTAGACACCTACACAACAAACACAATGCTAATGAAGTAGTTTATGTCCTATAACTCCTCTCTATTGACGCTCCTGGCACAGCTAATGAAGTGTGGAGGGGGAGGGCCTGAAGGGTGTGCACGCGCGTGCGCGATGCTGTGCACACACGTGCTGGGGACGAACAGGCAGGGAAGTGTTCTCCTTATCCTGTAGAGGTGATTCGTTTGGTAGTTCCTTTGCTGCCAAAAGTAGTTTAACAGAAGAGCAAAATTGATATTCAAACTGAGTCTGACTGTGGAGAGCATTCCTGCAGCTCTCAGGTAGGAAGGCACTCAAATCCAACTCAAAATGCTAAAGAAAGCTGTTTTCGTTCAGACTCAACATTGTCATCTTCATTTAAGAACATGTTCACATGGTACCCTTCTTCAGGGAAGGAAGTCAACTCTGGAAGTACCCTGTAAAATGTAGGGGTGATTTTTCCTAGGGCAGGGGACTTTTTTTGCCTTTACTGCCCATTAGGCTTCCTGCCTTAATAATTTATCGGGCTTTTTATTCCGAGTAGATGCTTCACATTTCTCTTGATGCAAACGGAAACAGGATGTGTTTTGTTGGCGTTCTTTGACCTGACCTTTGAAACAACCACGTCATCTGGTTATTGTGTTATTTCTAGTCTCTGTGGTCTTATGTCTCAACGAACAGTTTATTTTTGAGAAAAATCTATTTGATTCTGCAAAAACTTTTCTATACCCTGCCTTCAAGAAGGAAGATTTTTCTACATATCTATTAGTTACAGTTTAAAAAAATGAGACAGAAGCTGTAATTTATAAATATGGCATCAGAAGCAAAGCATGCGATGATTTCTATGGTTCTTTGATAAAATGGCACAAAACCCAGAAAGGAAGAAAAGGCCCAAAGTATTGATCTATCTATATGAGACATATATATATATGGTCATATTTTACATTTTCAAACAGACTATACATAAAAACAAAATGCAAAACATTTTGACAAAATGGTACGATGAACAAATGTTTAAATGAGCACTATTTGGCTTCGATCTGTCTATAAGTTGTTTATCAGACCATATATCTTCATACAATATAGAAATCCCAGATAATCTTTAAAGAGTCAAACAACAAATGGACGGAAAAGGAAGGTCCTAAAATTATACTTGCAACCATACATACATTCTTTTTTATTTTTTTTAAAGATTTTATTTATTTATTTGACAGACAGAGATCTCAAGTAGGCAGAGAGGGAGGCAGAGAGAGAGGAGGAAGCAGGCTCCCTGCTGAGCAGAGAGCCTGATTCGGGGCTCCATCCCAGGACCCTGGGATCATGACCTGAGATGAAGGCAGAGGCTTTAATCCACTGAGCCACCCAGGTACCCTTATACATACATTCTTAACTCAAGATTATCATCAGAAAAGAGCAAACAAAAAATATTCTTAATTCTAACTATAAACTTGCCATTAGGGAGGGAGGGGAAAGGTGTGCATCAACAGGGCAAAATTTGTGTTTGGATATAAGTTCGTTTTACTTAATGTACACCAGCATTTCACCAGAATCTTATTAAGTACAGTTGCCAGCTTATCTTTTGAAAAGTAGATTTTTTTCATTATTTGCTTCCAACTTAAAAACAACAAAAAAACCCACAAAAAAACCTACCATCCATACTTTGTGTCAAACGCAATTATCTTTTTCTCACGATCTATTCATGATAACATAAAAACCTGACAAAAAAAGAGTTGACCACTCCTTCGGACCCTCTCTGATCCCATCATTCTCTCTGCCTCCACAGAAGCGGAGATAATCATTAGCAGAATTTTTTTTCTGCTATTACTGCATATATGTTAATAAATAAAATGTAGTGTTAATTTATGGGTTATGAAAGTTTCATACATGGCATCACATTCCCATAATTATTCAGCAGATTGCTTTTTTTGCTACTCAGCATGTGTTTTCTAGAGCTATTTTTTCCTTTGTTACTTTTGCCTTCCTTGGTGCCATTTAAAAATGTGAAATTTCTAACCTGTTACAATACAATAGGAGTTTTTCTCCTGTTACATTTATAGTTTATGGACCACTTCTTTCATATCATTACTATCACTGCAATCATTCTCTGTAATGCTGTTCTTTGTGGATCAGGAGGGACCACTTTTGGCCACCACAGAACAAAATGCGAGACCAGAGTGCTTGAGTATGAATTGATTAAATTGATTAAGTTATTCTGAAATTTGTCATTTTCAATGTCCTGTCATTATACAGGTCAGTGATGTATTTCCCCTTCAACAAGTTTTTTAGCTGTCCTATTTTCTCATCCAAATAGTTTCTGTTGGTTTTATTGTATATTTATTGCCTTAACGATACTAAGAAGGTTGCTAATAATTCTCCAGATATTAAACGTTGATCTGTGTGTAAAAAAAATCACAAGTAGATTTGATTAAATATCATTCATCTGCTGCTCTACACTGTTCAACGTACTTTTCTAAATGTTTCTGGTGCTATCTTTAAAGACAGCACTTTGTTCTTGGAAATCTCACGAAAGAAAGAAAAAGAATCATTATTTTTAAAATTATGCTTGAATATACTTAAGCCAACACTTAAGCCAATACTGAAACTTAGTGGCAAAGTAAGAATACAGCCAGGAGGGTGCCTGGGTGGCTCAGTGGGTTAAGCCGCTGCCTTCGGCTCAGGTCATGATCTCAGGGTCCTGGGATTGAGTCCCACATCGGGCTCTCTGCTCAGCAGGGAGCCTGCTTCCTCCTCTCTCTGCCTGCCTCTCTGCCTACTGTGATCTCTCTCTGTCAAATAAATAAATAAAATCTTTAAAAAAAAAAAAAAAAAGAATACAGCCAGGAAATAAAAATGAGCCTCAGTGGGAAAAATGGCCAGTTAATAACAAGATGAGAAGTCAGACTGCAAAGCATGGAAACTTTGGCTTTGTGCAAATAAAGCCTAACACAGTTGAAGCCAGAGTGAATCACCAGGAAACATGAGTAAGCAAATCTCGAGCAAGTGTGACATTGGCATCTAAAAATATGCAACACATCTGACTCTGATGTACACTGACGAGGCTCCCTGCTTTGACCTGTTCTGGGTCAGAGACCAGGAAGGCTCCTTGAAACTCCTGATGCTACCAGAGGGAAGAAAACGCTGCCAGACAGATACTGGGATAAAGGCTGCTTGAGTCAGAAACGCACACATCTCTACCCCATCTAGTAGGATCTGGAGTCATTAAATAAATGTCTAGAAAATGCTTTACAAATCAACTATAGTAACCCAGACGAGATACCATAGCAACAGCATTTAATGACTCAGCGGTGTCTGAGAAGAATGGAGCAGAGGCACCTTGAAGCATCTGATGATTTTTGCCGGGAGAAACAATCTCATCTAAAGGGTTTACTAATTCCAAGTACCAGGATTTTTCTCAACATTGATCCTAAGGAAAGGTTCAAATATCTAGGGCCAAATGCCACACAGGACAAGCTCAACAAATAAAGAAATGCTTGTCCTGAGTGTGGGGGGATTAGGTAGGGCTCTGTGTCCTTAACCCGCTCATGTTCCTAAGGACTCACTGACACCAGATGCTGGGGGTTTGAATCTGGAAAGGGTGGGGCAGGGTGCCAGGTGATGGGTGATGAGGAGAAACTCCCAAGAAAACCGTGGAGAAATCATTCTTAAATAAAATGAACACATTGTAGTCCCAGTGGAAACTCAGTCATGATCATATTCTACTGACTCCATCCAAACTTATGACAGCTTTCAATAAGTTCACTGGTATATGGCTTGCATGAAGGCTACTATCATATATTCCATCAATATCCAAAAGTAAAGAGAGAGAAGAAAAATATTCTATAGGTAATTCTTGCCAAACTAGACAAAATGATTGGTCTGAAGACAGGGTTTTTTAAATTTTTGCTTAAGTACTTGGCATATCCAAATTAATTCCCATCTCAGTTGTCTTAGTTCATGAGTAAATACAGTGTGTGGCATTTGCAAATTAGTCAGAGTTGAGTCTCTGGCTCCCACAGAAAGCTAATGGGCAAGCTTGAGAAGTTGGAGAAAAGATATTATTTCTAAGTGGTAAAATATACTCACGCACAAAATCACATTTTCAATGAATTAAAAAAATATCTTGCTGTTCCTCCCTTCCCCACATTTTTAATTCTTCTAACTCAAAATTTTGTCCTCTTTCTCTTTCCTTCTTTTTCCAGATAGAATTGCTGAAAGGCATCATTAGGATAGAGATTAACTTTTTCCTTGAGACACCTGGGTAGCTCAGTTGTTTAGCTTCCGCCTCATGATCTCATGCCAGGCTCTACCCTCAGTAGGGAGTCTGCTTATTCTTCTCCCTCTGCTTCTCCCCTCAGCCCTGAGCTCACGCTCTCTAAAATAAATAAATAAAATCTTCAAAAAAAAAAAAAAAAAAAAGATAAATTTTTCCTCAAATAGCAAAACACTTTAGTAGTGGCAGGCTCTGTGAAACTTACATGTGAACAAAAATGAAAATGCTTTTTGTGTTACAGAGAATCATGTCCTGATTCAGATTAAGATGGAAGAATTTTTTGGTGACAGATCCAAATCACTGAGTACTTCATATGTAGAACTTACAAAATGCACTGAATTAGAGGACAGCCAGTAGTAGCAAGCAAATGAGTGTTTGGATTTGGGGAATCCTGCTTAACGGAAATGTACAGATCTGACATAATGGAAATGCACAGATTGTCAGAGTTTATGAAAATCCTCTTCCTGCCTCACCATTTTTTAAAAAGATTTTATTTATTTAACAGAGAGAGATGACAAGTAGGCACAGAGAGAGAGAAAGAGAGAGGAGAAAGAGAGAGAGAGGAGGAAGCAGGCTCCCTGCCGAGCAGAGAGCCCAATGACAGGACTTGATCCCAGAACTCTGAGATCATGACCTGAGCCGAAGGCAGAGGCTTAACCCACTGAGCCACCCAGGCGCCCAGTGCCTGATCATTTTTAATATGCCTTGAGTGACTAATGAGGCTTTTAATGATACCATCTATTTCCACTTAGTGGTGGAACAGTTAATATGTAGTGGGAAAAAATAAGAATGAATATTCATAAATATTAAAATAGTTATTTACTTGTAGGATATATACATCTACTTCTTCACTCACCTTCCTCAAGCCCAGTTATAAACTTGTGGGTCTTGACAAGCAGAACACAAATAGAGCAGGTGCCTTTGTTAGTGCTGTAGGTATTTTCTGGCACTTAGATTGATACCAGCTGTGTGCTAATTAATCTTGGGATGGCCTAGATCACCAAATACTACAAAGCTAGAAATGCTCCCTTAACTTCTAGGAATGTGTCTGAATGTTGGCTCCAAATGCCCCTGGAGGTATGGGCCAGGTCCTAACAGCCTCTATGATGTGTTCTAGTCAGGACAAAGTAAGAACTGTTTGCATAAACATATGCCAGCAAGTCAGATCCAAGGGATAGTGGTGAATGGTGCTTTTGGGGACACATAGCTAACAGCATTGTCTGGTCTAATAATCCTGGACATAGATAGGGGTCCAGTATCCAGTCATGTGTTTGAGTGCCATTTTTTCATTAAATATCAGTACAGCATACCCAGCACATTTAAACCGTACTGTGCCATAGTTTACAGGTGTGGCTGTGCACGTAGCCCTTCAGCTATATTTAAGCAACATCAATAATGGAATTGACACATCGCTTCTAGGCCTATGAGATTAACTGGATCACTGAATGAGCAGTTTGGATAAGAAAGGAGAGAGCCTGAAAAGAAGAGACTGAGCACAATATGGCAATGGTTGCCAATATGCACAATATGGTTGGTTGCAATGAAGTCCTACTCTCTGGACATGCCTTTATTTTCTCTTCAATGGACTGAACGATCAAAAATATGGACTATAAAATGCTCAAGCATTGCTTCTTTCAGCCAAGTCTGATGAAATGCATGGATTGCATTGGGGAAAATGAAGAAAAACCAACCTGAAGACGGCAAGGGTCAGAGACCAGAGCACTAATGGCTTCCTCAGTTCAAACTTCGCCCGTTTGTTCATCAGGTGCCGACCACCAAAGATGAAGGCAGCATACAGAGCAGAAAACAGGAAAGATTTCTTCCTGCAACAGACAAAAAACCAGTATCTTAGAAAATAAAAATCTCTAGGCAGTTAATTTTTATTCATGAGAAATTTATATTTCCTAATTATTTGCAATTTTTTATACCAGTTTTTCTTCATAAGTGCTGAGAGTGTGTTCTTGGGAATGTGCCCCTTCACTGAAGAAAGAATGTTTAAACATCCTTTCGATGACATGGCATTCTATGGAAACCTCCCTTGACAAATTATGTCAATCTAGATTAGTCAGCACATGTCAGAATAGATCTGTGTCCTTTTGGAGCTCCATGACTTTAAAAATTTCAACAACATAGCATTAAGGTACAAAAAGAAAAACTTTCACTGAGGGATTCAAACACTAAAATCAAGCTACTTAGATTTAGGGCACCCCTAGTATGGATTCCTGAGATCTTCTCCACCAAAGGAGCAAGTATTAAGTTTGAATATGATCATTAATAATTGGGATAACTGGTCAACATCATACAATACAAAAGAAGAATGTAGGTTGTACCTGAAGTACACCTGCCCTAGAGCTTGAACCTGAACCTAATCAAAATCGGATTTTACTACCTATCCTTTGGAAATATAAACTGTGGGAGCTTCTGTAGGACAACTGAACTTTCGTCTTCAATAAGTCAGGAGTATGGAATCTAAATACGAGTCTCTTCTAGATTAAGGAGTGGCTTGAGAAACTATAATCAAAGGTAATAGGTAGACTTTGGAGGCTCTGTATTTGAGCAAACCAAATGGAAAAAGACATTTTTAATAAAATGAGAAAGTTTTTAGTCATAATTTTAAACATACTTAGTTACTATTTATGGGTGAAATTACATGTCTTGGATTTGATTAAAAATATGCTAGGAAAGAAATAAAACCAAGACAATATTCAGGGTAAAGAGATAAAACCAGATTAACAAAAGGACGAAGGAATACAGGCTTTTTCTCTTTTTGTCAGGCTTAGGTGGAACTCTAGTCAGAAATGTCCAAGCAATATGAATTAGAATCTCTAGGTCCTGCTGGTTTACTACTGTATCAAGAAGTAAACAGTGTTATTGATAATACCAATAAGAACAAAAACAAAACCAACACGATTCTATACAACTATGATTCAACAGAAAGTAACAGAGGGGGGTGCCTGGGTGGCTCAGTGGGTTAAAGCCTCTGCTTTCCACTCAGGTCATGATTGCCAGGGTCCTGGGATCGAGCCCAGATCGGGCTCTCTGCTCTGCAGGGAGCCTGCTTCCGCCCCCCCCCCCCCCCCCCCCCCCCCCTGCCTCTCTGCCTACTTGTGATCTCTGTCTGTCAAATAAATAAATAAAATCTTAAAAAAAAAAAAAGAAAGAAAGAAAAAGAAAGTAACAGAGGCCTTGTAAATGATTTAAACACCTGAATGAACTTCCTAAAAAAGCAGTATTTCTCTTAAGATGGACATTCCCCACTCGATGAGATTAAAAGGGCAATCATTGAAAAGTAAGTGATAAGTCTAATACAAAAAGCAAAATGAATTAGTTTTTTGCAAATGCCTCCTATTTTTCTCTCTGACACTGCTTGTGTGTGCTGCTGACTAAGGAGGGATCTAATTATTTTCACAAGCAACACACTTAGTAGGCATGTGACCTACTTGGTGAACACCACCCAGTAAAGTGGTATTTCCAGAAATCAACCCATAAAGATGGAATGAAACACTTTCCAACTGAGGTTCGCAGATTCTTTTGGAAACATAGGACCTGGGCACATTGTCACTATTTGCTAAATGTTTGTTAGATGATCATGGTCTTGTCATATCAAATTTTCTGACAGGGAAAAATAATTATGCACTGATGTCTTATGTGCTCAGGAAACATTAACTGCGTGAATGAACGGTTTACTTTCCCAGTAACATATGAATTACTAAAGAATGAAATATTCGGAAAAAACATGATCCATTTTCTTCCTCCATAAAGAAACAGGCAATTTCTATACTTCAAAGAGAGGTGGAAATGTGAGACAGTTTTATAGGAACGTTATTAAACATTTCAAGAAGAAAGTACTTTTGCCTGTAAGTATGTGTATCCGATAAATATGAATACAAATGTGAGTGAGTGTTTGTAGGTTTACTCATATATGTTATGTATGAATTTTGCAAGTGCGTGTCACTAAATTGAGTCCTAATCACCGCCTGCATTCACACCCATCTAAGCAAGGACTCGCGAAAAACCAAATTCTATCAAGTTAATGTAAGCCGTAGTAATATGAAATAGTCTATATTCTTTCCTAAAAATTTTAAAACAATTTTGTTGTTCTTTTCTAAGTTATAAAAGTAACGATGAGTGACAGTATTCGTGGTATGATTCAGGGAGGGAGTCCTGAGGGGGCCACTCAGTGCTAACGAGCTTTCTCCTTGATTTTCCTAATCACCTGTAATGTAGGTAAAGCATTGTCTTCATTTTACAGATAAGCAAACCGGCTTAGAGGTTAAGCCTCTTCTCCTGTAGTAAACTTTCCCAAGAAAAAAGGGTGCACCTGATGTGTTATCTTATAGCCACAGAAGAATTCCACAAGCCCTCCTACTGAATTGCATGGTCATTGTGTAACTGTGTGGCACGTTGCTAAACTGTGAATACACCAAGAGTAATCTCCATGCCTTCATGTTTCAACTATCATATTGTGAAGGTTTGGAACACTTTGATCCAGACCCTGTTTACCTCCTGGAGAATACAAATAATCTATATATGCGAAGTTCATTCAGGTGTTTAAATCATTTATATATATATATTTATATATAAAAGCTTTTCCTTAAATTGCTTATCATTCTTGCTCATTCTATCTAATTTGGATTTTGGTTATGGTTAGATTGTGTTTCTTGCAATTACGGATCAAATTAAATGGCTGTCTGTATGTGATCCTATCATTCTAGCCATTGAGGGAAAAATAATGTGCCTCGAAGAACCAAGAAAAATACAAAAATCTCCCCTCAGGATGTTTTCCTCTGCATTTCTTCAGCTAAGAATGAGAATTAGTCCTAATGCACTACTAACTTCCTGGCACAGACCCTTCTATTTTCCATGTGTTTTCTAAAGATTATCTTTACCAACCTTCAATTCCATAGCTAGGGCAACCAAGTCAATTGATATAGACACAGAGAATCTGAGAATTGCCAGAGACCTTAGAGAGATTGAGCCCAAATTTCTCGTTCAACAGAAGAGGGAATGGGGGATAGGGTGTGGTGCTGGATGACATTACTTTCCTATGGTCACATAGCTACACACTGTATATGGGCCCAAACTACCAAAATTTTGCTCAAGCAGGTAGGTAAACATAACTTAATTGTCTAGGGTATATCTGAGTCACCTGCTATAATACAAATAAATTGCTTATTGTATACTTTCTAAATCTATTGTGGTGAAATTCAAGTCTGTAATGCTTTCAGTTAATTCAGAATTAACCTTTTACTTCTTCTGTAAGAGGGAGTCATCTAAAGGAGGCATGAACTCTTACCTCTTCCAACTGAGAAATCCAAAATGTATCACTTATAGTTGAATGCATTATGAGTTTTTTCCATTTAACTTAGAATAAATTAAGATTTTCATTAACATACTGGGCAATTTAAATGGATTCAAGCTGCCGTTCGGTTCTGCCATCTCTTTGGTAAAGATTCAATCATTGTCAAGTGAATAATGACTTCCTACTAGCCCACTTACTATTTAATAGGGATAGATGACTTCCCTAATGCTTCCATAGTAATCTAATAATACTTCATATTCTGGCAGGCCTCCATAGCTGGGTATAATGGTAACACTACATTGTTTTGTTACTGGATCATTAACAATTTCCAGAGGGTAGGGACTCCTACCATTAAAGAATCTTAAATGTATATCATATAGCCTAACCCTTCACCATAGGGGCCCAATACCTTTCAGGACAGTGCTTCTGTAGCTATAATTACAAAGTAACCAACTAAATAAAGAAAACCCAAATGAAATACTGATGTGTTTTGAGCTTGTTGCCCTGGTATTCACTCTTTTTCCCCCTTCCATTTCTGTCATTGATGTGAATGGACATTAGCCCGTAACTAATAAAAACAAATAATCGCTTTATCATTTATCCTCAGAAAGCTGGACTTCTTTATCATGTTACCCTCATCCAAAACATTCCTAGGTGTTGTTTTTCCTATTCTCACCAGAGTAACTGCTAATGATTTGTACTTATTGTTCTAACCAATAACACTTGTCATAGACTGTGTATACATTCAAACTGCCCCCCTCGGCCCAACCCCTGAGCTTCTACAGAAATCAGGACCTAGCTTGAGTCCCTTTAATACTCACTTCCAGATTTCTGTTGGCTGACTTGTGCACTTCTGAAGAGTCAGACAAGTTCATTTGAGAATGGTGACACTTTCAAGTGGGTAGTCTTTCAACACAGGGTATTTGCTAATGAACACTATGGGGGGAGATGGCCTGAACGCCTTTGTGCCTTAGTGACCTTGCTTTTGTGGTTACCATGCATGTGTAAAGTACAAGGGTTGTGAAAATGCAAACAAAACTTCGAGGAAGAAAAGAAAAGGACCCCTGAACACCTCACCTGCTTTGCCTGATAGCTACCAAGCACAGAACGTTTTCTAGTTGAGAAAATTTTCCAAAGAGTCTAACTGGGGGGGAAAAAAAAGCTAATTGGAGAGGCCATATCTCTTTTAAGACTTCTCCTTTAGTTCAGCTCCTGATTCGAATGAGGAAGCAATTCAGGATTCTGAAAGTAATTTTAAGGCCACAAACAAATTACAGACCCAGAGATGGAGGAAATAACACTTGGCTTTTTGCCAACAAGACATTCAGTGGACCATCATCAATGGTGGTCATAATTTGGTAAGAATATAAAAAAGAGGTTTTCTTGAGAGGGTGAAATTGTGCTCTGGGACTGGATTCTGTCCTATTCTTGAGAATTACCCCCAGCACTTCATACAGGCATTTCTCTACATTACAAATAATGGAAATTTTCCAGGAGTTGCTATTCACAAGTAAATTATAACTAGAAATTAACTCTGCCCAGAAATTCTGACAAAGAATGATGTAGAGAATAATAGTGGAAATAGATCCATAATAGGTACAAATGAATAGTGACTTCATAATTGCAAGACAAAGCTGTGACTAAAGAAAAGAGTGTTATTCTAACCAGTTATGTGTGACCCAAGAAGCCAAATAGTTTCTGAGTCTTTTTGAGTTGCAAATACCTCTTTCTTATTTTACTTTCCTCTCAGATGCAAATTGAAAGATCACAGGTTGTCCTTATTTATTTAAAAAACAAACAAAAATAAGGGCGAGAAAACCATTTTTTGTAATTCAGTCTTTCTATTGTTGAAGTAGGCCACGCTCAAGGTAGACTTGTATTTAGTACTGTGGATTAAAGGGCGTGGCTGTGTATCTCTTTCTAGGAAAGTACACTACTCCTAAAACAGACCCGTTACACAAGATTGCTTGTACATATATGGCAACATACCATTTTTACCCCTTGTCCCCTTTTTAAAACTCTTGATGAATTCTCTTTTCTTTTTATAGGGGGAAATAGGATCTTTCTACTTTCAAAATGTTAAAATCACATACACACAAAGCCCCATAAATAGTGTAGATAATAATGTCTGTTAAAAATTCTGAGGAAGGAGATATTGCTGTGATTAGAAAATGCTCTGTGGAGGGTGGGCTTTGAGGCAGACCCTTTGAGGCTTTGGATGGATGGACAGATGTAAGTGGGAATTTGGGGTGGGGAGAAAGCAGCGCCTCTAGGCATAAGCTACGCTGGGCATGTGTCAGACCCGATGTTTCCTCAGTGGGTGGGAAGACATGAGAGAAAGTCAGATTAAAGTTCTGGCATCTCCTCAAGGTTGTGCAAGGTGTGTGGTCAGGAATGGGTTATGACTAGTAGTTGAAGTATAGTACTGGAATCTGTGGCTTAATTTTCCTTCCTTTTAAATAAATAAGAATAGCCTCACTCATGGGTATACCATAATATGCCTTGGGGGAGAGAGGAAGAGGGAAGTAAAGATAGATGGCGATGCCCTGGTTCAGGCCATGGAGAGCGCTTCAAGTCTTTGAGCTGGGATGGGGAGGGGCGGCAGGACGGGAATAAAGAGATCCGTTCACGGGGAAACTTGGCATTGAGTACTTCTCTTCTAATGGGTAGATGTGGCTGAAGTTTGACTCTAGATCTCTAAATCAACAGACAAGTTCCCCATAGCCCACACGGGCAGCCTCGGTAGCAGCTGGGGTTCCTGAGTGCCGTGGTACAGATGGAAGGAACTTCTTTAATGAATTGCTCTTCCCAGGAATTATCAGATGGGACCAACTTGAAGTTTTATTCACTTGAAAATGACTATTCTCCTGTCCTGAGAAAAGAAGAGCAAATTTCGAGGCCAACCGTGGCATTGTTTCCAGAAAGCTGATACTTGGTTCAGTATCCCCTAATAGTCCTCCAGAGCAAATGTCCCTTTTAATCCTAAAATACTGCATCTTACAGATATGCCAGAATATTTTTTCTTTGTGTCAGACGACATGGTTTTATAAAACTGATCAGAAAGATTCGAATTCAGACTTAGAATTACAGATTTTCGAGAACACAAAAACAAAGGAATAATTAAACTTCTTGCTTTGGCAAAGGTTAGAGTTTCTCATCTCCTTGGAAAAAGTAAAACTTGCAACCACCTGTGAATAAAAACTTTGTCAGGGGTCCTGGTAGACAAATCTCCCACTTCAAACTAATGACGAGCGGCGGCACCGACAAACTTATTTGGAGTTTCTGGTATGTCTGAGAGCGTGGCTCAACTTGATTACCCGGTACTGAGGGTCACTCTGAAATAGAATTGCCAAGTTACGAAGTAACTGTCTTGTTATCCACTCCTGGTGCTTGCCATGGTAAAACACGACGTTCTAGAGGTCGTGTAAAACAACAGTAAATAACCGTAAATAGGAGACAGCATGCAGAAAGAGAATTCAGAAAGTGGTTCCATCAGCACTTCACTTTCATGTGCTCATTCCCTTAAAGAAATGCCCTTTGTTCTAAGAAAGAGAAAGCTTTCATTCGAATTTCCAATGAAGAAGTGCTCACCCATTAAGACCATGATAATGAGTAAAACGAATGTGATAATGAACACAGAAAGCAGACTAAAATTCTGAACCGTCTTCTATGATATAAGAGCGGTGAGTGACTCCCTGTTAACAGATTAAATTTTACCTTTTACAGTCTTAAAATCTACCACAAAGTAGAAATAAGGGATTAGGGATTTTTTTTTTCTCTGAAAATAAACTTTTTTCAGACCAGAAGTTACACAAAGCATGATTAATTATGGGCTTGGGTCAAGACCGCAAATTTTTGTTTGGTTTGTTTGGTTTTGAATCCTGCTATCTATTCTAATGGCCTGCGCACCATAGAAATAGAAAATTTTAAAAATCTTATATGATATTAAAATATATATAAAAATAAAAACTAGAGTCAAATACAGAATTTTGTTTCCTGCTTGTCTTCATCCTAAAGAAGCCCTGAAATGTTCTGTAGAAAATAGATTACTCTGAGAGGTGGAGACTAAAACCAGAAGTGAAAATACACTGTAAAAAGCATTTATGATTATTCACAATGGAACGGAAACCGGATTTCAGGTTTACAAGATTAAGTCCAATTCAGACACACAATTTTCCCAGACTTAAAATCAAAATGACAGCTGCACAGACACCAGCTCATAACAAGCACAAACATATTCAAATTTATGAGCTCTTTATACTCAAGGGCTAACCGTTTGAAGTGAAAAGTGACCCATTTCTGCCACAGTCTACTATCACCTTATATTTAGAGAGTTTTAGTTTATACTCGTTGCTTCAGACAACTGTAAAGAAGCTAGAAAATACTATCAAGGACAAAAAAACCCCACAACTACATGTTTTCATGGTAACTACTGGTTGATTAAATAGACTGTTGCATTGACTTTCCCCGTGGATAGAAATGTTGAAAGAGGGGTGGTGGGAAAAGCAATGAGAAAACATGTCCCAAATGCTATTTCTGGATTAGGGAAAAAATAGCTCAGAAGTGATAAGGATGATTTCGTGGTATAGCTCACAGATACGTTTTTTGTCACCAAAAGAAAATTTACATAAGATATGAAGCCTGAGTAAAAACTGGCAATGACAAGAAGGAATATATTATTAGCCAGGGAGTGGAAATGACAGACTTTTTTTTTTTTTCACCCATGAGATATCACCCAATTACCCAAGAAAGAACTCTCTTTGCCTTTTGAAAATAATAATGCGGCAAGATTTTGATTAGGGTATTCACATGGCTCCTTCCAGATATGAATGCTCATTCAGGGACAGAAGAAGATAAGGCCCAAAGACACTAGCTTTGAGAACTCCCGTAATGACGACAATTGGCCTCACGAATTGGACTGTGCTGCTTTCTCATCCCTGCTGTAAAAAAGCCCCACAAACGTCATGGCTTCAAACGAGAGGATTGGATTATCGTATTGTTGCAGAGTCAGAAGTCTGAAACGAGTCTTGTGGGGCTAAACTCAAGGTGTACCCCGGTTGTGTTCCTTCTAGAGGTTCTGGGGGGCAATCTCTTTCTTGGTCTTTTGTGGCATTTGGAGGCTGCCTGTCATCCTTGGCTTTCTTCACATTCAAAATGCATGGCTCCTACCTCTGTTTCTACGGTCACACTGTCTTCTCTTACTCTGTTTTTGTCATACTATCACCTCCTCCGACTCTGCTCTTACCTCCCTCCTAAGGACTCTTGAGATTACATTGGGTGCGAGAGATAATCCAGGCCCACGCCCTGGAAAGAACTATTCTCCAATTTTAAGGACTCTTATGATTAGATTGGGCCCACCGGATATTCCCGAACAATCTCATCTCCAAGTCCTTAACCTAATCGCATTTGCAGTCTCTCTCTGTTGCTGTAGAAGAGAAATACACATACAAATTCATAAATAAAACATGGATGTCTTTGGGGGACTATGATTCATTTGGCCACATGGATTAACTTGAAATTATAATAAGGTCTAAAGCCATTTTTCTGATGCAACTAACAGGGGACAACCCTACAGAGGGAAAAACTTTCTTTTCTATTCTTGCTTTATTAGACCCAAAGCCAGCCTCTTCCCTCCAAGTTAAGAAAGTACTTCAAGGGGCACCTGGGTGGCTCAGTGCGTTAAAGCCTCTGCCTTCGGCTGGGGTCATGGTCCCAGGGTCCTGGGATTGAGCCCCGAGTTGGGCTCTCTGCTCTACAGAGAGCCTGGTTCCTCCTCTCTCTCTGCCTGCCTCTCTGCCTACTTGTGATCTCTGTCTGTCAAATAAATAAATAAAATCTGTTTAAAAAAAAAAAAGAAAAAAGAAATTAAGAAAGCACTTTAAAATGCAAGGGCCTGAGAGTCACACTGTCACACAATTGTCCCAAAGCGACTCATATGCATGTGAACTCACAAATCAGTATTGGAAGTCTTAGTAGTAACATATGGTTTACCTTAGAACTGACTAAGTGCCAAAGCTTGGAATTTCTAGTAACACTCACACAATTTACTAGAAATAATATGTATTCAACGTATCTCCACTGTCACAAGTTCTAAATTGCTGTCTTAACACGCTTTTGTGACAACACAGATTGTTTGGCTTGGGACTATCACTTGCCTTTAAATCTTAAAATATACATTATAGCCTACATTTGGTACATTTTCCTATCTGCAGCAAGCCTGTTGTCCTGTGCTTCATCACTCTTACTGTTAAATCCCTGAAGACTGAGTCTTCCTCTCAGGGGGCTAAGAAGGAGCATTGTTCGATGTAGATGTTAACTCCTTTTCTGTAACTCCTTCTTCACTTGGTTTCTGGAATACTATCTTCTCTTAGTTCTTTCCCAACTTCACAGTCGGCACTTTTTTCATTCTCCTTTGCTGGTTCTCTCTTTATCTCCGCTATCTTTAAACCTTGAAGGGTTACCAGGGCTCAATCTATGGATCTCTCTCTCTTTTTTTTTAAATCTACCTGTGGTTCACAACGGGGGCGATGACTTTGCCCCTCAGAGGACATTTGGCAATGTGTGGAGACATTTTTGGTTTTCGTAACTGGATGGGGTTGGCTACTGGCACCTGGTGTGTGGAGGCCCTGGATACTGTGGAGGATTATCCAGCCCCAAACGTCAGTGGTGCTAAGGTTGAGAAAACTTGGATAAAAGAAATATAAAGAAATATCATCTTTAGAAGCGGGGCGGGGCACCTGGGTGGCTCAAGTCGGTTAAGCGTCTGCCTTTGATTCAGGTCATTATCTTAGGGTCCTGAGATTGAGCCCTGAGTCCCATGTTGGGCTTCCTGCTCAGTGTGGAGTCTCTTTCTCCCTCTTTCTCCCCTCCTCCCCCTCCACTTGCAGGCATTTGCGCGCGCACACACACACACACACACACACACACACATATTCTCTCTCTCTCTCTCAAATAAATAAAATCTTAAAAAAAAAAAAGAAAGAAAAGAGAAGAGAAATTGGAAAACTCAAGAGAATGTATATTAAAATGTGATATATCTTCAAAAAATGCATTTACTAGTTGGGATGATATCATTTATGCTTCAGATACACTTGGGCTGAATTGCTTCAAACTGATTTTAAGTGCAGAGTGAACTTCTTTTTTTCAAATCAGCAGTCCAAGTTAAAATTGAAGACAAGACAAAACAACCAATTCGGGTCAACTTTTCCTTCACAATTCTAGAATTAGGTTCACTTCTGCCTAAAATGGAAACATGGTACAGCCTGGTGATGATATGAATGATTAATTCTTCCCAACTCTACATTTTTTGCAGTCCTTTCCTTGCCATGAAGGTCACTGGGAAATGATTTGAAAGGAAGATTAGTCAAGACAGGTTGCCAAGACAATCCCTTATCCCACAGAGTTCCAATTCTTCTTGAAGTAGAATTCCAGGTGTGTTTCCCGTCATCTCTTTACTAACCAATCCTACAGTATAAGATAATTCCATAACAGCCAATCCTAACTTAGCTCTGGATGGGGCAATGCCATAAAAATACATTAGATTATCAGAATTTACAACTGTTATGTAGATCTTATAAGTTCTTACTGTCTTCTAAATCATTAAAGTATGATAAGTTGATAACAATAAAGATGTCTATGGCATAAACTTTTTAAAATTAACAGTAGGAAAAGCTCTATTTTGTAAGCCTCAGAATTTCATAAGGAAAATAGGAGCTCTCATATGATAAAATATGCCAAATGTGATAAAATTATTGTGCCATTTTCTAAATCTTAGAACAAATTACTCTTTATTTTTATTACCTACTCTCAGGCCTTTGCTCTCCAACATTTTCGCCGCATCAGGAGACACTGATTCTCCCCTGATGACTGTGTACAAAGCTTAATGAGTTGAAGAGGAAGCTGCTTTCTGTAATGTTCCCGTCATCAGTTTCCACAGGGGGAACCAGAGTGAAGCCCGCCAGATTGTGCCCAAAGCTGGCTTAGGAGTCTTTTCTCTTTCTGTTTACTTCATTTCCCACAAAGACCTTCACTTTGCTTCCTTTTCCCCCCCTCATTCACAGGTTCAAAGCTAGAAAAAAAGATGATAAAATTTTGGGGGAAAAATGAGTAATAGTAAAAATCTCAAGATCCATTAGGAAACTCCAACATGAAAAGCATAGCTTCCATTTCTTTAGAGGGTGAAAGAGAAATTCCTTTTATTTTTACAAGTTTCTTTGGACTTCTAGCTTGTGAGACAAAAATATTTTTCTTCCTTGTTGATCAGATGTGTCTTGGGACACAACTAAGGTACAGCTTGGATTGAGGAAGCATGGGATCTGATGAAAGAGACTCTCAAAATACAATGCTCACAGCAACCTTTTCTTCACAAGAAGGTGAAAATGCTTAGGGAGAGAAGAGAGTGTATCTGACTCACTGTTTCCTTGAAAGCCAGAAAGTTGATGTGTCTTCCCGTACATCCAAGAGCATTCCCTTTGGGGTGTGCAATAGGAGGGAATATGTCCTTCAGACCATGCGTGGCCACACGCCTGTGTTATGTCAAGAGAGAGCAACCACTCTGGAGAATAAACCTGAGTCTTTGCTTTTACTATTCTCTTTTCTACTGTTCTTCTTCATCAGGACAGATTTTCTAGGCAACAAATTTGAGAATATTGAAGGAATGGTCTTTAGTTAGCTATGCTTACACAGAAAGGTTTCCTATCAAAAGAAAAAAAGAAGCTTAAAAAAAAAAAAGGATTGACACGTATTTACTCAAGATATATCCTTTGATCTTAAGCATTTGGAACCAATTTAAGAACTGTGAGATATCTAAGAGCTATAACAACATTTAAAAGTATTTATGTGTTTGAATAGAAATGTCATTAATCTCATACAGTCATGAAATTCTCTAGGATTTGTAATAGATTTGATTTGATTTTTGTCTCTCAGACTATCTCCAAATGCTTTTACATGATTTGGATGACGCTATTCTGCCTATTCTGGAATCATGTCTTTACATCCTACATATATAGCTGTACTGTGATTTTCAAAAGACATCACACCTTTGCCCCAGCTTGCATTTGTGCAATGCCATTCTCACTATGTTGAATGCCCTTCCCACCTGCCCTCATCATTTTCTGGGAAGATATGTCCCGACTGCCTCTAGGTCAAGGTGATTGCACATCCTTCATCACCACTGAGCTTTCTATATACCTTTTGTGTACCTAATATCAGCGCCCTTACCCTATATATTTCACGTCTATAACTCTTAAGTGTAAGTTTACAGTTCTATAATCCTGAAGTATGTGAGAAGTGTGTCTTACTCAACTTTGTATGCCCAAGCCTCTATACCACAGTGCTGGCCTGAAGTGGGCTCCTAACATATGAATGGATGAATGATAAAGTGGATATTATTAAATTTTGGAAATACTTTAAGGGAAAAGAAAGAAATATATAACCGAGAGACTAAATAGGATAACCAATGCTCAAGTCTTGAATTGGTGCTTCAAATCCACTTGATTCTAAGTCCAAACAGCAAAAATTATATTTTATTATACTTCTTTTTTCCTTTGGAAGCGGAAAGAATCCTACAAATTAATCTGAATTCAATACTGTTGGCTTAAAAAGAAAAGCAAACAAACAACAAACCACCTTTCCTTGGAAATATGATTATGTTTCTACTGAGACATGCTCCTTCTGGAGTAGCTTACTCTATCAAACACTGCTCAGGAAGGCTGGGAAAGTATGATCCAACTTCTTTAGTTCTTGTTGGCCAGAGACTCATGTATTACTTTCTCAGTGGAACTGTTTGCAGAAAGTAAGCAAAAGACAGAATAGACAGGCGTGAAATGAGACCGTCCCCATGGTAGCATCACTTTCCACCTGATAACTGTACCTTCTTCTGCCATCAAGAGAATCTATGATTCGCCAACACATTCCAAGGCAAATTCTGGGAATGTCTAAGCTTAATCTGAAACCAAAATGATGACCCCAAACTGTCTATATAACTTTACAGTTCTAAAGAAATCATGTTTGTTTTGATCAGGATCATTCCACAATCAAAGACAACTCTAAGATACCATTTGATGCCTATCGCTAGGCAAAGGAGAAAGTGATAATACCTGAGTGAGGGGAGCCGCTTTTGCTGGCAGCCGCGAAGGCCAAATGACCTGTCTCTGGAAAAAACTTATCAAGAACTTGAAAACATTCATGTCTTTTAATCCTGCAATTCCACCTCAAGGAATCTCTCTAGCGCAAACAATCTTTTTTTTTTTTTTTTTTTTTTAATTTTATTTATTTGAGAGAGAGACACTGAGAGAGAGCAGGAGAGAGGAGAAGGGCAGAGAGAGAAGCAGACTCCCCATGGAGCTGGGAGCCCGATGCGGGACTCTGTCCCAGTGCTCCGGGATCATGACCTGAGCTGAAGGCAGTTACTTAACCAACTGAGCCACCCAGGCTCCCTAGCGCAAACAATCTTAAATATGGTAAAGGTACAAGTATCACGGGAGCCCGGCAGTGAAGAAGTGGACAACGTTTCATAAGAGTCAGGGATATACTGTGGTATATTCACTCAAAGATGATTAAACAACCACTAGAGCTATGTAAGATGCATATAGCTTTAATAACTATGGAAGCAAAAAGTAGAATGTGGTATAATTACAAGTTGAAAGAACGCCCTTGCCCCCAATTTATAGTGGCTATTACTGGGTGACAGGGTTATGCATGCTCCTTTTCTTCAATTTATTATGTATCGAAGTTTTTTTCTACTAGTTTAATAATGAAAACTGGGAATTTTTTTTTAAGATTTTATTTATTTGACAGAGAGAAACACAGTGAGACAGGGAACATAGGAAGGAGGAGTGGGAGAGGGAGAAGGAGGCTTCCCAGGGAGCAGGGAATCTGATGCGGGCCTGGGTCCTAGGACTCTGGGATCATGACCTGAGCCGAAGGCAGACCCTTAACAACTGAGCCACCCAGGCTCCCCAAGGATTTTTATAAATAAAACTAAATGACAAAAAGTACGTTTTTATTTCTAAAAGAACAAAAGGCTAACAAACATGCCAAGCATTTTGATGGTGGTTGCATATACATTATATAAAATCACACAAATTTTGTTCCACATATTTCTACAGTCTTACTGGAAGACGCTACAGCTGTCACTTACCATCACACCTACTGGAGTCACAAAGACATGGATTTTAATTCTGGCTGCCACATATTGGTTCTGGCATCTTTTTTTTTTTTTTTTAAAGATTTTATTTATTTATTTGACAGACAGAGATCACAAGTAGGCAGAGAGGCAGGCAGAGAGAGAGAGGGAAGCAGGCTCCCTGCTGAGCAAAGGGCCTGATGTGGGGCCTGATCCCAGGACCCTGAGATCATGAGCTGAACTGAAGGCAGTGGCTTAACCCACCGAGCCACCCAGGTGCCCCCAGCTCCGGGATCTTGATCTTGAATAAATTCCTTTACAAATTTTATCTGTCTCAATGTCCTTACCAGAAACAAACAAACAAACAAACAAACAAACAAAAAAACAAGAAAATAACCGCTGTTCATCAGGCTTATCATAAATCCTCAAAATATTGGACTTGGTGGCTTCTGATGTGTTGTAAGTATCCAGTACATGATACCTAATGTTGCTGCTCACTATCAAGAAAAAAAATAATAGAATCAAATGCAAAATCAGGCTACTTGGGCCTTTATTGGCCAAAAGCCTTTCAAGTTCCGTTTAGTCGGTTTATTTATTTATTTATTTATTTATTTATTTATTTTTAGTCACTTTGAAGTTACACCTGACCCCAGCAGTCCTGTGAATTTGATATTGACCCTGTGTGTATATTTCAAAGAGCAATCATTAAGCAAAACAGCACAATCCAAGTTTGCCAGTAAACAAGAGCTCTTAAGAAAACAAGTCACTTTGATATCTCAGCTTGAATATGGAGCAAAAGAAGAGTATGAAACAATAATGTAAGCACTTTACTCTCATGAGAGCATGTAGACAGGATGCAGGACATAAGTTCCTTTGCGGACACCTGCAGGTAGGCAGAAAGCTAACTGAACTAGCAAAAAGCAGTCTATTTAGGAATAGTTACAAGAATGGCTATAGCGAAGTCTTCTAAATTAGATATTTCTAAAGTAAAATGAAAATAAAGATATTAGGGGTAGATATCCTTTTCTTTCTGACCTATATACAGAGTAAGAAAAAAACATGGCCCCTTTTATAGTTATTTAATTACTAGGGTAGCAGTAAAGAAAGGAATTAAATGTAACCATTTGGCTGATTTATGCGGCAGTTAAAAGGCCCATGAAATGTTATGACGTGAATGTTGCACACTGGACCCTCTTTTCACAACTTTAAAAAATGCTGACTGCAGCAAGCCTGAGCGAGGTCAGGCTGGCCAAGCACCTGGGTGAGTGGAGAGGTCACACTGCCCTGCGAGGTCGTTGCTCTCTCTGCCTGGGAGGGGAGGGCTGAAAAGCAAACCCGGCTGCAAGGTGAAAGTCTGATCTAACCCAGATTTGTCAAACAGACAATGATGTCAGCAGACATTTAGAGGCTATCTGCAGGATACAGATATGGCCCTATCTGATGATTCCCAGACCAGCTACTGGCCAAGAGTCCGGCCTCGCTGCCTCCCGGCAGACACCAGCTCTCTGACCCGAAGTGCACCTTTCGCTCTAGGCTCACAATAGCTCATGATCTTAGGTAACTGGTTTTCCAACTTCTAGTGCTGCCTTTTGCCCATGCCTTCCCTAAGACCTTTAGTGGAAAAGAGTCTAAGTCAAAGGGCCGAAATTATGAAAGTGCTTTGCGAGGTTCCTCTTCTCAGCAGGATCTTCGTTTGGCTCCTCGAGGCTGTCTGGGGCAGAGAAGAGGGCTAACTCCAGCTTCGCAGCGGCAGGAGATCATCCCATACCTAAACAGCCGCAGGCCGGAGAGATCTGTGTGACAGGTCTCCCTACGAAGGAGCACCAACAGGGGAAGTTTTAATCCCAAGAGTGCCATGTGCTGCCAAAAATCTAATCTCTGTTTTTGGAGTTCAGTCTTCCCTCCAGTTACAAACTCTCTGTGGCTACGTCCTTTTGAAGTGCTTTAGTATATAAAATTGTCAATGACATGGCCTTGTCTGGCATAGGCTGCACAGTCCCGTATTCTCATCCATTAACCGTATATGATAAAACAAAAGCATTACCTAAATGACACCAATGTGAGCATTCTTTCTTTCCTGTTAAACAGATATATTCTGGGGGTAAATTGACTGACTCCAACAATTTAAGTCATGTATTCACTGACATTTCAGTTTTCTATATTCATTGAAAACTCATGTTTAGTCTCTGTAGCCAGAACAAATAAGAGAAGTTGTACATTTTGACAGCACAAATAGTCAGTTTTCTGACTATATAGAAATTTCAGTTTTCTGTATTCATTGAAAACTCATGTCTAGTCTCTGTAGCCGGAACAAATAAGAGAAGTTGTACATTTTGACAGCACAAATAGTCAGGTAGAAACATTCATTTTCTATATTCTTTTCCAGTTCCAGTTGGAGCTCCTAATTATCCATTCAAGAGGTATTAATTGAGCACCTACAGCGTGCCAAGTGCAATTCGAGGCTCTGAGAATACATCAGCGAACAAACCAGACAAAAAAGCCTATTTTCACGGAGGTTACAAATCTGGAGACAGGCAATAAATAATAGGATACGTTAGAAGATTATAAATACTACAGAAAGAGGAAAGAGTTATGCAGTGTAAAGGCAAAATGAGGTGAAGAGTAGATGGGAATTTAAAATAGGAGAGAGTCAGGGTAGGCACGCTCAGGTGAACTGGAGCAGAAGGCTTTAAGGGAATGAGGGAGTGGAACGGGGCGGGAAATGGTGTAGTGTGTGAGGCATGAAGTCGCCAGGGCAAGAACTATCTCCGGGGTGTAAGTTTACCCGATAGGGCCAATTTTGTCTTTGGAAAATTCAGTATCCAACGATATCCTTCGAGAATATGCCGATAAGTGTGTATCTGAGCAATAATTCTGCTTCTTCCAATAAATTCTCAAGTCGGTACAACTGTTTGCATATTCATGAATGTCATTCAAGAATAACGAGCATGAAAATACCTAGACTATGATTTTCAAGAAGTTTGTTAATTTGTAGAAGTAATCTCATTAAGGGGATGATTATACATCTGAGTTACTAAGACATTCCAGAACATTTGAATTTCTGATAGGATCTCTTGTGAAAGAAGTTAAGGCAGTCCGTAGATAGAAGATTATAAGGTTACCATGGTAGAGTCTTGAATTAAGACAGATCTAAAAGTAGCTTGACACTAGAGATGAATTTATTTAATCTTTCTTACAAAGAAGGTGTGTGCTGTTCTTTCAGGATTTCCTCTTGCAAACCTAGACTTGAATATACAAAAGCAAAGTCTGGTTCTTCAAGAATTTAGCAGGATTATTCCTGAACTGGAGACATAATTTGATTTCCTACAAGCACATTAATTCTGCTTCACTTGCAAATTGGTTTTAGGTCCAAATTGCGAAAGAAAGATAATAATTCCTGACAAGGACAAGGAAATAGGTTTTCCATTTTCTTCCTGAGTCAGCAAGAGAGTGTTGGACACAAGTGACTTTCTAATATATATTTCTCTAAATATACATATTAAGAAGCAAAGTCTAATGGTAATGTGGAAATCAGAACTTTATTTTTAAAAAGGCAAATGAAAATGAATACAGCTTTCAGACTAAAAAAGGAACTAACTTAAAAATATATATATTCTGGGGCACCTGGGTGTCTCAGTGGGTTGAGCCTCTGCCTTCAGCTCAGGTCATGGTCTCAGGTTCCTGGGATCGAGACCCACATCAGGCTCTCTGTTTGGCAGGGAGACTGCTTCCTCTCTCTCTGTGCCTGCCTCTCTGCCTACTTGTGATCTCTGTCTGTCAAATAAATAAAATCTTAACAACAACAACAACAGATATATATGCTGTGACAACTTCTATTGCCATTAAAAAAAATTAGGTCTTTTACTGCAGGGCTTAAGTGAGTTGAGGTGAATTTGATATTTTCAATCAATAGGCCAATCCCAATTTTAGGAAGTCATCATAAAGCAGAAACATAAACACTTCAAAGGTAAGTTTTCTTTTTGGACACAAAACACAAATAGACATTTCCCTAAAGAAGACCTACAGATAACCAGCAGACACATGAAAAGATGCTCAGCATCACTCATCATCAGGGAAATGCAAATTAAAACCACAAGGAGATGTTACCTCACACCTGTCAGAATGGCTAAAATTAAAAACACAAGAAACACCAAAGGTTGGTGAGGATGTGGAGAAAAATGAACCCTTGTGCACTGTTGGTGGGAATGCAAACTGGTACTGCCACTGGAAACTGCTACTGGCAGTAGCATACTGTGGAAAACAGTATGGAGTGCTCTCAAAAAGTTAAAAATAGAACTACCCTATGATCCAGAAATTGCACTACTGGGTATTTAGCCAAAGAATATGAAAACACTAATTTGAAAGGATATGTGCACCCATATGTTTATTGCAGCATTATTGACAATCATCACATTATGGAAGCAGACCAAGTGTCCATCAATAGATGAATGAATAAAGCAGATGTGGTGTACAACCGACTGGATCACCCAGGTGCCCCCCCCCCCCGCAACATAGTGACCAGTCTTAAACAAAAAATGTCAGATCCTAGTTGGAGTTGAGGGGGAGGGAGGCTGGCATCAAAAAAGGGAGCCAGGATTGGAATTCCCATTAATGGCAATTTAGTAACTCAATGTTGGTCCCTTGGTGGCTCTCTGGAGGCCTCCCAAGGAAGTGTATGTGTGGGTGGTGGTGGAAAATTAGATAGATGAACATTTTCTTCAACTTTCTAACTGCTCAGTGGTGCTATGACAATGGAGACAGTTTAAGAGGGTTTGCAGGGGCTGGTCCTCTAACATTCATCTGCCAGTTCACATTTTCTGACTAAATGCTTTCACCAGCTAACCTTACATGTTTCTTAGTATGGACCACTGACCACGTGCCTCAGAAGCTCTTGAGGTGCTTGTTAAGACTGTGGATTTCACCTCAGACCTTCTGAATGTAGAAGAGTGCTATGGTCTGAACGCTTGTGTCCCCCTCAGAATTCATGTAGAAATCCTATTTATTTATTTATTTATTTATTTATTTATTTCTTCTTTCTTTCTTAAGATTTTATTTATTTGACAAAGAGAAGGAACACAAGCAGGGGTAGTGGGAGAGGGAGAAGCAGGCTTCCTAGTGTGCATGGAGCTGGATGCGGGGCTCTGTCCCAGGACCCTGGGATCATGACCTGAGCCAAAGGCAGAGACACTTAACGATGGAGCCAAAGGCGCCCCTCATGCAGAAATCCTAACCTCCAATATGATAGTGTTAGGAGGTAAGGCCTCTAGGAGGTGATTAGATCATGAGGGCGGAGCTCTTCTGAATGGAGTTTGTGCCCTTAGAAAAGGGGCCCCAGAACGATCCATGTGAGGTCAAAGAGAGAAGGCAGCTGTACGTTCTTATCAGACAATGAATCTGCCAGCATCTAGATCTGGGACTTCCCAACCTCCAGAACTGTGAGAAAAATTTCCTTTATTTAAGCAACTCAGTCTGTGGTATTCTATGATAGCAGTCTGAATAAAGAATAGAGTAGCTCTGAAAGTCTGTAGTTAAACATGACTTTTAGGAGATTTTTAGATTGAGGTCTGACTTGAAGAACATGATTATTTAGCTTCATGTGGTCAGCCACCATCATCCCTAACCCTCTGGATTCTTCAATTTCCTATTCCAAAGATAACACAACTTTCCTATAGAGCAACATCTATTATATCCTACAATCAAATAAAAAAAATTTCTGGCTAATATCCTGTTTACAAATATATATATATATATATATATATATATATATATATATATATCAGTGTAGTACAACTGGGAAAGACTTTGAAAGAGAGGAAAACAAAAGGAATGGGCAAATGCATCAACAATACAGACAGCACCTTGCACTTTAATTGCCCTGGTACCTTGGTAATGGAAGGTCAGCCCACGACTTACGAAGCTTCTGAAGTGTCTCACTTATGTGAGAATTTAACAAAAACACTGACTCAGTCAAAGATTCCTTGCCCTTTTAAACAAAGCTGAAACCTAGGAACAACATATTTACTCTTCTTCATTAGTAATGAGTTACTTCCGGTAAAAGATGTAATTTTCCAGGAATTGCTTTAAGGGTGATGATTTAATAACAGAGACCAAAGTTATTTACTTATCTCCTAATTAACAAAAATTTGCAAAGCCTTATGGTTTATGGTACAAAACTTTGCTGAATTAGTATTACTGAGAGTTTATCTGGGCTCAGAGAAAAGAGAATCCCAATTCATTCATTCTTTCATACCATTACTCACAAATATTTTCAATAAGTCATTAAGTGCTGTGTGCAAGCTATTGAAGAGAGCTCACAAAACAGACGTCTTCCCCTGTTCCCTGGAGACTTTAACATCTTTTGGAGGTAACAGACAAATACATGGAAAAGTGGAGAATAAATAATAAGGAAATATTCAAAGAAGAAGAAGGAGGAGGAGGAGATGGAGGAGGGGGAGGGGAATGCGCTCTAACTCAGATTAGACAGGATGAGAAGGTGGGTTGAAGCAGCTTTGGGCAAAGAGCCAGAGTCAAGAAAGAAAAGCACATTCCAACTTTACAAAATTTAGTGTGCTTGACTTTGAAATCCAGAGTAGGTTGGAGACCACTAAGCTGAATGTCCAAGAAGCAGGTGGAAGCAAGATCATGAGAGCTTTTATAGATCATGTTAAAAAGTTTCTTTTTAACCCTAAAACCAATGGGGAGCCACTGAAGAGATTGAATGAATGAAGTCAACATGCTTTCATTTGTGATCTATGAAGATTCCTCACTGATTAAAAAAAAATGAGGAGCTTGAGTCAGTCTTGAGTAAGGGAGTGGCAGAGGTTTTAGATAAGAGAAGGGCAGGTCCTGGAACTTAGGAAAAGGCAGGCGAGAGCAATGTAGTTACAGGAAGTTTTCCTGTCTGCACCCTCCCAGCAGGGGGTGGGGTGGGGGTGGGGTGGGGGGCGGTGTGTCCTTTCACAGTAACCTATCATACGGTCAAATGTCTGGTGTGTGAATGTACAAAATTAATCAGGTGTTTTCTGCAAGACTCCACTCACACATTTCTGTGCTGAGCATATAGCAAAGTATAGTATTTCCTCATTGGTTAGTTGCTTATCGTGTTCTTAGATATAAAATTATGCCCCCTCCCATCACGTGTCAACCACCGGTATGCAGGTTAGTTATAGGACTAAGAAAACAGTCATCCATGTTTCCAGTCAATAAGACAGAACATGTAAAGGCAAGTTCTCAGGTTACCTGGAATACATTTTTTGAAAATCTAAGAAAGGCTGTACTGCTGAGGATAAATAAAGCATGTCACTGAGTCACCAGGATTTTATATTCATGCCTTAAAGAACTTTAGAAAGTACGGATTTGTGCTTCTTTTTCCTACCTAGTTACAGACCTGACTTCTGGGAGTAGCCATCTTGCAGCCATGAGAAAGGACGGTGGCGTAGAGAGACTAGCTGAGCCTGGTTTTCTGATAACATCACTGAGCTGCCTCACCAACTCTACTCTAGACTTTTGTTGAATGAAATAAGAAAATCCCCCTACTTAATGAAGGTTCTATTAGTTGATTTTCTGTTCTTTCCGGCCCAACACTCTTAATAGCCTCGATTTCTATTGAAACTTCTTTGAACATCATGTACCAAATTCTGTTGCTGCTGACACTATGTGGGATTCTGTGGTGATTTAATAACACGGATGAGAACCAGCAAGCCATTACCTCCAAAACCTAAATTCTGTTTGTTTGTTTGTTTGTGTATAAAAGATTTTATTTATTTATTTGTCGCAGAGAGACACAGCGAGAGGGAACACAAGCAGGGGAAGGGAGAGAGGGAGAAGCAGGCTCCCTGTTGAGCAGGGAGCCCGATGTGGAGCTCCATCCCAGGACCCTGGGATCATGACCCAAGCGGGAGGCAGACACTTAATGACTAATGGCCATTCACCCAGGGCCCCAACCTAAATGTTTTTAAAGTGACATGTGTTTAACCGTCTACGAAGATGCTAAACTCGCAGATCCATGGGAGTTGTGTTATTACGAAAAAACAGCAGGAAAACAAAACGCAGAAAACTCTCTGCACACATGCAGGGCATTCTGGCCACAATTCTTCTTTAGTCGAGCTTGACTGATCAAGTGTTAAAAATGACGGAGCCCTGATATTCAAGCAGAAGCAACATAAGGATCCAAGGGAAAGTGGCTTCCCAGAAAAACAGAAGGGAAAATGTTTTGTGGACAATTTTAGGCACACTGAAGTTGCACAACAGTAAGTACTGCACACGCGCGTCACAAGTGTCAGTCATCAGGGGCCGGACGGTTTACTTTAAGCAAACATAATTATGTGGGCTGAAGGCTGCAACAGCTATATTTATTCTAAGGTACGACCTGTTTGGCTGGCTTCAGATTTTCAGAGTTGTTTCTATGCATATGACTAGAAATCGTTTTTATATCAAAGACAGCAGATTTATATTTGTGCATGAGTGTATATTTATATTGGCATTTAAATGCATATAAACACAGCAAAGCACATCTTTCTGTTCAAGGAGATGGTATGTGAGTTTAACACAGTATAAGGATCCTTTGAGACTTCTTACTCCCACTTACCTGGAGAAATTCTGGGGGCACCTTTCCTTCATTTTCTTTGTAACAGAATCTTTTATAGATAAGAAAGCCTTCTAAATGATTAATTTGTATAGTATGTGTAGGGTCTATACCTTGGACATTGGACTGAAAATAATGAATCACTTATGACATGTCTGCCACTGTGATTTTCAACTCCCCGCAAACCACCTGTCGCTATGCACTTACTGATTCAAATTTGCCCAGAGAGACATTCAGTTCTAAAGCAGGGAGACAACACATTCACCGCAAGGACTAGAATGGTTTCGGCTGCCTACTCTAGACTTGGGTGAATTATTTTTTAAATCAGGATTGTTCAAATTGTTTGTTTGGACTAATTAAAACTGGGCAGAGGATTTCCAAATCCCTAATTCATTTGAAGACATGTAGGCAGTCTTTTCTCTAGAGAATCAAATCACCTTTTACCACATGATGAGTATAAAATTATCAGCTGCAAATCCAAGTGAGTGCAGTGCATGTGAATAAAGAGGTAAGATCAAAGTCTCCAGCTGATGTGTTTACTTAAAAGTATTAAATACATATAGTTATAAAAATTACCTGGGAAGTCCGTTTAAAAGGTCAGAAATTCTAATGCTCTAGGTCCTATGGTGGTGAAGAGGACCCAAAAATATGAATGTTAGCAATAGCTAAATGATATAGGAGGTTCCTGTGGACCCCACTTTGAGAAACACTGGTCAGTACTGTTCTAGATGCCAGAAACACAAACCCCATACAGCTCACTCTACTGAGATAGACAAGTAAACAATTTTACGATGCATTTTACACATCCAGAGAGGTATGGAGAAGATAGGAGAAGGCATCAAAATGTGGGCAGAAGGGTAATTCTCCTGCAGAAATAATCCCGTTTTTTCTCTAACCAGTAGAACTAGAGAATGGGAGGAAGCATGGTGGGGACAAGCCTGAGTGGGAGTTGGTGGGGGACAAGCACTGGGGAGTTTGGGCTAATTAGCACAGGTTCTGGGAGTGGGAAGTGAGGGTGTTAAGATGAAGTACTATCTTAAATGAGTTTTGTGCCTGCATGGGCCTAATTTTAACTTTTTACCCTGAACGTACAGGAGGTCATTCAGGGTTGAAGCAGGAGAGGCAGAGTCAGATTCAATTTTAAGAAAGGCCACCAGGGGGCGCCTGGGTGGCTCAGTGGGTTAAGGCCTCTGCCTTAGGCTCGGGTCATGATTCCAATGTCCTGGGATCGAGCCCCGCATCCGGCTCTCTGCTCAGTGGGGAACCTGCTTCCTCCTCTCTCTCTTTCTGCCTGCCTCTCTGCCTGCTTGTGATCTCTGTCTGTCAAATAAATAAATAAAATCTTTAAAAAAAAAAAAAACCAAAAACAAACAAACAAAAAGGCCGCCAGGCAGCAGCAACACAGAGGGCCTCTGGGAGGAACATAACCTGAGGGAGGTGGAAAGGCAGGTAACTAACTGCCCTTCTCCTCAAGAGAAAATGCCTACAGTGCTGAAGACAAACAGGTGAATGCCATCTAGAAGGCAGTAACCTCTCACTGTAATCATTCCCTATGTTTACTGAAATGATTTCATCACCATGGAAAAACAGAGGTCTGAAAACAACTAACTTAATTTGGGAAGAGAGGCAAAAGAGAAGAACAGATGAATCTTGAGTTTCTGGTTTGTCTGTCTTGGTAGCTGGTGTTAGTTCAATGTGTGGTGAGTAAAGAACTGGGAGTTCAGTATTTACTCCTAAGTAGTTAACGAGACTGTAGAACTTACTGGTAGAGATTGAAAGAGGGTATGGGACTTAGAAACGCCTGGGCTGAATGAAGGTACCTATTTGGGAGTCATCCATGCCTGAGCGGCGGTGGCTGAAGTCATGGAAATGAATAAGGTCATCCAAGGGGAATACACTAAAGGTCAACGTGGGGCCTAACTGGGAGGGGGGCACCACCATTCAGTGGGGAGGAAAAAAAGAAACAAGCAGGAAAGCATAAGAAGAGACAAAGGTAAAAAGAGAACCAAGGAGTGCTACGGGAGAAAGAGGGTCAAGTGTCACAGAGCAATCAAGTCAGTTAAGTGCTGATACAGAGAGTGTTCCATTGGGACCCGGAGTGCCTATCAGCGCTTCCTCTATGAATGGCTCATTCATTTCTTCAACAAATATTTACCAAAGTCTCCTGAGTGCTTGGTGCCATGCAGATAAACCTCAAGCCTCAAGGACAGTCTCATCCTACTTTGAAAGCATAGTGAAATCATTTCCATTTCCTTACAAAGGTTACGCTACATTAAGATGTGAACAGGAATGGAATTTGTATGCAGAGGAGATCCCAGGAGCCTGGGAAGAAAGTAAGGAAGGGAAGAAAAGTCAAGGTGGCTTGATCGGCAAATCCTGGCCCTAGTTTCTGCTTATCCCTTTACTTAACACCCCCCCCACCCCCGCATCTACTTAGGAAGCAAAGTCCTAGGCTGGAGAGAAGTAATTATTTCCCAATATGTTCTTTTGGTATTGAAAGAAGAAAATTAAGGCAAGAAAGAAAAAGTTAAAGACTCCAAATGAAACTAACATATTTCTGAGCCGACTACACTTCACAGAAACCTTGTCTCATAATTAATTAGCACTGATTAAACTTTTTTTTTTTAAAAAACAACGAGCCTTTTCATTTTTATTACTCAACAAAGGTTCCATTTTGTTATTTAGCTTTCTGACTCTGTGCATGCTCCTTCAACACTTTCACAATTTTCTGCTGCTCAATAAGGAAGGCACTTTTGAATTGGTCACATATTTCACACACATGGATCCAACATAGGCCTTGTTGACCTTTTATTTTGTTTAAGTCTTACATATGGAGTCCCAAAGTTGGCCTGGGCACACATCATATGTGGACTCTGCTGCCTTCCAAAACATCTTGGTATAGAGATTAACAGTGAGCTGGGATTTTATCACCTTGGATTTGAGAGAGCCTATATCAGATATAGGCTACAGTGATAGCTTTGAGAGCCTACAATGATAGCTTTGAGATGTTGTATTGGATGATAGCCTGCAATGGTGTAAGTCAAAGGCTGGGCCATGCTAAAGGCCTCTAGACACTGTCCTGATAACATCTGGAACAATGATAGAGTAAATCCTGTGGTTACTTCATTTATCCATTCATTTGTTCAGAAAATACTTCAGGAGCTTCTGCTAAAGATTGTAAGTATCAAAGAGATGAAGTCCTGGGGCATCTGAGTGGCTCAGTCAGTTGAGCAGTCAACTCTTGACTTCAGCTCCGGTGGTGATCTCGGGCCATGGAATAGGCTCCATGTTGGCCTCCGTGCTTGGTGTGGAATCTGCTTGAGATTTTCTCTCTCCCTCTGCCCCTCCCCTGATTACTTTCTATAAATAAATAAATAAGAAAGAAAGAAGGATTTGGGGGTGGGTGAGATGAAGTCCTGGGTCAGGAGGGAAAAATACATACCTATGTACATAGATAAGATCCTTGAGCTTGTGAAAACTACCTTCCCACGGGAGATAGAAACCAACAAGCAACCCAAGGCTCCACAACAATGTGCTAAAAATGTGTGTTATGTACAAAATCAAGGCATAGGAATGACAGGGCTTCATCAGCATGGTGATCAGGAAAGGCCGTTCATGCATGGAATAGAAATATATGAAAATAAATGTTTGAAATGATTAGGGAGAATCTATGTGGCTCATGACTGTTGCCTGGTTCTGATCCCTGCAATGTATTGTTTCTGTCAGTCTACCAGCTGCCAAACACCATTAAACTTGGTTAAAGGCCTCAGAGTCTCCTAACGAGTCGTAACTATCACACATGGAAGAACATGGTCAGTCATAATAAAATTATTAAGCCCACAGAGTGAAATCAGCTGACGGAGGAATTATTTCCGGCTATAAGGAGATGCCTTTGGTAGGACTAGCACAAAGACGAGGATGGGGAATGGTGGAGATCAGGAGGATAGCATTCCAGAATGAAGAAAGGGTATGGAACAAGGGCTAGAGAATGTCTGTCCAGAGGAGGATTATTCCAGATTGGATAATGTGTTCAATGTCTGAAAGTGATGATGTGGGAAATAAGGCAGAAGAAGGAGCCTGGGAAAGAACAGTGCAGGGCCGTGAATTCCAGGCTACAAACGAGCGGCCTTTCATTTTACTTCTATTCACTAACAGACCTGGAATGGGGAACCCGGGACCCTCCTTTGTAAAAATGTAGATGTAAGACTGGACGAAGAGGAAAGCATCACCTTAAGGCCGTCAGAAAGTCACTGAAAATCATCTCAGCATGCCTAACGGAGATGTTTGAAATTGCAGCAGACTCGACTGTTGCTGAGACTTTCGAGGTGCTGCACGGAGAATCTGACCGGGATTTCTCCTTCAATATTCAGTTACAGAGGAGGAAGCTGTGAGGTTAAGGAAGTTGCCCAGGGTTACTGAACTAGCAAGTAGTAGTGTCCTGGCTTCAAACCAACCTCACTTCAAAGCCAAGGTCAGCATCGTGGAGGATGAAAATTGCAAATGAATTAGGAAATCTGAGTAGTCAGAGTCCCATGTAAAGAAGCTCCACAAAGACAGTTTTGGGTCGCAGAGTAGGAGTCCAGGCAAGAAGAGAAGGCACTACAGATTTAAAAATGGGTAAGCTCAGAGGCAGGTAAAGGACCTCGCAGGAAGGAGCCTATGACCCGATGGACTGCCCTGCGGGGCTCTCTCTTCCTTCCCGCCTCCTTTCCTCCCTCTCTGGCTTCCTATAATCAACCTCAATCATGGCCTCCTGGAAGAACAAAGAAGTAATCCTGTTCTCAGCAGTGTCTGTCAACACTGGGCACCAGAGGGAACTTCGAGTTCGGAGAAGATCCTCAAAGATGAGCAAGAAGTCAAAATATTAGGTCTATAAAGAAATATCATAGGGAACTGGGAGAAGGCTGACCGCAGTTTGGTATGAAGTTTCCAAAGAACTGACCTCTATCTTCATTAACATCACACAACCTCGATTAGATGTTAAAACTGTGAGTCCAGTAGAAAAAGGCGTCTTTCTTCTCAACTTGGATGTGGGGTTAGGGTGTTAATTTAATCAGCATAATGTAAATGATTAAGTCTGGTTAATATGAAAGATATCTGTAGTGGGCTTCTTCAAAGCACTGATCAGGGAGACTGACTACACATTCACAAACTGACGGAAATCGACCCTAATACATTCCTGTCTCTCTATGAATGTTGTTTCACAGGGAGTCCTGCATTAGGGAAAATCAATGCAGTACTTCTAAGTTTCATATTTAAGTTTACTCATTTGTAAAGTTAAAGGCTGTGCTTACAGTTCTTCTGAGTAGAATTCCCACAATGGTTTTGTCTTTTTTTTTTTTTTTTTTAAGATTGTATTTATTCATTTGAGAGAGAGAGAGAGTGAGAGAGACAGTGTGAGCATGAGGGGGGTGAAGGGCAGAGGGAGAAGCAGACTCCCTACTGAGCGGGGACAGCCTGCTCGGGACTTGATCCCGGGACTCCAGGACCACAACTGGAGCTGAAGGCAGACGCTTAACCGACTGAGGCACCCCGTGGTTGGTCTTTAATAAAAAATGTTCACTGTATGTTGAGTACGTTTTTGAAGACATTAGAAATGTAAAGTTGTCATACAGTTTGCCCCATTATCCACAAAGCTAGGACTGATGACGTATTCTGTTGATGGACAGATATAGTTACCTAAATTAGGAGCAATCAGCACTTCCTCATAAACTGAATTATAGACTGGAGATGTAGTCCTGGAATCAGTTTATGAATATTTTCTTATTTACCCAGAATAACTAATTCTTGTAGGATCTGCCAGCAATCTCTAATTATACCAGCTGCACCCAATACCCACAATGAACAATGTTATTTTACCCTCTCAAAAATATTATTTTATCCTCTGAAAGCTGGTTCAAGGTCAGCTGTGGTTTTCTGAGTTTCATATCCCCTTTGTGTTTCAGGTCATCAGATTGGTAATTTACTTGTAAGGCTGCTGTTTGAAGCTGAATTAACAAAATGAGCCATGATATTACAGCCACCCTATGTCCCCCTACAGAGCACAGAGAGAAGCTGGGAGAAAAGTAGAAATGAAGAACTAGGGCCTGAAAATGAAGTCTTACAACAGCCATGTCCAGATATCTCCAGAATTGTCATTTAAAAAGCTGTGGGGGCGCCTGGGTGGGTGGCTCAGTCGGTTAAGCGACTGCCTTAGGCTCAGGTGTGATTCCGGAGTCCCGCATCAGGCTCCCTGCTTGGTGGGGAGTCTGCTTCTCCCTTATCCCTCCCCGCTGCTTGTGCGCACTCTCTCTCTCCTTCGCTCTTTTTCTCAAGTGAATTGAAAAATAAAAACAATAAAAAATAAAAAACGGTGGAACTCCCCCAAATGCATAAATCCTACCTTTCTTGGTTGGAAGGCCAAGGGTGCCATGGAAATATGCACACACATCAAAGCCTGGCAGTGTTACCTTTGTAACACTGGGGACACCTTTGTAAATTTTAAGGTTTGGTATATTCTATGTATTACATAAGGTTTTTGTTTTGTTTTGTTTTGTTTTTAATTTATTTGACAGAGGGAGAGGGAAACACAAGCAGTGGGAGAAGCAGGCTTCCCGCTGAGCAGAGAGCCTGACATGGGGCTTGATCCCAGGACCCTGGGATCATGACCTGAGCTGAAGGCAGACGCCTAATAACAGCCACCCAGGCGCCCCTATATGTATTATATATAATCAAGAAATATAATAAAATGAATTTCTTCGGTTTCCTTAGGAGACTGGACATCAAGAGAACTTCAGGCTAGACTTACAGGTTAATAAGGGGAAATTTTAGTTCCCTCCAGCCCTAGAATTCAGTGATTTCTTTGTCTTAGAGCCTGGATGACTGGCTAGTTGCCTTTAGTGATTTTCCATTTGATGGCTGCTTCCTCTTAAGAAGTTCAAAACTGTGACTAACTTTCTTTGGGCAAAGTAGGAAAGCAGAGGTCAAAGTCAATCAGAAATGGAGCAAATTCACCTGGAGAAGAGGACAGTTTCATTCTGAAGCACGAGCCTTGCTCAAGGTCTTAGGATCTAGCTTGACTTCTCTTTCTTCATGGCCTCACCAGAAGAAAGCAAGCTAATATAATGTTTGCATATTGGCATTAATGAGACATATATAACTTAATCCCACAGACACTTACTAGACACCTATTATCTGCCAGACTCTGTGCCTGGTGCTGGATGCACAGTACTGAAAACGAGAGGCACCACTGTGAGCCTCGCAGAGCTCGTTCTGTTGAAAAGGGGAGAGATAGACACTAACAAATAAAAATAACCCACATTAAAAAGAAAAGCCACAAGCCCCAAATGGCGTTCTTTAGGCCAGGCCAAGTCACCAAACCCCGGCTTCATACCCAACCTGGCTGCAGTTTCAACCGCCACTAGAGATCTAAGTATTAAACTGACAATCAGGAATTTTCTAGTAAATACCAATGAAGTAAGCTGTCCCTCGGGCCTTGGCCTTTCTAACTCTCTTACTGCACCCTCCTCCTTATATCCACCTTCCATTTTGTATAATACAGAGCCCCCCTCCCTTTAATAGATGGGACGCTGCCTGGTACTTGAATAAGTAAGAGCCAATTAGATCTTCAAATTTACTCCGTTGAATTTTGTTTTTTAACACTGACTATGATGTGGTTTTGAGAGAAAACTCAGCAGAGTCCCAAGAGAGAATGCTCGTGGGCAGGGAGCCCTTGAAAGGGAGGATGAGAGCATCTTCCTAAAGTGCTGGCCTTGAGGAGAATGAAAGAGCATTCCGGGGAGAAGGAACTGCTTACTGGCAAGCCTCAAAATTAGCTTGGTTTGGGGGTGCCTGGGTGGCTCGGTGGATTAAGTCTCTGCCTTCGGCTCAGGTCATGATCCCAGCGTCCTGGGATTGAGCCCCAGGATAGAGAGGCAGGCAGAGGGAGGTGGGTGGGGGTAGGAGACTCCCTGCTGAGAGAGCCTGATGCCATGCGGGGCTTCATCCCAGGACGCTGGGATCATGACCTGAGCTGAAGGCAGGGGCTTAATCCACAGAGCCACTCGGGCACCCCTATTTGACTGAGAATTTGATACACATTTTTATCCTCATATGGGGCTCTGGGCTGTCCATATTTTACTTCCCAGAGATAGGCAGACATGTGCAGAAAATCAGTGACCTCCGTATTATGCTTTTCCTTATTCAAATCTATTTTCCCTCCAGTTATTTTTGCCTCTTAAAGATTTTTTTTTTGGGGGGGGGGGGCTTACAAATACACTTTTAGAGAATAATCATGCACGTAAAAATGTTTGCCCTTACCCTGCTGGCCTGGACCTTTTCTCTTAACATGTCTTACTCTTTTTCTCTTTTTAGAAATGATTTGGAAGAAAAGAAGGGAATGACTATGTAGTCAACACTGCTCTCTCTCCCTCCCTTCCTCTCTCTCTCTTTCTTTTCTTTTCTTTTTTTTTTTTTTTTTTTTTTAGATTTTATTTATTTATTTGAGGGAGGCAGAGAGACAGAGTGAGTGCATGCAGGGGGAGGAACAGGGGGAGAGGGAGAAGTAGACGCTCACTAAGCCTGGAGCCTGACTCGGGGCTCAATCCCAGAACCCTGGGATCCTGACCTGAGCCGAAATCAAGAGTCGGACACTTAACTGACTGAGTCACCCAGGTGCCCTGCATTTTTTCACATTCCTAAACTAACTCTTCCCCCTTCCCAAGTCAGCTTTGGCCAGTGCTGTCATTTTAGCACGTTGCCAGTCTCTCACATGACCAAAACAATCTCCGTTATTGCTAAATTTTCATGGAGAAAACTCAGAACACAGCAGTTGGCTATAAACTTGTTTCTGATATCTAAGTGCTGGATGTGGCGTTGTCCTGTCCCTTCCTCTTCTTGGCAGAACATTCACCTAACCTGCCTCTTAGTCATTAGGCATTTTGCGGGACAGCTCTGTCACCCTGGTTGCTTGGTATCACTGCCTAACAGGTGGTGATGGTTTGTGACTTCCCTAGTCCCCGACTGCCACAGATGGGGCGAACTCACTCGCTCATTTACTTGGGAAGTGCTGGGTTAGCTCATGTGGCCTTTATTCCCCCCACCACTATGGCGATGGACAGAACCAGCACTTTCTATATGCCCCAAACTTGACTTTGTGTTCCCAGGGAGGTGGAAAAGTGGGGATTTTTTTCTTTTATTCCTTTTTCTCCCCCAAGCCAGAGGAAGATTGAACTCAGTCTTTATTTCTGCAACTGTTGCAATGATCAAGTGCTTCCTGGCCCTCACTTCTAAACTTTGTGCACTTCAGTAGCAAATTCTAACCAATCTCTATCATTTATTCTGCTAAGAAGAACGGATATTGACTCTGAGACTCTAGTTCTTTTTAATTTTTTGGATGGTTTTTCTGCCTTCAATTCTGAACACTTCTTCATTGCAGCCAAAACATATATTTTTTAAATGAATTCTTAAGGTTATCAACTAATACTCAAAAATCTTAGCAATGTCGGAGTGAGATAGAACATGTCCCTATTGCCCAAGTGCCTTCAATAATTACTTGTTAATTGCAATCCAGGGTCATACTTTTTAATGTATATATTAAAGTGTTCAAGATGTACCTAAAGTTTAATAAAATATAAAAAATACTGTGCATATTCTTTTATTATCCATTAAAGTCACCCCTTGAGCACCATAAAAATACCATAATTTGGTATGGTTTTTGGACTGACTAGTTTTTCTAATTTTTTTAGAAACCTTTTTTATTCTGACCTTAATAGATAACATGTGAAGAGACATTTGACAACAACTTTTTGAGAGTATAATAGCAGTAATATCCCTCTCTTGACTCTTCAAAGAATACAAAGCCTTAGGATCTCTTTCTACAAGTGGTTTGCAACCTGCTCAAAGAGCTTAAAATTTGTCTGAACAAAATATTGACCTAAGTTTTCTTATCGCTATTGACAAACTGTTAAATGTATGGGTTTTAATGGCCCACCACCAGAATTAAAATTAATCATTCAACTCGTTCTCATTACTCTTGGTTTGGGGAAAACTCAATCCACAGTAACTGATTCACCCTGAAGAATGAATGACCGACAGCTGTCATTTTTAATCTTTTTTTTTTTAATTTTTTATTTTTGATAAACATATATTTTTATCCCCAGGGGTACAGGTCTGTGAATCACCAGGTTTACACACTTCACAGCACTCACCAAATCACATACCCTCCCCAATGTCCATAATCCCACCCCCTTCTCCCAAACCCCCTGCCCCCGGCAACCCTCAGTTTGTTTTGTGAGATTAAGAGTCACTTATGGTTTGTCTCCCTCCCAATCCCATCTTGTTTCATTTATTCTTCTTCTACCCACTTAAGCCTCCATGTTGTATCACCACTTCCTCATATCAGGGAGATCATATGATAGTTGTGTTTCTCCGCTTGACTTATTTCGCTAAGCATGATACGCTCTAGGCAGACGGGAGTTACCATTTTTAATCTTTTAAAGCTGCATGGGTCAGAGCCCTGGCAGCACATTAGAATCACCTGGAAAGTTTTTTTTTAAACTACAGGATCTGAGAACTGACTTTAAGAGCATCTGATTTGTCTGGGGAAGGACTGGGACGTTGTTTTTTTTTGTTTGTTTGTTTTGTTTTTTGTTTGTTTTTTTTAAATGAGGTGTATGTTCCATTAGTTTCAGGTGTATGACAAAATGGGCCACTTTATCATACACCAGTGCCCAGGTTAACTTTAATACTCAGCCCCAGAACACCTGAAGGACACTCACAATGCTCCTGAAGAACACAGCACAGTGGTCCACTGGGGCCATATACTCAGAAAAGGATATGCCAGAAAAGCCAGGGGCTGCGGAAGTGGATGATCTGAGGGAGCACTACAAATGCCTTGTCTTGAGAATCCTTATAGAAGTATTTGAATTTTAGGAGTACAGTATTAGTGTTGTACTAGTATAAAAGAACCTTCAGCTGCATTGGAATTTTAGGTGAATTTTTACAAGAATTTTAGGTGAATTTAGACAAATTCAACAGATGGGGGAGAATATACTTTGAAACAGAATGACAACCATAAAGTTTAGCCCTGAGTTTGCCAGACTTCACTTTCAACTTTTCGATAAATTGGTCCTGCTTCTCTGATCACCTTCCCTTGGCCCAATTCTGAACCAGCAACTTGCCCCTCAAATTTCCCACCTCTTTCTCAGTGGCTCAGGGGCTCTGGGAAAGTACCTTATTCGCTGACTGTTACCCATCCTTGTCTGCCCACTTATTAGTGGCATTAGGGCCTCTTTTCAGCTCTTACCAAATATGACCAGTGCCCTTCGTATCCCATGGCCCACTGGGATCCCTGTCACCTTTGGCAGGCTGACAACAAAAAAAGAAACTTGATATGGATCGGAGAAATTCTTGGGTCCTTACCCAATTCCTTCCTCATTTGATGGAAATGCCTCCTTTTTCATTCAGATATCATAAAATTCCTGATTCTGAAATAAGTAGCTATTCTCTCTAATAGAAACAAAATTTTTTATTTTCAAAGGGATATTTCCTGATTGAATTACCCAAATGGGTATTATCTTAAAAGTAACAGGTCTTTTTTTTCTCTATTTCATCTTGAAATAAGTTCGTTCTCACATTCCCAGAGCCACCATTTCTGCTATAACAAGTGGGGAATGCATTTCTCAGCGGTTCTGGATATGGTGCTGCAGAGCTGGTTACTCTCATTTACCTGGTAAGTAGCCTGCTCGTTCTAGAGACTTCCATCTCCAGAGAACAAGTTATTTTTTGCAAACAGTTTCAATGGTGAATGTTAGATCTGCAGATTTCTTGTATGTGGATTTTTAAAGACGTATCACTATTCAAGGTGATTTCACTTAATTTATTGTATTGCAAAAATGCAGCAACCCTGATACTATAAACTAGTTTTACAGATGAGGAAACACGATCAGAGTATATGTGACTTACATGGTGTATGAATTGCAGGGGGCAGGGCTGGGATCTGAGGCATATTCCACTAATGTTACCCTCTTCTTACCATTTCTTCAATCTGTTTTCAATAGCTAGGGACTAGACTTCAAAATCAAAAAGGTTTTGATTCCCTGGTATGTATATATATATACACACACATATATGTATATATATATGTATATATTTAAGTTTTTAGTTATTTAAGGAATCTCTATAACCATGTGGGGCTTGAACTCACGATGCCAAGACCAAACACTACATGCTCTCCTGAGGGAGCCGGCCAGGCGCCCCTCCCAGCTTTATATTTTAAGAAGATTTACTGCATTCCTAATTTTTACTCCAGGCAAAAAGATATATATTTTTTTGTTTTTCGTTTATTTTATTTTCTTAAGGAGGTCCTCTGTCATGCAGATTACTTATAAATTCCACTGGTGACTCTGGCATGAGAAGAACTCCTGATAATTTAGCAGCATTTGACTGGTGCTAAAGTGAAACTTGAAAATGCATGGAGCATTAGGTCGAGGGGTCTGACATCACTGCTAGTCATCCTTCAGCAGCAGTTTGGCCAGAGGTCATCAGGTGTCATTCATTTCTGGGATCTCTCCAGTCCAGGGACTGCATCCTGGACGTCCTGCCCCTTGCTACCTTGTAGCAATGTCCTGGGTTACAGGAATTTGCCTGACCTGCTTAACAGGACTTAACAGGGTTCCTTTTGCTCCCATTCTAACTAGCATTTACGAACATTCCTTACATTCCCACCTCTGTGCCTGTCTAAACTGTGGAATCTCTGCCATTTGATGTCATTTGTCTACTCCTCAGTCTTCCTAAAGAATTTCTGGGCAACTAGTTAAATGAATTAATGTAACGACCAGGAAGTTCAAATCTTCAACAGTAAGAATGAACTCTTGGTCTCTTGATAATCAACCTGCGCCTTCCTCTCTGGGTTAGATCGTGGCATTTCTTAATTCAGACTGGAAAAGTAAACAACATAATTACTGACTTTAGTTAATTCTTGCTTATTCCGCTTGGCTGGGAGCTTTGCTGGCTGTGTTGCCAGTTTTTCCAGTTATCAATCAATCCTACGATATACCTATTCTTCAATGTAACTCATCCTCAAATTGTGGTTTTACGTTTTGAAGAAATATTATACCTATGCTAAATCTTCTAAAACATACTGTAATGGCTTGCCCGTTATCTGTTAGACACCCTCTACCCGAGCATACACAAAATGAATTGTCTCTTTGTCAAATTCCATAGACCCTCAAATCTACCAATTAAAAGCTGATAACCTCTCTACCATGTGCCTATCAAGTGGGCAGTTCTTGTAGAGTGGACCATAATACTGTGTAAGGGACCTCAAACTCCTGATTCCAGGATTTGGTGAGGTCACATCATTAAAAAACAAAACAAACAAGCTCATTGGACATTGCTAGATGTGGAATATCTTATTGATGTCAGCTCAAATAAATGGCAGTGAGATTTTCATAAGAATTAGACTCCAGGGGCGCCTGGGTGGCTCAGTGGGTTAAGCCACGCCTTCGGCTCAGGTCATGATCTCAGGGTCCTGGGATCGAGTCCTGAGTCAGGCTCTCTGCTCAGCAGGGAGCCTGCTTCCCTCTCTCTCTCTCTCTGCCTGCCTCTCCATCTACTTGTGATTTCTCTCTGTCAAATAAATAAATAAAGTCTTTAAAAAAAAAAAAAAGAATTAGACTCCAGTGTTGGTTTTCATTTGTCTTTACAATAAATATTGTTCTATAGGTAGTTGATAAATATACCTAATTTTTCTATTGATAGTTTTCTCCACATATAATACACAATATATAATACATGTCTTCCAAGTGCTCTGTTAGTTCAATTATTCTTTAATGGCACTCCTGAATCTGTACAGAAGGTAAAAAAATTTCATGCTCTGATTCCATGTTTTACATTTATAGACTAAATGCCTACCAAGTTCAGAAGAAAAGAGCTAGGTTGTATAGGAATGCCCCATTCCAAGAAATGTCAGCCATTCCTTAGGATGCCTAGAACTTTTCTACTTAAAGGGTGGTAGCAATCAGCACCATTAGCATCATCTAAGAATCTATACATTTACATACTGATTTCCTGAAAATGAGTCCACATTTATCAGGATTCCTCAGAGGACTTGGATGCATAGTAAAATTGGAGCAATACTACGTTAGAAAGTTTAGCTTTCTATCAAGAAAACAATAACAACATGAACAAAAATAAGTCATTTTCATAATATAAGAAGATTGATCTTGAGAAAATTTTAAGTCAAGGAACTGACATAGCAATTTCAAAGTAAAAGTACTGATATCTGTCATAGAGGTATTCTCCGTGACCCACAGGATACTAACAATACAGTCGGTCACTTTTTGTTACAGATAAAAATTAGGTAGTTCCCTGCATTTTGATTCTACCCCCAATCCATAATCCTTATGTAGGTACTTTTATAAGAAATGGAGAGGCATGGGGAGTAGTTATGAATATTTTAGATGCTGGAAAAGATATCTTTCACTGTAAATCAATAAACTTGGCACAATTGGCACATTATATTCATATAATGTAATACCATTCTAGCATTAAAGTCATGTTTGCTTACAACTATTTCCAATTTTTTGGTGATGAACGTTAACATTTTATCAAAATACTCCTAATTCTCCTAATAGAACTGGAATAGTCAACCAACAGTGAAGTGATGAGCCCCAGAGAACACAGAAGACTCCTGAGGTCCTTCCTCAGTAGTCAGTGGTGGCCTTTCTCTTTCCAACCTTACACTGGTTCCCTGTCTGCAGAGAGGATCCTAATTATAACGAGCTGGGGTGGATGCAGTTAGTGTCTTCCTACTTGGGTATTGCACAGGAGTGATCATTGCCAATAAAAATACATTTCATAGCTAACTCTTTAAACAGAGCCTCTTGGCTTTGAAAATTGAACTAATTCCAAATGGAACAACTGTAATCACTATGAAGAGAATGTCTGCCAAGAAATACATTATTAAAGATGGAAATTCCAGCACTTCAAAAGATCTAATTTTAGATGCCGGAATCCATCAACTGTTGAAATCTTTCTCTCTTGTCTTGTCACCAGGCAGTCACCTCCCTCCTTTTGGTCTGACTTGTATTCTCTGCATCAGTTCGCAGAAGTGCGTTAAAATCCTCATCTGAGGAAGCTGGTGTCCAGCATCTGGCAAAGCAAGAGGGTTCATGCCAGGTAGAACTGGAATTCAGGGAGGTTCAAGGCAGAGAGAAACATCCTGGCAGGGAGAAACGTCCTGGCTGGGACAACAGAACAGGCACAGTATATATAGTTCAACAACGTGGGGGTTAGACATGCCAACCCCTGTTACAGTTGGAAATCCATGTGTTAACTTTTGACTTCCCCCAACCAGATTTAACTACCAATAGCCTACAGCTGAACAGAAGCCTTACTGATAACATAAACAATTAACTTTGGGCGCCTGGGTGGCTCAGGGGGTTGGAGCCTCTGCCTTCCGCTCGGGTCATGATCCCAGGGTCCTGGGATCGAGTCCCGCATCAGGCTCTTTGCTCGGCGGGGAGCCTGCTTCCTCCTCTCTCTGCCTACCTGTGATCTCTGTCTATCAAATAAATAAATAAAATCTTTAAAAAAAAGAACATAAACAATTAACGCATATTTTGTATGTTATACGTAATTAGATACCGGATTCTTACAATAATGTAAACTAGAGAAGAGAAAATGTTTACTAAGAAAGGGAGAGAAAATACACTTAGAGTACTGCACTTTTATTTATGGAAAAAAAAGCTGTATGTAAGTACACTCACGCAGTTCAAACCTGTGATGTTCAAAGGTCAACTGTATAGAAAGATATGAGGCGATTACAATGAAGACAGAGCTCAGAGAACTGGCAGGAGTAAAGAAGAAAAACAAAAACCCAGCCAGTCTCTCGGGACCAAGGCAAGATCTTTTTCCAGCTGCTCAATCCCAATCCTCATTCCACAAGGTGAGAAACCCAAATATAATGGATACCCAGAAAGAAGGAATCCTGGCCAGCAGCCCCTACTCAGAACACGGATGGAAGAATGCCACCAAGACCATTCTCAAACTGAGTCGTTTACCATAATAAGGGCGTCCGGTTAGGTTCTAGAAAGTGAATCAGTCTGTCCACCTTGAGATGATCATACATGAGAATAACAACGATGAGAAAGAAACACAATTATAAGAGACAGAAAAAAACTTTTCGGAATAAAACAAATGTGAATATGAATTCTATGTGGACCACTTTCTGCTGTTTTCCTGTTAAAGAGTCTTCCTAACACTGATGTTTACCTGTCTACATAGAAAAATTTCCACTTGGGAAAAGACCTACGCAGAGTATTTTTTTTTAAAGATTTTATTTATTTATTTGACAGAGATCACTAGTAGGCAGAGAGGCAGGCAGAGAGAGAGAAGGGGAAGCAGGCTCCCGGATGAGTGGAGATCCTGATGTAGGGCTCGATCCCAGTACCTGATCATGACCTGAGCCAAAGGCAGAGGCTTACCCCACTGAGCCACCCAGGTGCCCCCACAGAGTATGTTTTAAAGCACCCCTGAATGGATAAAGGAATTCATTATTTGGAAGACTAAATCTTATAGATTTGAGAGCTTAATTAAGCTTTCCTAATCAAATTCTTAGTTGAATTTTTATTTTTTCTTTAAAACGAGCACATCATGGGACGCCTGGATGGCTCAAGTGGTTGAACGTCAGCCTTTAATTCAGGTCATGATCCCAGGGTCCTGGGATCCAGCCCCTGAGTTGGGGGTCCCTGCTCAGCAGGAAGTCTGCTTCTCCTCCCTCTGTCTGTGCCTGCTGCTCCCCTGCTTGTGTTTGCATGAGCTCTCTCTCTTTGTCAAATAAATACATAAGATATTAAACAAAACAAAATGAAAAAAAAAAAAGAAGACTTTGGAATGGGAGATGCTGGCTTTAATACCTGCCTCTGCCACTTACTAGCTATATCATTTTGGGAGCCTACTTATGTCTTCCTTTTTGAGTTTCCTTATCAGTAAAAAGGAGAAAATAAGAGTTGTTACCTAGGAGTACGGTGAGGATTCATTTACGAGATTGTGCAGAATGCATTCAGTGGTCCATGAATGAATATTAATCTTATTAGAGAAATTGCAGCAGTCAACAAGAAAGTCATTACCTGAAAATATGAACATCTTTACATTTTAAACTGTATGGAAATCCTAGTGATAAAATAGAGACTTATCAGGGGCGCCCGGTGGGCCCAGTCAATAGAGCATATGTGATTCTTGATCTCAGGGTTGTGAGTTCAATCTCTACCTTGAGCGTGGAGATTACTTAAGGAAAAAAAAAAAAATCTTAAAAATAGAAAAGGGAGATTTAGCTAATGCAGGGTAACAGTAAAATGAATATTCATATGAGGAGTATTTGAGTCTAAATAGTTGACTCCTATTAATTTGGACTCTTGGCACTCCCATATGCCCCCAAAATATTTTTGAAGTTTAATACTGATGGATCATACTATAATAAGAAACAGCTTTCTTTAGGCACTACGGATAGGTCACGCCTTACTTCACTCATCCCAATCCTGATCATGGACCCTTCTCTTCACAGATCATTGACTAAAGACACCATCAAAGAGGAAGTTGTTGAGGAAAAAAAATTCATCTGTCCTAATGGATTCTCATCAATTATTTCCCTGGCATTATTTTACGCCGGCTATCATCACACTGTTACAGTTATAAGACCTTCACCTGCTTGAGCTTCACCTCCCTATTACCCAAGATCAGGATCTCCCTTGTTTAGAAAAAAGTAAAGCATCGTCTCGAGCAGAGAGAGAGAACTGTCTCAGGGAAAATACTGATAGTGCCATGCCTGGTCTTTCTGCCAGGCAATGAGTGCTTCTTAATACCAGGTTGTCAAACTCTGGGTTTGTTTGAACATATGAAATTCCTGGAGATCTTGTTAAAATGCAGATTTTGATTCAGTAGGTCTGGGGTAGTGCCTGAGATTCTATATATCCAACAACGCCCCCAGGGATGCTGTTGGTCCACACAGAGATCACGCTGATAAGTGGTGAGGGTGGAGACAATTAGGTCACAGGTGTGTGTGTGTGTGTGTGTGTTTCAGACTGCTAAAAATATTTAAGGAAATTTTAGATGAAGGGGGAAGCACGTTCCTACCCTGTCCTAGAAACCTTATTTCAAAACGAACATTTAGTTCTTTCAAAATTTGCTTTTTCGAATTGGCAAAGACGATTTTTTGTCTTTCAAAACGAGGATGGCAGACCTGTGTGGCCCTCCCAGGAATAAGGATACCGGTCTAGTAGAGAGCAAAGAGGACAGAGTAGATGATGAATTACTTCTCTGTTATGCCCTTGATCGCTTTATAAAGTCACGGTCAGCCCATGTTGGTTTTTAAGTAGGCAGCCAGAACACTGACAGTTATGAAGAAACAATTACAATCAAAATGTGTATTAGGAAAATGTCCTGGTGTCATGGAGAAGATTTTCCAAAGTTAATAATAATAGTAATAGAAATAAGTAATTATGATTACAGTAAAAGTAGAAATATACCATTCTGTAGAAAGCAGGTGGTTGGTATCACTTCTGAGACCTTACTTATTACTCTATTTCCTACACAAAATATTTCTCTTTGAAACAGAATGACAGCATTTACCACCTACAGGTCTCTCTTGAGTGCCTTACACTTTGATAGTGGGATAAATAGATAGTTATTAGATGGTAGGGTAAAACCTAACTGATAGTGGAACAGGAAGAGAAATATTATCTGTAGAATTTTTAACAATTATTCACTCCTTGACATAAAATCCACAATGGTCGGCAGGTGAAAACACCAGGTAAAGAAAGTAAAAAGTAATAAACGCTCCTTTAAGATTCATAAACTGTTGATACATTTTATCCTCCACTTTCATTCTTAAAGTATGCAGTTTTTCTTTTTAGTGTTTTGAAAATTTAAAACTTTAAACCTTATGCTCCTATGTAAATAATTAAGTGAGAAGTACTGTAATCTTCCCGTTTTTAAGGGCGGTTTTCAGATTTAAACAAAGCTAACAAATCTTTGTTTAAGATGAGATCCACTGAATTTTCCAATGCCATTCCTGAAATAACTCTAGAGATGGAATAATGGGCAGTTTCTTACTTTGTAGTTTCTTAATGCAAAGTAAGCAGCTTTACAAGGCTTAGCTGTCTCCACTGACCTAACAGCATTCTTTACCTCATTGGCAATGAAACAGAAATAGTTTTCTTTACCAACCATAATTTTATTCTAAAGCACAGATTTGTCTACTAAAACTACCAATTCCTCTTTTACTCAGAAAAGTTAAGAAATGTAAAAGGTGCTAGGCATTGTCATCAATATTAATTTCTTCAGCTTAACATCTGATGTGCCCCCTCAGTTATTTTTTTTTATCATCAAATCCAAAGCCTGTCTGAATTTCTTTAAAAAAAAATAATAATTAATTCATTCATTCATTCATTATTTATTTATTTAAGTGGGCTCTGTATCCAATGTGGGGCTTGAACTCACAATCTTAAGATCAGAGTCCCATGATCTACTGACTGAGTCAGCCAGGTGTCCCTCTGTTTGAGCTTTTTATCAGCTGCCAACTTCTGTCTTATGCAGTCACCGCTGGGTAGACAAGATGGCTCGGTGCTGCATGAACAAGAAGCAGCAACGTACTGAGCAAGATGGAGAACCGTGTGCCATGACACTCTCTAACCCTAAAACTCCATGTCTTCTTTGTGATACAACTTGGAGGAGAAATGTTATTCTAGCAGCTGGAAAGACAAACATGCGGTTGAAGGAGAAAAGAGAAGGGCTTGCCAGAAAAAGGGATCTAAGCTAAAATCCAGCATGTTTGACAGTTACTGATTCTGTGACTGGGCCATAGCTCTTTCATCAGGAGAATGGAGGTACTATCCTCCTATGTAGCATTAATTCTCAATTAACTCAATTCTGAGAATTGAGTCATGTATTCTAAATACATGATAGGTACTTAATATACATGATAGGGACGTAATATACTTTACTAACCCCAATATGTTTTCAGCAAATTTTGAGTACAACTGGTAAACAATTTTAAATATTCCATGAAGATATGATTTTTAAGTACATATTGAACATGTTTACATATGTGAAAACTTGTACTTCTTAATGTCTTTCAAATGGGAAATTATTATAATTGCTTGCTCAAAATTAAATAGTGACCCTAATATATTTATTAATGATTTTGTGGTTTTAGAAATGTTTACATTTAGTCACACAGTATTTGATATATCATAAAAAACTTAACTAAAAATATTGGCACCAAAAATTATTAGCTTGGGGGACGAAGAGTGTAGGAAATGTTCTATTTATAGCAAAACTTTGTTTATAATAGAAAAAAAAACTATAAATCTACCCAAATATTTAAGAGCATTCTATCACACATTGGATAATATTTTACCAAATCAAAGTTTTAAAATGTATATCATGAATTTCAAGATTTAACTATGCCAAAGGCATTCATTAGAAGACTTATAATTTTTTTCTATAACATGAGTAAGAGACCCAAGTTGTCCTGGTTCCTATATTCATATCTGAACCCAGAAACAGCTCAGTACACCATGAAGGAATAGATCCATATTCCCCATATGTTTAAGATGACCAGAATCACTTGAGCAGATAAACAGACACACTTGTTTCTAGTATCTTCCTAAATCACAGGTTCTCATTACTTCATCTCCTGGGGAAGATTTAAACCTCTTGATCCCACCTCCAGAGATGCTAAGATGATTGCTCAGGTGATTGTAAAAGCTTCCCAGGTGATTACTACGTGGGAACTCATGCAAAGAACCACTATGCTCATTGTTACAATGCCGTGTGGGAATAATGAAACACACAGGCGGTGAAAAAAGACACTGAACAAACATTCTCTTAGGAAGAGTGCCTTACTGGGCATCTCTCCAAACACGCCTGTTTTCCTTTCTGTGAATACCTACTGAAGAGACAAAGACAGGAACAGAAAAAGAAGAGGAAGACAAAAGAAAACTAGAACCTGCTGGAAGAGTTAAGATTCCAGAAGAGGCACCTTGAAGATTCCAGAGACCGGCCGTTGCTGCGGAACACGGCATGGTTGGTAAAATCTAAATAATCGGGCAGTGTTAAGATGCTTTCTGGAGTGGGAGACACGTCAGGAAAGAGGATTAGGGAACAAGTGACCTAGACTTAGGATGTGAGTCTCCCTGAAGGACCGCTGCTGAGGGGATAAGGAAAGGGAAGGGCTTGTCTAAGATGTCCACGCCCGGCTGTGCTCCGTCTACAGTTTACTGACTTACGTGAACAGGCAGGAAAGGGGCTTTCCTGTGTGATGAAACACATGCTTCTTTTTCAGGAAAGAAGAGACAGAGGGATTGAATTAGTTTCTTTGAGCCGTTTCATACTTCCTTGGTTAATTAAATAAACATTTGATTAATAAGTGTCTGCCTTGGAATAAAATACATCACCAAAGTAAAAACAACATTCACATGGAAAGCACAAGATTATTCCTAAAAATCTTTCATTGGTAAGAGATTCCTTTTCCTCACTCACTTCATTGGTCTGTAAACACCCTGTGCAAACTGGCCAATCCGTCTTACGACCTATTTTTTTGGAGAGGAGAGTGGTCCAAGAGGAGAAGGCAGGGTCCCCTTAGCCTCTTTGTGGAAAGGACAAAGCCTAGGTTAGAAGGGAGTAAGAGAAAGGCTCAAACATGTTATTCACCGCTAGTATCAAATAACCACCAACTTCACTTCACTTTTTCCCTCCCCAAGTGATGGCTAACTGAAGCATAATAGGAAAATAATTTGGCATGCAATGTAAAGTACAAATATCTGGTTTGAGCAGATCAGATACCGAAACTACTATTACGTAGTATTTGAGAAGGCAGGTCAGGGGCAATGAATGAGTAATCTGTAAGGTAGTTCTTAAAGATATTTTACCTTTCTCTTTTTAAAAAGGTTTTATTTATTTATTTATTTGACAGAGAGATAGCACAAGTTGACAGAGAGGCAGGCAGAGGGCGAGGGACAAGCAGGCTCTCCACTGAGCAGGGAGCCCGGTGCAGGGTTCCATCCCAGGACCCTGAGATCATGACCTGGGCCAAAGGCAGATGCTTAACCCACTGAGCCACCCAGGTGCCTCCATATCTTACCTTTCTTTGAGAAGAAAACCAACAGTGACCCAATAAGCATTTCCTGAGTGCCAAACACCTCAAGGAATTACCTATCTGCTATGGAGGATATAAAAACATCTTGCAGAGTTGTACATGTTGAATTAACATGACACTTTGTTTCCTTCTGTTGCTAAGTAAATTTTTTTTTAAGTAAAGGAAGTAGGAAGTATATATACTCATGAAGGTATGAAGTGGACTAACAGTCAATGCTTCATACTGTGACATCTAATCACCAGTCCTTTTCTGCGAACAGGAAGGATTAAATAAACTTTTCTGATAATAGGAAAACCAAAGTTCATGCATATATTCACTGAAAACTAAGTTTACCAAGCTAGTTAATTATGCTTTAATGCACAGTTTAAGAAAATCTTTACATTATTTTCTTGCACTTATTGACAATTTTACAAATTTATTAATACATACATTACTTACAAAAATTTAATCACAGTATACATTTCTATTTTACTTTATATTAGATAAGGGTACATCTTTCCATGTCAGTACATATTCACCCATGGAAATAAATATAAGGTTGCATAATGGACCATTGTATAGATGGATGGTCCATAATTCAACCCCATTTTCAACTTTAAACCAAACATGAGGTAACTCATTTTGTGCCACTCATGGAATCACCCTACACATTCCTTTCCCTCTAGTTTGTTTACTGAGACAGAAGCACAGCTCTGATGAAGAAAAACTTCACATGCATTCACATTTTTCTGTTTCCCAAAGGTACTATCAAGAATTATCAAGAGCCAGGACAAAATTTAACAAATACTCTCAAATTAATGACCAGGAAGTTGGAAAATACGTTAAGTTGAACAAATAGTTATGACTCACAAAATCTTAACCTCTGCTCTAATACTAAACTCACTTCGCGTATCTATTCTAGTCACTTCCAGACTGACTTTGAGACATTACACCTTTTTTTTTCTACTTTACCTATAAACAGAGACAATAATGTACCTGCCAGAATGATGGTGGTACTGGAATATTGGACACTTTATTAAAAATGTTTTCCTTGGGGCACCTGGGTGGTTCAGTCTGTGAAGCATCTGCCTTTGGCTCAGGTCATGATCCCAGGGTCCTGGGGCTGATCCCCGCAGAGGGCTCTGTGCTCAGCAAGAAGTCTGCCTCTTCCCCTCCCTCTGCTTGCTGCTCCCCCTACTTGTGCTCTTTCTGTCCAATAAATTTAAAAAAATCTCTTAAAAATTTTTATCCTTTATTCAATCAACAAACTGTTATCAAATGCCTACCATATGCCAAGCTACCAGGGCATACCCAGGAGAACAATACAGATGAAACCTTTTAATCGCAAGGGATTTCTAAGACAGGGGACCACCAGTCAATAATATAGGTGAGGACAACAACAATGATTTGATGGCTAAAGTTATTTTGCTTGATTGTATGAAGAAAAAGAAATGTTTTCTCATTTAAATTGGTGAGATTTCATTTTTACTATAAAAATAATACATGCATATGGTAAAAAATAAAAAAGGTCAAGTAATACAGGAAAAGTACAAAGTCAAAGTCAAGTCTCCTTCCCATTCCCACGGATTCCCAATTCCACTCCTCAGATTTTTATACATATTAGTATATAATATATACATATGTACTTTTTAAAAAGTCATATTTTATTTTTTAAAGTGTATTTATTTAAGCAATCTCTACACCCAATGTGGAGCTCAAATTCCTGACCCGGAGAGCCACCCACTCCAATGACTTGAGCCAGCCAACGGGCCCAGGAGTCCTATTTTAAATACTATTGTGTATCTTGATGTTTTTCATTTATGACAATGTACCTTTGAAATCTCTTCACATCAGCACAAGAATCTACCTTAGTCTTTTTAACAATTGATAGAGAATGCAAAATCAGCTTCCAAAAGGGCTCCCCAAAGTACAGGAATTTATGTTTCCACCAACATTGTCCCACACTCTCGAGCCTTGAGATTGCTCAAAAAATTTAATCTCTTATAACTGAAAAGGTGAAAGTGATACCTCATTGCTGTTTTACTGTGTAGTTGCAAATTCATTTAGACATTTTTTTCATTTTTCCCGAAAGACATGGCTAAGAAACATTTCCTTTGTTATGAACTTCCAATTTATGCCTTTTACATACCATATTATTGAGTTATTTATCGTTTTCCTACTAATGTGTAAGACCTCTTTTAACAATGGAAAAATTGGCACCTCAAGGAAAACAAATAAAATTTAATGTGTGTGTGTGTATGTGTGTGTGTTTTTAACAACACATGACACGGATGCATATAACAATCGAATTGCCTTTATCTTTAACAATGTACCTTGTCTTGGTCTTTCTAGGATAGCACTTAGGGTTTGACATTGTTCATTTTATGGTTTCATAGTATTCCACCGCTTCATTGTGCTGTAATTTATTAAACCATTTCTGTAGTAGAAGGTACCTAGACTGCCCTTAATTATTTGCTATTACAACCAGTGCTTCAAAGAACGTTCCTGCACCTGCATCTTTAGGCACACTATAAGGGGAGATCTGTCCTGGGGAAAAACCTATGTACACTGAAAAACTTTGGCAGATAACCATATACTCCATGGTTAACTTATTTACGGTCTATCTCCTGCTACTAAAATGAAGGCAGGGATTGAAAAATGGTATCTTATTAAATAATTTGTACAGCTCTGCCATTTTACCAGTTTGGATCCATACCAACTTCATGGGAGTAAAGTTTCAGATATTTTTAATCTCTTCAAATTATCCTCTCTAGGCTTGTTCTAACAATAAAATACTGAGAACATCCATGTTGCCCATATGTTGCTACAATGTGTGTGGACTTTTGAAACACACTACTTTCTGCAAGGAGTTTAACTAGAGTGGAAAACGACAAGTTGCTTCACGTGAAGCACTGAGCACAGTTTTGTATCAAATATAAAGGTTAGGATATTGGTATACAGAGAGGGAAGGAACTGAGTATCTCATACACTCACTCTTTAGAAGTTGTAACTATTGTTTTCTAGTCAGTAGATTCTTGGGCCTACTGGAAAACTGGTAAAACGGTACCTCCGACACAGTAGATCGGTGTTAAGATAGAATTCAAACCATTATCTAGTACTACCAGCAAAACGCGTTGCTTTGTAAAAGAATGCCAAACCCTCTTAAAATGGCTGTAGGAATGTATAATGCACAGTCATCATGGAGGCATGCAATTCAGTCCACGTGTTTCTTCCAGATCTGCATATACGAACTCTCCAATAATTAAGTGTTGCAAACAACACAAATGTCCACCTCAAGGAGGACTGCAGCTTCTATGACAATATACAATTCAAAAGCTCTTCTTAAGGAAATATATTATATATGGACATGTGTATCACATATGTTTAAGATGTGTTAAGTGAAGAAAGGGGATGCAGCACATTATCTATCGATACTACCATCTGTGTCTTTACAATTAGAAAAAGATAATAGTCGATCCCTGTTTTTTGCAGATTCTGTATTTGCAAATTTTCCTACTCACTACAATTTCTTTTTAAAAATATTTTATTTATTATTTATTATTTATTAGAGAGAGAGAGAGAGCAAGAACAAGGATGGGTGTGGCGGGGAGAGCAGAGGGAGAGGGAGAAGAAGACTCCACACTGGGCACACACATGCTCAATTCCACAACCCTGAGACCGTGACGGGAACAGAAATCGAGAGTCAGAGGCTCAACCGACTGAGCTATCCAGGTGCTCCTGAAATTTATTTCTAACCCCCAAATCAATACTCACACCACTTTCATGGTCATTCGTGGAAATGCACAGAGTGGCAAAAAAAAAAAAATTGTGAATTAACTGACACAGTCACATGTCCAGCTAAGGTCCAGCAAGGCAATGTTCTCTCTGCTTCTTGTTTCGCCCTCATACTGGATAGAAGTGCGCTTTCAAGATCTAATTTACTACCACATCTGTTGAATTTGGTGGCTTTTTCTTAGGGATTTCACTGTTTAAAATGACTTTCAGTGCTGAAATACTGTCTGATGTTTCTAAGCAAAGGCTGTGATATGTCTGATGGAGAAACTTTATGTGTTAGATAAGCTTCATTGAGGCATGCATTGCAGTGCTAGTAGCTGTGAGTTCAATGTTAATGAATGAACAATATATATTAAATACGATATCTTCAAACAGATATAACCATAAAACAAGGTTAAGTATTAATCAGTTGTCGAAAATGCTCAGGAGCTCTCAGGAACCTAATATGTGTAATGGTTTTGCATTTGATAATTTGCTGTTTGTGGTGACCCTATAGAACATAACTATCACAAATAATGAGAAGCTAATTGTATTTGTAATTGTTCTGTACATGCATAGAATAAAGCTGTAAGGGTACGCTGGTTATCCACAGGGTAGGGCATTGTGGTTTGCAAGGCGATATGTTCCTTTACACTGGATACCCTTTTCCATACGTGCCCTTGTATAATGTTTATTTTTATATCATGCCTATTTTTAATTATTTTTTAAGAAATAAAAATTAAAGTTAAAAATAAAGAAGAAGAATGCTAACAGTAGGATGTTAAATAAATAGTTTCATGGACTATCCACAGCCGAATTATAAAGATAATAGACAACAAATTACCCAACTGTCTCTTATTTTTAGTTAAACTCAGTAAAGTCTTAATATGGTTATTTCAAGGAGCTGTAATGAACTGTTTTTCTGAATATAGATATTTTGGAGAAATTTTTCCACCAGAATTTTTTTTTTCCCATTTTCCCTCTTATCTCCCTGCTACAAATACAAAATAGGAGCTCTTGAAATGTTTCTATCTAGACTGTGGACTAAAGGCAAATTGAGTTACATTTTGGTTAAAGAAACACCTATGGGTGCCTGGGTGGCTCAGCCATTAAGCATCTGCCTTTGGCTTAGGTCACGATCCCAGGGTCCCGGGATCGAGTTCCACATCAGGGTCCCTGCTCAGTGGCAAGCCTGCTTCTTCCTCTTCCTGCCACTCCCCCTGCTGTGTTGCCTCTCTCACTGTGGCTGTCGAATAAATAAAAATCTTTTAAAAAAGACAGACAGATAGACAGACAGACCTAGTGGTAGTCTCTCCACCTCACTGAACATGTTTCGACTTCTACTGTTAACACCTTAGTTCCTTTATCAAAGCAGCTCCTTTTGGGGCACGTGGGAAGCTCAGGCTCCTTCACCAGAAACTTGCAACACTTCTGCTCTCAGCAGGAGTGAATCTGCCTTAAGATGAAAACTTCACAAGGATGAATGCTTAACCACGGGAACTAACTGCAGTGCTACAGAAACACAAGCTTAGAATCTGGTTTTACAACTCCATATGAAGAACATGTTTTAAGGTTCCCCAAACGCGATGCATGACGTAGTAAATTCTACTCTTTACTGAAGTTCTACTCCAAGCCAGGCACTTGATATACATTTCCTAATTAGATCCTCACATCTCTGAAAAGCAGAGTTCCTGTGATACTCATTCAAGTCAAGGAACATGAGTCTTGAAGGGGTGAATAATGTACTGAAGGCCACCCCATAGTAAGTAGTGGCAGAGCTAGGATTTAAATGAAATGTTCTGTGTCCAAGGCTGTGCAGAGAAAAACTGGCTTCCTGTGACCATATATGAACCCAATCATATAGGTAAAAATAATACAGAACTACACTGAGAATACAATGAATTCCAAACAACCAAACAAGACACAAATGTGCAATCAATATCTGAGCAGTGTTTGGAAACAAAACAGAAAGCAGAAGCCAACTCTGGTGCCAAGCCACAGTTCATCTGATGAAGGCTTTGTATTGATTATGTCCTGCCTGGGGCACTCTTCCTCCAGATGCTCCCAGGGCTAGCATGGCTTTTTCATTCGGTAACATCTCAGAGGATAGCTTTTCGACAAGTCTTCCCTACCAGTCCCCCAGCCTTGACTAAAAACATGGCCCCTGGTTACTTCCTATCACGCTGTTATTGTACTTTCACTGTAACACATATCAACATCTAACGTTATTTTTTTTTAAAGACTTTATTTATTTATTTGACAGAGAGAAAGGGCGAGCACAAGCAAGGGGAGCAGCAGGCAGAGGGAGAGGGAGAAGCGTGATCCCCGCTGAGCAAGGAGCCCCGATATGGGACTCAATCCCAGGACCCCGAGATCATGACCTCAGCTGAAGACAGACACTTAACGATTGAGCCATCCAGGTGCCTTTGTTTTCACTGTAGCACACATCAACACTTGACCTTATTTTGTTTATGTATTTGTTTATGTGTTTAATGCCTCTCTGTCCCAGGGGCATGTATGGTCCCTGAGAGCAAGAGCCTTGCCCTGAAACAGTGTCTGGTGAGTAAATGGAATTCTGCAAATAGTTCCTGACCTTACTGTACATCGTAGCAGGTTTGATTACAAGTCAAGTCTTACAATCAATGAGTATAAAATGAGATAAGGGTGATAACACAAATCATAACTAAACTTATTACAAGAAAAGCGGCCAGAGGTAAACAAGAGCTAGGGGTTGCAAATATCAAAACCATTTAAAAAACTTTCAAAGGTTTTTTAAAGGTGATGGGGTCAAGTTAAGCTTTCTGGGTAAGTTTTAAAAGTAAGGAAAGGAGGGGCGCCTGGGTGGCTCAGTGGGTTAAGCCGCTGCCTTCGGCTCAGGTCATGATCTCAGGGTCCTGGGATCGAGTCCCGCATCGGGCTTTCTGCTCAGCAGGGAGCCTGCTTCCCTCTCTCTCTCTCTGCCTGCCTCTCTATCTACTTGTGATTTCTCTCTGTCAAATAAAAAAAAATTAAAAAAAAAAAAAGTAAGGAAAGGAGGGGCGCCTGGGTGTCTCAGTTGATTAAACATCTACTTTCAGCTCAGGTACAATCCTGGGGGTCCTGGGATCAAGCCCTGCATTGGACTCCCTGCTTAGTGGGGAGTCTGCTTCTCCCTCTGCCATTACCTGCTGCTTGTGTGCTCTGTCAAATAAATATATAAAATCTTAAAAAAAAAAAAAAAAAAGGTAAGGAAAGGGGACAGATATTCCAGTTAAGAGACACAAAGGAAAAGGATGGGATGGAAATACATACGGAATAGGAAGCGGTTCAAAAATGCCGGGGTATAAGCTATTCATAGGAAAAGGGGGAAAGTGACCATAAATTCAGAACGGTGAGTTGAAGTCATGTTTCAAAGTCTTCTGTATCCGAGTGGGAAACCTGAAAGTGGGCAATCTGAATCAATGGAGCAGGCAGTTTGGGAGCCATGAAAAGTTTTTAGGCAGAGTTTTAACGATGTTTCTGAATGCTCTGTGGAAGTTAAAAAATACCGTTCAATTAAGAGCACAGTTAGGTTGAAAGCAAAGCAAAGCGAAAACAGATGCCCATGGTCATGCAGCGAAAGCTCCCCTTTGTGAAGGTCTGAAAAAGTCCTGGGCACTTTATAAGCCATTTACCCACCTTCTCTAGTTCAGTCCTTACCACAGCCCAAATTGTTTTGTTTTGCTTTGAAGATTTTATTTATCAGAGAGAGAGAGAACGCAAAAGCAGGGGGAGGAGCAGGCAGATGGAGAATTAGGCTCCCTGCTGAGCGGGAGCCTGACACCGGACTCGATCCCAGTACCTTGGGATCGTGACCTGAGCTGAAGGACTTAACCCACTGAACCACCAAGGTGTCCCAACCACAGCCCAATCTGATTATCCCAATTTCAAACTGAGAAATGGAGACCCAGAGATCTTAACGAGAGTGCTTAGTTCACTAAACCATCCCGTGGCAAGGGCGTAACTAGGATTTGGTAAGTCTGAATCTACAGGTGCCAGGCTTTCATACACGGCTTCTCTCAGAACAAGTTCGGCGGAGGAAGGGAAGTTTCTGGCTCAGAAAAAGAAAAAGGGAAACTGCATTCATTAGCATGAGTACAAGGACCCCAGCATGAGATACACACATTCGCAAAAGGCAACTATCACCCTAAGTGTGCTCTAGAGATGCCAAGAAGACTTGTAGGAAAGAAGGAAAACAAGATGGAGGGCAGGTTGGTGGGCTGCTTGTGTTTGATGAAAGCAAGGAGCTCTGAAAAGTAACGCAGTGCATGGCCTTTCTATGCATTCAATCTTTATGAGGTGCTTCCAAATTATGGCAAACTTAAAATCTCGTGCAGCAGGTTTCATCTTTATTCAGAAAAAAAAGAGAGAGAGAGAGAGAGAGAGAGAGAGAACTGGCTTCTAACTAGTTGGACAAGAAATACAGACTGTTTGCTTGGTGTCTGCAAACAATAAACTCAAAACGGCAACCGTCTCCAGGACTCTCTCAGGTGAAAATATTGGTGAAATAAGAAGAATAAAACTATACCAGGGAATCTGTTTCCATCGAACCATATGATATCTCCATTTCACAGGTCAAAATACTGGTAGTTTCATATGATTCATCTTCAATATTATTTGGGTTTGTGAAAGAAGAGGGAAGTTCCATCATTTTGTTCATCCTTGATTTATGTGGTTCCTTCCTGTGCCCCAGAGCTACTCCAGTTCCTCAGTCTGGTTCCCGAGTTGCCAGTTGATCCTCACCTATCCAGCCTCCTTCCCCCCAACAAACTCCACGTAAACCTCACTTGGGCTGGGCTGCGTCTCCTCTCAGCGGCTAAAGCTGATCAACTCCTGTGCTTTCCTAGCATTGCAGCAAAGTGGGTACGAAAGACAAGCGTGGCTTCTGGTCTCTGGAGCTGGGGTTGCTCGAGTTCTAATTCCAGATCAGTCACACACTCGCTAGCTGGTACAGGTAAATTAATCACCTCTTTGAGATTCAGTTTCTTCAACTATAAAATAACAATTATAAGGATTCCTGTCAGGATTATCAGAGATGCTTCAAATAAGGTACGTAGACAATGCCGATAAACACCTCTTTGGAAAAACCGACTGTTTACCCACACATGGGAGAGAATTCGAGAACTGCCAAGAACAATCCTGCATTCTCTGCCTAAACCCCCTCGGCTCATCAGGGAGTGTGGGAAGAAAGGGTGGTTTTCTCAAGCAAGAAGGACATACTTGTTCTAATGGCTTCTCTGTATTCCTCACCAACTGTCAACTGGGGATCCTGTTTTCCATAGCACCTCCTCCCTCCGTGACACAGAGTCTGGCACTACTGGTCCAGCTTATCAGCAAAGGTCCAGCTCAGAGCTGATCTTCAGGGAAGATAAAGTCAGCATTATTGATTCTCCTGGGTACTGTGACTTCCAGCCTGCTCTCAGGTAAGAGCACTGGAAAGTGACTTTAGTCGTGTTAATCTGGCCCTTGCTCTCCTGTGTTCTTTGATGTTGTATCACTGACTTTCCCCCAGTGGTCACTTTAAGTCTTTGGTCGAGGACCTTGCTTTGTCCTTTACTGCCAGAAAGATCAACTAGCTCTCTTGAGCAATACACACCCACCTTTCTTTTCAGATAACAACTGTCTTGAGTTCTTGTGTTTCTACTTTCGCCCTGGCTGATGGAAAACAGCTGGAAGGCACTTCTACATCTCAGCACTCTGTACTCTGTCGGGGGGTTGGCACTGGGGACAACACACGGGAGGTCGTTGCTAGCAACCTTCAGAGTAAACTCCCACTACTCCTCCTTCTTTGTTAATCCAACTACAAGCTCTCAAGGCCCCCTGCCCCTTCAGGAAATCATCCTAAACATCTCACTACATAGTGATTTTCTTTTCCGAGTTACTATAACTCCCTCTGTGATATTATAGCACTTGAGCATTTGCTGGGCCGTACGACATCCTACCTGTGTTTTGCAAGTGGATTTGCCTTCCTGAATGGATCACAATTCCAACAGACTGAGATATTTACAAAAGGTCTCTCTGCCAAACACAGGACATTGTCTTCCTTTCGCCTGCCTGTCTCCTGCCTGTTGGGCACACTACGATCTCTTAGTAATAACCAGCTGGCTTGACCCAAGAACAGATGGAATGGCCTACATGCACACAGCTGCTGAAGACCAAGGCATCTGAAGGTCTCTCCACTGGCAAAAACGTATCACGTGGTCTGAGACACACTTTTGGGTCCCTGGAAACTTAAAACTTAATCCCATCTTCAAAAGGATCATGATTAGAATTCGGATATGCACACAGTTAAAATTGTGCATATATTTGTATATGTATATACGTATAATATGTATATGTTTTGCAAACTGGTCTTGCTGTTTTGTAAGCAGGCATTTTCCCCCTTGGCCATACATGATGTGCTTTTTCTGCCAAGATCTATTCTCCAGTAATATAATTTTAGTAAGACACAAAGGTCTACCAAAGATTTTTGGAGGGTAAAGGTGTATTTTTTTTTTTTTTTTTGAGGGGGATGCAAGGCCTTCCCAACAGAATATTCTTTTTTGTTTTTTTAAGATTTATTTATTTATTTGAGAGGGAGGGGGAGGGGCAGAGGGACAGGGAGAGAGAGTCTTAAGCCGACTCCACGCTGAGCACAGAGCCCAATGATGGGCTCAATCTCATGACCCCGAGATCATGACCTGAGCCAAAACCAAGAGTTGGATGCTTAACCGACTGTGCCTCCCAGGTGCCCCACCATCAGAATATTCTTGACTATAATTGATCTCTGACAAGTACAAACAAGTAAGGGGCGCCTGGGTGGCTCAGTGGGTTGAGGCCTCAGCCTTCGGCTCAGGTCATGATCCCGGGGTCCTGGGATCGAGCCCCACGATCTGCTCGACAGGGAGCCTGCTTCCTCTTCTCCCTCTGCCTACTTGTGATCTCTGTCTGTCAAATTAAAAAAAAAAAAAACAAAAACCTCACACACATCATCTTTTGAAAAATCTATATGTAGAGTTCTTATTTTTTTTTTTAAAGACATCAGAACAGAATTCCCACATTGAAGTTTAAGGCTGTTCTTATTGTTTGTATGTAAAACTTTTTGAGGTCTTTAGGTGCTGACCAGTGTCAGGCGATTTAAAAAAGTCATTTCTTGTATTTTTGGCACAAAGTTCTAGATTTTGCCACAAAATGCTTGATTCCAGTTGGAAGATCTAGTTAGGGAGTGTTTATTAATTAAGATTAATGTTTTAGTAGGAACCTGCCTTTGTATCACTTTATGAATAGAGCCTGGAATATAAGTAAACACAAAAGAGATTACTCAAGTTAAAAAAAAAAAGAAGTTTTCAAGAGTGAATCAGCATTTTCTGTCTGTATTTTTAGCTCGTTATATGAGCATTATATTGCTATATACCATTAGAATAAGAGTCCAGTTCAAAAGATACAATCGGAACTTTTTCAAAGACTCTGTTTCATGTGATATATTCCCATGATCTGGGCTTCCTCAACAAAATGAAATCCACTCTCCCACCCATCACTACCCTTTTAAAATATGGTCTTTGGAATGGTTTTTATGATCTTTCCAATAAGTGCTGGGGTCATTAGCCAAAATCGGAGAGGTAGTATATAAAGCATAGCTAGAGGACCCAGCCTGCCTGGGTTTGAAGCCCATCTCTACTGATTACCAGCTCTGTGCCCTTCTGCAAGTTACTCATCCTCTCTGTGCCTGAGGTTCCTCAGTTGCAAAACACGCCCAGTCATAAAGCCGATTGTATAAAATGGAGAGTTAGTGAGTCAATTATTCACAAAGCCCTCCGTGGGCTCATGGTAGGCTCTCAATAACTGTTAGCTAATATCCTTATAAATGCCCCAAAGAAATCCTCAAATAAATGTTTCAATTTCCAGCAAACGCTTCGATCACCTTCCACATTCATAAAGGCAATGACAAAGGATTCACTGTGTGTGTGTGTGTGTGTGTGTGTGTGTGTGTAAGCTTGCATGCTTGCAATTATCCACTTTTTTCTGAAATTCCCTCCTGATTCTCCCTTAGGAAACCACTATAATTTTTTGACCTAATTGTTATCCGCTTTTAAAGATTTTATTTATTTATTTGACAGACAGAGATCACAAGTAGGCAGAGAGAGAGAGAGAGAGGGAAGCAGGCTCCCTGCTGAGCAGAGAGCCCGATGCGGGGCTCGATCCCAGGACCCTGAGATCATGACCTGCGCTGAAGGCAGCGGTTTAACCCACTGAGCCACCCAGGCGCCCCTGTTATCCGCTTTTATAAAATTTTGGGGGTGCCTGGGTGGCTCAGTGGGTTAAGCGTCTACCTTTGGCTCTGGTCATGATCCCAGAGTCCTGGGATGGAGCCTCGGGACAGGCTCCCTGCTCAGCGGGGCATCTGCTCTCCCTCTGCCCCTCCTTGCCACCCCCACCCCTGCCTTGTGCTCTGTCTCTGAAATAAATAAATAAAATCTTTAAAAAAATAAAATAAACGTTTAACTCTGCAGCTTTAGAGGCATGTTTTGTGATGTAAATTGGGAAAGACAAGTTCTCTGTATAGAGACACTTGCCTTCTCAGCATTCTGTGAAAAGTATTTTCACTGCTAAACATAGGTTGAGTGCTGCCATTGTAAGTTAGACTCATCTAGGGACAGTATGAAGGCTTGAACTTTGGATGCTTCTTCCTGCAGCTGAACACAGGCGATCCTCATTATTGCAAATTCGCCTACTCACTCAAGCCCATCACTCACCCCAAACTCTATACTCAAAGTCTTCCATGGTCTTTCACGGTCACGTGTACAGCAGTGAATAATTTGACTTGCCGATGCCCACGTTCGCAGCTAAGGTCAAACAAGGCAACACTCTGCCTTCTTGTTTCAACTCTCATACAGTAAACAAGCGTCCCTTTTTTGGTCTACTTGGTGCTACATTTTTTGCATTTTTGTGCTTTTTTGTTGGTGATTTCACCATTTAAAACGGCCCCCAGTACTGAAATGCTGTCCAGTGCTCTTAAGCGCAAGAAGGCTGTGCCTTACAGAGAAATGCATGTGTTAGATGAGCTTCACGGAAGCATGAGTTACGGTTGGGAGTTTAATGTTAATGACTCAACAATACATATTAAATAAAGTGTCTTTAAACAGAAGCACGCATAAAACAGGGTCATATATTGATCAGTTGGCAAAACTGTTGTGACCAAAGGCTTGCAGAAACCTAACCCTGTATTTCCCCTGCGAGCAATGGTTCAGAATTTGCTAATTCAGTGTTCTCAGACACTTTACGAAACGTAACTACTGCAAATAATGAGAATGCACCGAACCTCTGACAAAGAACATGGGTTAGAGAGAGACGGTACTAATCTATCTAGGCAACAGATCAAACCCTGGGAAGGAAGAACTTTCTAGAATATAATCCATACTTGATACTAGTTGCTTAGATTAGTGATTATCTTCTTAGGAAATGTGATCTGACTTTGCTTGGTTTAAAATAAATGCTTGCAAAAATAAACACTTGAATTATCCCAATGTACTCAAAATTCTTTCCTCCTTCCTCTTTTCATTCTTTTCTCTTTTCCTTTCTTTTCTTTTTCCCTTTCCTTTCCTTTCCCCTTTTCTTTTCTTTTCTTATACTATGAACTCTGCAAAGAGCTTTTGAGTCTTATTACAGTGGAACAATGGACATATGTCCCCTGGAATACAGGGACTTTTGCATCTGAGCCTTATGCTTGCTATATAGTAACCATAGGAAAACCAACAACACTCCTGGATCTCCCAAACCTGCTTTTGTTCAGGTTCCAAGTATGGAGCAGAATCTGCAGTTACACTGACTTTACACAATGCGTATGTCCAGGCAATACTCTCCACTCGGCCCTGCGCTGAGTAAACCTATAGGTCTGTTTAAGAAGTCCAAAAAGCTCACCAGGCAGCCCCATAATACTATGCTATTTCATCCACTGACTTTATCTGCTTATCTATGCATTCAAATAGCACCTCCGACCTGCTTCTCTGTTGAGACAACACAAATTGCTGGGTGTGACTTAGTCAAGCGTGAGAATGCACACAAACAGGGAAATGTAGCTCTGGCGGTCCAGGGCCAGGAGCAGTCAATGAGAGAAGGAGGCAGAACGCAATCCCAGCAGCCCAGTTTGCTGAGCGCCAGTCCCAGGATGGCAGGAACTGCTCTGAGAGTTACATTAATGTGTTAATGTTACGAGTGATACCCTCAACCATCCCCTTTCATCAATTTCTCCACCCGGAACAACCACATCTGACACATTTCGAAAGACTCCTGACCAACATCTAAAACTTTTAGACCCAGTGCGAATGGATTCTTTACCTGATTTCTCTACCTGCAGCAAGCCACCTGAATGTAATTTACCCTGTTATTAAATGGGCCGTGCCGCTCAGCTTATGGCCTTCTGTCAAAACAACTCCCTGAACTATAAAAAGAGTCCAATAAAATGACATTGCCTTCAATGCAAACTAAAGAGATCCCCAATATGCGGATGCAAAAACGGTTTGGCCATTTTATTTATTTATTTTAAAGATTTTATTTATTTGATAGAGCACGAGCAAGGGGAGGGAGAGAGGGGAGAGAGAGGGACGAGCAGACTTCCGGCTCAGCGGGGACCCCTATACAGGGTGATCCCAGGACACTGAGATCATGACCTGAGCCAGAAGTCAGAGACTTAACCAGCTGAACTACCCAGGTGCCGCCCTCCCCCCATTCAGCCATTTTAAACACATATCTTCTTAATGAAGAATGCTGTTCCTCCTGAACATGAATCAAAAGAAAAAATTAAGAGCTTGGATGGCATCTCTTTTTGCCTGTGGCCCTACTGAATCAGATTGGATTTACTGAGACTTTTCCCTTGACCTTCAGTTCCCTCCTGCTCTGAGCTGGACATTCCTAATGTCAACACATGTTCACCAAACTGGATTTGCTTCCCCTGTATTAGACCTAGCAGTAGTCACAGGTGCCAAATCTACAGGCATAGAATAGATTTAAAGCACAGGAAACTATCACATAATATGCCATGAGCTTTACCTGTATTTTTACTCTCTTACCCTAGAGCTGGCATATCCATGCATTTAAGTCAATCCCCAAATTTAATGCAGTGAAAAAACACCATTATTTCTGAGTGCATCAGCTTCTAGGATATTTGTCTATTAGCCAGTCATTCCTTTCCCTTCTCCATACTTCTAATGTGACCTTATGGACCATATAATCTAAGAATGTGTAAATTCCATGTATTTTTAATTTCTGCTTGTACTCTAAGTAAAATGTATAATGAACAAACTAAGAAGAAATAATCAGGGTCCCTGGGTGGCTCAGTCAGTTAAGCCTCTGCCTTCAGCTCAGGTCATGATCCCAGGGTCCTGGGACTGAGCCCACACTGGGCTCCTTGCTTAGCAGGGAGCCTGCTTCTCCCCCTGCTTCTCATCTCCCTTGTACGCACACTCTCTGTCACACAAATCCATAAAATCTTAAAAAAAATAAAGTTACTAGCTTTCTTTTTCCTTCTAAAAATGACAAAAAATAATATACTGATTAAAAAGAGTGACATGTCTCCTCAAGCTTTTCAGATGTTAAGTGGAATATCACAATAAAGAAACATAATTCTCTCAAATACAATTAGGTAAGGGAAGTATTTGACAATATGAAATAATGTCCATCCTATATTAAGGGGAAAAAAAGTCAGGTATAGAAAAATATGGCATGAACTCATACTATTTTTGTTAAGAAGAAAAACAAAAATGGACTGATGGAAAGAAAGAATTTTAAAAAGATTTGCACCGAAATGTTAGTGTTTATGTCAAGGTAACATTTTATTTTCTTATTTTTGCTTATTTGTGGTTTCCTAAATTTTCTACAGTGTTATTTAAAACTTATTTACTCCAGGTCTATCCACTGAAAGAAGAAACTACAACTGAATGAAGTTTACTGCTTTTTAAAAATACTTCTGTGACAGTACACGTCTTTGCATTATCAAAATAAATCCTAATACTCTCTACATAAGTAAAATCACTAGAAAAAAAATAAAGATTATAAGTATATCTCCATAATTCTAGGCCTCTGTGTGCATATAATTTCATTGATAAAGCAGAACAACATATACATCAATTTCAGGAATGATGTAACAGTAAACCTTAAACTCAGCTGAACTCATGAGAAAACAAGAGTGTTACTCTTCATTTTCACATGAAAAACACTTTAAGGGGCACCTGGCTGGCTCAGTCAGTTAAGCATCTGCCTTTGGCTCAGGTCATGATCCCAGGGTTTTGGGATCCGCGGGGAGCCTGCTTCTCAGTCTCCCTCTTGCTTGTACTCTTGCCTCTTGCCTCCCCACTGCTTGTTCTCCCTCTTTCTCTCTCATGGTCTCTCTCAAGTAAATAAATAGGATCTTTAAAAAAATAAAAGAAGAAGAAAAACAATTTCATCTACTAAAGACAAATGGCAAGCTATTGATGGTCTGGCCCCAGATCGATGAAAATATAATTTATAGAATATTTGGGAAAGCCACTATATTCCAAATATCCTAGACTTGGCATATAAAAAAGACAGAACTGTTACACTGTAGCTACCTAAGGAAAAACAGCTTTGATCTATTACAGCCCATCTACATAGGAGAAACTATAAACAGAAAAAAGAACTTATGTTTTCTTTCCACTAAGGGAAATTTAATCCTGGAAGGGGCATCCAGTTGCACCATGTTTTGTCATTTTCTGTCCTCCACTGTGGGAACAAAGGACAAGCACAATTTACCAGCTTCTGAATCCTGACACCTCGTCCATCCCTCCAGCATCTCTGAGAAAGAAGGAAGTTCTGGACGCCAAATGCTTTGTGGGGAAGAAATATTTTCCACGGAAAAGTTTAGTCAGATGATGAACTCTTAGATCTCCGAGGCCAACCATACTCATCTTTAGCCATGATAGAATTCTCAAAAACACTGTAATTTTTTTTTTTTAAGTTTGTTTCATGTAGTTCTCCACTGTGAGTATTATTTCATCCAGGCAATGCCAGTTCAGAAAAACAACTGTCTGGTTTGCCTGAAATTACTCACATGAAATAACATCTCCCATCTGAGCCCAGCCACCAGTTACAATGCACTGACCACTTCTTATTGTTATAGCAGAACTAAATAAGAGATTAGCATCAACATTCGTTCGATAAAAAAAAAAAAAGCCCAATAATTAGTAGAGGTTTACTTTTTAAATCACCACAATGTTCATATTAGACAGCATTAAAATTGAAGCTTATTTTCAAAATTAATGTGAATATTTATATGCATTTATAGTATGTGAAAATTTGAATGTTTACGGCATTTATTTATGTATTTATTTGACAGACAGAGATCACAAGTAGGCAGAAAGGCAGGCAGAGAGAGAGGAGGAGGAAGAAGGCTCCCCACTGAGCAGAGAGCCTGGGGTGGGGCTTGATCCCAGCACCCCGGGATCATGACCTGAGCGGAAGGCAGAGGCTTTAACCCATTGAGCCACCCAGGCACCCCTGAATGTTTAAGTTTATCAAAAGTTTATAACGTGAGGGGCTCATGGGTGGCTCAGTTGGTTAAGTGTCTGCCCTTGGCTCAGGTCATGATCCCAGGGTCTTGGGATGGAGTTCCACATCCGGCTCCCTACTCACTGGGGAACCTGCTTCTCCCTCTCCCTTTGCCTTCCACTCTGCCTACTTGAGCTCTCCCTCTGTGTCAAATAAATAAATCTTTTTAAAAAGTTTATAATGTAAAAAATTTTGTTTTAATGTTTTTAAAAGTCAAATACAATCATATAGCCCTTACTCTCTCCTGGCAGGAACTGCACCTACAGTATCCCCAGAGATTGTGCTGTGAGAACATTTTATGGTTAGTTAATTGTAATTTTGGTATTAGGCTGATACAAGCACATTGCTCTAGAATATGAAACTATGTATGCTTTATTTGGGGGTGGTTTTCAAAATTTTTAAAAAAATGTCTATAGCAGCAGAAAACTTCATTAAAAAAAATTACCTGAAAGGAGATACACATTTTTGTCTTAGGTGACAAAAAAAGTCACAAATGTTTAATAAATTAAATATTTAAATTTACTTCCAGAAAAAATATCTTTTGAGGAAATAACACTCTTAAAAATAATCAAGACTAAAAAAACCTGAAACAGTAATTATGCAATATTTTCCTTAGTACTTAATATTCTTTTTTGCTTCTCTAGGGTATTTCTAGGTATTTCTAGGGTATTCTCTAGGGTATTTCTACCAATACTTTGGGGTTTTTTTGCATCCAGAAAGAATACTTAATAGCTTAAGAGCAAACTTTTTCTAAATTTACAGAAATGATAGAACCAAAAGATCAGATCATTTACCGAGACCTTTAAAAACTGTATCCCATATGATTTTGAACCATTCTCTTCCAACCCCCCTTTCCTTTCTCCTGTGCCCTTTCGTTTCCTGGCTGAGACAATGGAGAGGAAAAGACTAATATGGAATGGCAGGTCTCCCTAAACACTGGTAACATGAAAACAAACCAAAATACTACTTTTCCTGTATTCAAATGGCAACCCCCCCATCTTTTTCTAAGATGAAGTCCAGAAGCAAGAGTTCAAAGCAATGCCCACGGTTGATAAAATCTCTGCAAAGCAGTCCTCCTGTTAAAAAGCTCTGTCACACTCTTCTTAACCTCCTACCTGGGACTTCATACCAGATTAAGACACACCAGGTTCTGGGGAACCACAGAGCATGGCCTCCAGACTCAGCCTTCATTCCAGAAAGAAACAAAATCCTTCCGGCTCTTCTGAATGAGATATGATCTTCCAGGCATTCTGCAATTCTGGAAGTATTTGTTAATGATGAATTCCAGGTATGTGTACAGCATCTGTTCCAAGGGGCCACAAGGTCCCTGAGCCAATTATCCTATTCATTTTTTTCTCTCCAGGGACAGGTTTATGTTTCATCTTATATCTCTATTAGATTAGATGACTATTGTCCTTGGGGAAACTTTGCCCTATTAGATATATTCCGGAAGCCAAAGCATAAAAGTTGTAATGTTAAAGTCAAATTAACGTCCTTTATCTCTGTCCCCCCCAACCCGTTTAAAGATAGATAACCCCTCCCTACTAAAAAATAAGCGAACTGGGGAATTGGCAACTGGAGAAAGTGAAGGAAATCTTTGTGACATCAAAAGTATGGCTCATGTCTACCTTAATCTGAGAAAGTGTATTTACTGGAAGGAAGATTGTGCAATTCAATGTCCACAAACTGTGTTTCTGTTTAACTATGTTGCTTTTTTAATGTTTATTTAAAAATGCATTAGTTTAAAAAGAAGTATGTTACCTGATACCAAATACACCATTGTAAAATGCAACTTTTACTATAAAAACAGTAAATATGTTATAGTTAATGCAAAAAAATGGAAAAGTAATACCACATGCATAATCATACCACCCATTCATACTCAGGGTATAACATAAAAAAGACTATAGAAAACTAGAAAAGCAAAAGGACAAATAACCTCTTGATACAACTATCTTGTACCATTTGAGTATTATTTTCCTCCTGATCTTTGTTCCTTGTGCATACAGTCCTACCCATCCCTCATTGTAGGTAAGTTTTTAAAATTCTTTCTGATTGGAGTAGATGGCTTGAGTGCCTAGAAAAGATTTAATAATCCCCAACAATTAGCACAGTTTCACTAAAAATTAGTCATGATAAATTATTACCCTTTCCTCTTAAAAATAAAATTAGAAGATTTTTTTTTTTTTTCACTGTTTAGTAAGTCACTGGACAGTGTCCCATGATTCACTTCAGGACAATATAAAGTGTACTGGATAATAAATCAGATAAATTTGAAAGTGAATGAACAGGCTTGAGTATCCATACAAATATGCATTCATCTGTTTAACACACACAGAGTACAACTATATGCCAAATTCTGTGACAGGCACTGATTTCAAAGCTAGAAGAAAAAAATACTCAGTTATGAGTCAAGTTCCTGCAAACCACAAGGGAAGACCCAGTGGATTTTGGTGGGTGGGGAGGAAAAGGGATTTTAATTTGCATTTGAATAGACAGCCAGGGATGAGGGCTACTGCAATAGGTAACACTAGGAAGGGGCCTTGGAGCCAGGTTTTAAATGGCCTTTCACACCAACCAAAACAATTTGGACTAGTCATATAGACAGTGGGGGTTTGTAGGGCAGGCGTGACAAGATGGGATCTGTGACTTCTGCTGAAAGACTAGGAAGACAATAGAGGGAGGAAAGTGAGTGAGGAGACAAAAGGTAGAATAGGAGACTGAGGGAGAGCAGGAATAATGGCTCTGAGCCAAGAGAAATGACCAGAGCCAGATCACGAAGGTGCCCTGAAGCAGACAACAAAGGAAGCTGAGCAAGTTGGAAGTAGTTCAGTTTGTGAAATCAACGGCCTGTGAAGACAAACCCAAAGAATGTCAGATGGAATCAGCATCATCAAGCAGTACTCCCAGTAACAATTACCTGGGAATACCTTTCACTGTACCTGGGCACCTCCACAGTCATATGGACATACTCATTCTCAATCTCCGACACGAAGCTTGCCCGTGTAATCTGAAGAGAAACCATCTCCTCTAACTGAGTCTGGCCAAAATATCTGTTGAAGGATCAGGGACACAACATGGTTCTTGATTTTTTTTTTTTTTTAACCCCAAACTGCCCTCATCAGTAGAAAAAGAACTCAATAATTGCAAAAAACTAAGTACTAATCAAAATGATGTCACCACAAACAGTGTCAGCAATCAGAACATACAAGTTCAAAAAAGGATTTCTGCAAATGCGAATGCATGAGCAGTAATTGAAAATCACTACAACTCAAGATAACCCTTGAGGTTCTCTTAGAGTCCTTAAAATTTCCAGAATGTCATATGTACAATAAGAGCTTTGTAATGTTCCAAAGGACCACATGGCCGACCTACCAGTAGATTAAAATTATAATTCTCTTCTCCCCCACCGCTATTCTTTAATACAGACTTGCTCATTTTAATATCTATGTACCAAGCTTTAAAATTGATTAGCAGTTTCCTAGTCTGTCACATTGAATTGTCCAAACCCAAAGCATGGGAGTCCTAATTTTTGATTTTTCAGAAGTGACCATGTGAATTATCAGTGGACTGCAAATAATACACGAGAAATGGCTTAGAAAAGAAAGACTACAGGGTGCCTGTGTGGCTCAGTTGGTTAAGAAACTGCCTTCAGCTTGGGTTATGATCCCAACGTCTCAGGATCAAGTCCCATATAGGGTTCTCTGCTCAGCAGGGAGTCTGTTTCTCCCTCTGACCTTCCACCTCTCATGCTCTCTCTCAGATAAATAAGTAAATAAAATCTTTAAGAAAGAAAGAAAGAAAGAAAGAAAGAAAGAAAGAAAGAAAGAAAGAAAAGGAAAACCTACAGAGGGCATAATAGCAATTTTCAAATGCATACAAAATGGTCATTTGGAAGGGGGAATTAAATTCAGGTAGAGTCAGCACAAGGACTAATGGAGGAATGACGGGGATACTCAACTTTCAAGTCATTATGTGTAACAGCTTTCAACAATCGGAGCCACCCCCAGTGGAATGGACGGAAGAAGGCTTCTCTAGAACATCCTCAGGTTCTCACAATAGGTGACCAAGTTAAAAAGAAATCGCTTTACCCTGTTAGAAAACTAGTCCTAACAAACATTTGGAAATTCTATCTATAATCTTCTCTGCAGTCAAAAAAACATAGTTTAAGATACTTGATAGCCAGGTGCCTGGGTGGCTCAGTCAGTTAAGCATCTGCCTTCAGCTCGGGTCATGATCTCAGGGTCCTGGGATCAAGTCCCACATCAGGTTCACCACTCGAGGGGTGTCTGCTTTTCCCACTCCCTCTGCCCCTCCCCCTGCTTGTGCTCTCTCTCCCTCTCTCAAATAAATAAATAGAATCTTAAAAAAAAACAAAAACAAAAACTTGATTGCCTGCCTAGGTCTTTCCTTCTAGCCCCCCCAAAGTAAAAATGATCAATGATGAGTCATAAAGATAATATTCATTTTTTTCCCTTCTGTTTAGAGCCTTTTACATCATGAATACTGAGATATTCTGAATTTTCAGAACAGAAGCCCTATAGGTTAATGCCATTGATTCTTTTATTGTGGAATGTGTCATGTTTTTTGGAGCCATCGATGAAATAAAAGCATTGTTAAAAATGTTTATGTAATTTCAGATTCACTGTGTATTATTCAATAGCACATCATAAAATATTTGTTTTAACTAGCTAACCCTCATTTATTTATTCTAACTGTTAAGAAGTTAATTCAGGTTATAATGAAAAATTTCAAATGTGTCAGACAGTACATAGCTTTTGAAACATCTTTTAGGAGGATGTGAGCAGAAAGTTTGAAGCACACTCCTATAATCTAGAAAATCCCATGAAACTATCTGGGTTTTCTGATTAAGCATCACAATGTCCCTAGATTTTAGTCATCTCCTAATCTCATGTCAGTACTAAGTGTTATAGTCCTTCATGGGGCCATTTTTCATGAGAGCAGAATTTCTACACTTCATGAAAATTCCTAACTAACAGGACAATAAGAGAAAACACAGTATAATCGCTCTGACAAATAAAAGCTTCTCAAATTTGACCTCAGAAAAAAATTTTAAATTTCTTCATTTCCTGGACCTTTGGGTCATTTCCACATTTAACTGCTACTGTTCCAAGTATCTACAAATTCCAAGCATCTACAACATTAGGTCTGAAAGAAGAATTTCTCTACAGTTGATACAGACCAAGGGGACAGTCCACTTACAACTTACATGTTTATTATCTTAGAAATTAGTTATAAGATACCTCTAAGAGCACGACACACTTCCCCGCTGCTGTCATCACAAACAGAGGGGCAAATTGCCCACTGCATGCGAACTCCAGGCCTGGATGGGGAGCTGTTGGTTGGTAACCTCAGGAGTCCTCCAGGTGAAATTCCCAAAACAGGTCCCTTGTGCATGGAGCCCTAAGAAAGAGGCAGATCACTCCAGACTGGTACGCGGCCGTTTTAAAAAGCAAGGGAATTTACATATGAGGCTGGTCTTCAGAAGCTGCAAGACAGGCAGATCTCTGTCCCTGCCTGCCGGAATCTTAAGAGTTGGTACAAAGGCCTTCATGGGGTTCAGTTGTGTATATAGTCAGATGGTCTCTGGTACAAAGGCCTTCACAGGGTTCAGTTGTGTATATAGTCAGATGGTCTCCCTAAACATGACTCTCTCAAGGCTGCGTCCTTGAAGTGGCTTGTAGTATGGGAACAATGAGAAGAACACACATCTCAAAAACAAGGGAGGGAATGATGATCCTGCAAATGCCAGGTCTAGCTTGAGGGTCAACAGGCAGACATGTACCCTTTGATGACTCCTTCAACAGGAGCTAAGAGAAGAAGGAATAAGCACATGGATGAAAAGCTCCCCCATACTTTGAGAACCCCTAATGGACCTCCTTGTCTCAAGAATGAGAAAACTGGGAACCTTAAAGGACTCCCCTTCAGTTTCTCTACCACAAGCTCACTGATATTCCAGAACATAAGAGAAAACTGACATGTAATCCTCCCTTATTTTACTTCACGAAGAAATCAAATAGCCATGTTTCTTTCATTGAAATTAGATAGATAGATAGATATCTTTGAACAGTAACCAAAGACTTACTTGAAGCCCAAACTTGGGAGTTTATAACTCCAAAATTTTCAGCCACTATAATTTCACTTAGGGATATAGTGATTTTACCTTCAGTGTGTGTAACACAATAGAGACACTATCGTACTCTTGTTGAATAAATTATTAAATGAGATAATCTCAAGAGTTTTATAGGAAATAAATTAGTAATCACCATCTATTCCCAGGACTGCCTCGATTTCACAGTTTGTTACGTTGTGATGGAAGATAAAGCATTTTTTGAAAATGTTCCAAATGTTCATGGTAGAGTTGCCCCCCCATACTTTTTTAAAAATCACTTTTTTATTAACAATATATTCTCTTGCTGGGCTCGTTCAAATTATAGGTTTCTTGACGGCAAAGTTGATGTCAGATTTTTTTCTTTTTCTTGTTTTTTTCCCTCAGTGCCTATCCCTTGGTAGTGGCTCCTGGGTAATGGGCCTTTTTGTCATATTTGGAGAACTGACTGCATAGCCACTTAGGGTGACCTCAGTTCTACCAGAATTTAATTATGATTCCTCCCTTTTTCTTTTGATGCCATAGAGTCTATGTGCAGACAACAATAAAGGTATAATAAAAATTATATACGGTCCTGGACACTGTTCTAAGGACTTAATGTGTAATAAATTGTCTAATTCTCCCAGCCTGCTAACGTAGATTCCCTCATTAACATCCCCAATACTATTATTATCATCTCTCTATTTAAAGATGAGGGAACTGAAGCAGAAGTGCTAATTCATCTGCTAGAGAGATGGTCACTCAGCTGCTATGTGGCTCAACCAGGTCTTGAACCCAGACACACTGGCTCCAGAGTCCAAGTGTTTAATACCAACTTGGACTCCAGAGTCCAAGTGTTTAATACCATGGTTTAACCACCATGCTGGAATACCACAGCGCACACTCATCACCACACCTGTGGAAAACTGAAAAATAAATGCAAATAAGAGAGTCTAAAAATGTGTGGGAAGTGCAAGAGGCCACTCGTTCTCCCTCCACACTGAAGCCCAGTCTCCAGGCTTTCTCTCCTCTTTGGCTGTTGCCTTACAGGTTATTTATAGAGAGAGAAGCAGAGTTGTTTTCCTTAATTCAGAAGGTGATGAAAAATATATTTCTATTTCATATATTAAACTAGTTGCCAGAAGTCACTCTAGAGATGAAATTATTCACAATAAAGTTGTCATGCTAGACAAAAGTGAATATGCTTAATATATCCCAAGTGTGAGCAAATAATAGCTAACTGGGAAAGGCCCAGTAGAAAGAACTTGTAAAAGCAAGAGGAAAATACACCCAACTAAATTGTCTGGATCTCATTTCAAAACAAATAAATATAAATTAAAGCAATGGGATATCCTATTTTGCATGAACTTATCAAAGATTTTTGAAATGCGATCATCTTCAGAGCTAAGAAGGACGTGAAAACTGTCCTTCCTTGCTGGAGTGCAAATTGGTTCCACTTTTCTACACATGAGCCAAGCCATAGATATCATAAACCTTAAAAAGAGGTAATTCCCCTGCATTACAGTTCGTATTTATACAAAGGAAAACATTAGATAAGTTAAAAATTAGTATGCAAAGATAATCAGAGGACTAGTTCTAATAGCAAAATCTTAGGCATTTAACATGTTCAACAGTAGGCAATGGTTACCTAAATTAATATGAGTCCAAACGATACCAAACAATAACATATATGGAAAATACACTTATGGAGAGGTTTTAGCAGTAGGTTTGTAATGTAAAGAGGGAAATATGTAACATAAGAATTGTAATGAGATGATATATTAAATGTAAAGTGCCCACTGCAGTCCCAGCACGCAATAAAGAACTCAATCTATCAACAGTTTGCACTGAATGATCTAAAGTATATCAAAACCTTGGAAACAAGGCTGAAGGAAATGTGGCAAAAGAACAGTGGATGCCTCTGGATAAGAAAGATGTTTTATTTCCCACATCTTTACGTTTTCTAATGTTTTCATGCCTTTTTTTTTTTTTTTTTAAAGATTTCATTTATTTGTCAGAGAGAGAGAGAGAGCGCACAGGCAGGCAGAATGGTAGGCAGAGGCAGAGGGAGAAGCAGGCTCCCTGCCGAGCAAGGAGCCCGATGTGGGACTCGATCCCAGGACGCCGGGATCATGACCTGAGCTGAAGGCAGCTGCTTAACCAACTGAGCCACCCAGGCATCCCGTTTTCATGCCTTTTTCCTACAGTATTTCTTTCTGCAGAACGAGATCAAGGACTTAAAACTCACCAACAAAACAAGTAAAAGTACATCTTAATTCTTCACACCGCAGGAACACACCTCAAAGAACAGGGACATCCCCGACCCACACATCTTTTTTTTTTTTTTTTTTTCCTTCTGGCAACAGTGGGTGGCTATTTACCCTAGCTACTAAGACCTGCCTGGAGGAAAGAAGGGTATAGTCAGCGCCAGGTGGAAACACATTCCTGGAGTCTAGAACCAAGCTGAATGTACGAGGCTCGTGGAAGAGAAGCAGACAGAAAGCATGCTTTATACAAAAAGTTCCCAATCTGTTGTTTGCTTGTGGCAAAACTGGAATTGTTTATGACAGAAGCAACATTAAAGGTGACATGGCTTTCCCCACTCCTAAAAGTGTTGATAGATGAACACATACTATTCAGGAAATACTTCTTAATGATTAAGGCATTTAATCATTTTTTTAATCATTTAATTTAGTTACTTATTATCTATCTAGTTTAATGTTCACTACAACATTTAGAGGTGTTTTTCATAGTGACCCTGGCCTGCCGTGTTCAGGATCCCTTAGGAAAAATTTTTTAGAGGCACTTTAGACCCTTGAATAAAACCACAATTTCCTTCTGTGTTTAGAGTGCTTCAAGTGACCAAGTGCACTGTTTATTGAGTATTTATTCCTATTCAATGAGGGGATGATCAAGGCCTCAGTGACAAATTCTTCATCTGGCCTGGAGCCCATTCCTCCCTTTTTAGTCCCTACCTGCAAATCCCAACTTGTATAACCACACTGAGCCTCATTTCCTGTCCTAAGAAATCAAAAAAGATAATACATCAAAGGGTGATTGGGAGGATGTAACTGTTAACACATGTAAGCATTTTAAGAGAATGCCTTCGGGGCACCTGGGTGGCTCAGGGGGTTAAGCATCCCACTCAGGTCACGATCCTGGGATTCTAGGATTGAGCCCTGCCACAGGCTCCCAGTTCAGCAGAGAGTCTGCTTCTCCCTCTGCTTCTCCCTCTCCTTCCGCCTCTTCCCCTGCTTGTGCTCTCTCTCAAATAAATACATAAAATCTTAAAAACTAAAAATAAAAAAGAATGCCTGCCATCAGTAAACAATTATGTACCAACTATTAGTATCATTACTCTAAAATAAAGAAAATCTACCCTACTTTTAAAGATCTTTAAATTCAGTCTGCCAAGAAGTCATAAAATTGAGAGCTAACTACAGACATTGATATTTATAGTACATTTACTAAGCTTCCTTCCCTTTTATTGTAATGATAACCACTACTAGTCTAGCTTTTAAATGTTTAATGCACCCCAAGACTTTACTAGAAATCTCACACATTTAATTAAAAAAAAAAAAAAAGTTTTAGGAGTAAACCTTTTCAACTAGCTCCTATTTCCCCATTGTGCCTCCTAAAACAAGATCATAAAATTCTCAACTTCAAAACATTCAATTCCACTGAACTCACTACACCCGAATGAGTCAATTACCCCAGTGAGAGTGGGCCTAGTATCCTAAAAGCTTTCACATTTTATTAACCCCAGCTTTTGAATAGAAGGAACAACTGGGCCTACAAGACAAAAAGTAAAACAAAACCAAAAAAAAGCCCCGAAACTTGAAGGTTTCAGCCATTATTAACTATTTTGAAGATTTTTAAAATTTATTAATAATCGGGAAAAATCCAAGTACTGCTCGGGATCGAAAAAATTAATTAAATATTCAATTTTTGTGGTTTTAAAATATTTATTAAAATCAAATTGTTGGGGCACCTGGGTGGCTCAGTTGGTTAAGCCTCTGCCTCCGGCTCAGGTCATGATTCCAGGGTCCTGAGATGGAGCTCTGCACTGAGCTCCCAGCTCAGCCGGGAGCCTGCTTCTGCTTCCCCCTCTCCCTCTCCTTTTGACTGCCGTTACCCCTGCTTGTGCTTTCTCTCTGTCAAATAAAAAATAATAATAATAAAATAAAATCTTAAAATCATTATTTAACTAGTTTAAAAAAAAATAATAAAAGTCAAGGGGCACCTAGGTGGCTCAGCCAGTTGGGGGTCTTGATCTTAGGGTCACAGGCTGAAGCCTTGTGTTGGGCTCCATATTGGGCATGGAGTCAACTTTAAAAAAAAAAAAAGACAAAAAGCAAGTAAATTGGGACCTGTTTTGCAAATTTTAGAAGTATGTCCAGTTCAGCAAGGTGCTCTTTAAATAGCAAGAAATAGAAAAGACATGGTCTATAATAGGGTATCAGTTTTCATTTTTTGAAAGTCACTTCAACGTCCTTATGTGTATGTGTGTACTTTTCTAGGTAAATGCCTGTACCTCTCCTAACAAAAATATGTAACATACATTTCATGGGTTATTTTCATAATCTTCAAAGAATGATGTATACTGTCCATTAAGAGTTAATGAATTCAAAAGTCCATTAAAAAATTCAGCCCCACGCCTGGGTGGCTCAGTGGGTTAAGCCTCTGCCTTCGGCTCAGGTCATGATCTCAGCGTCCTGGGATAGGGCCCCACATCGGGCTCTCTGCTCTGCAGGGAGCCTGCTTCCTCCTCTCTCTATGCCTGCCTCTCTGCCTACTTGTGATCTCTCTCTCTCTGTCAAATAAATAGATAAAATATTAAAAAAAAAAAAATTCAGCCCCAGAACACAAAGAATCAATTAAAACAAAACAAAACAAAACAAAACACTAGCTCCAAGGATGGGTGTTAATAAAGTTAAAGGTTGGGCTAAAACATTTGAAATTTATCTTTAAGAAAGGGGTTAAACCTATTTCATTTAAAATATGTGATCATAGGGTACCTAGGTGGCTCAGTGGGTTAAAGCCTCTGCCTTCCACTCAGGTCATGATTCCAGGGTCCTGGGATTGAGCCCCACATCAGGCTCTCTGCTCAACAGGGAACCTGCTTCCCTTCCTCTCTCTCTCTGCCTGCCTCTGCCTACTTGTGATCTCTGCCTATCAAATAAATAAATAAAATTTAAAAAATATATATGTGATCATAAACCTAAATAAAAACAGTTGAGATCCTCCAGCCTAAAAGACATTCTGTCAGTGATAATCCCTTAACCATACTGCAATTAGTTATAAAATTTTTAGAAAGAAAACTACCAAAATATGAAAATCTGGAGGAAATAAAATTATTAGAAAAATTAGAAAATTATCCATCCAGCAAAATTCCTTGTAATCAGTATGTCTTACTCATCTCAGCAAAGGGAAATGTAAATCTTTTTCACTTGTACATTTGGAGGGGAGGGGGCAGACAAGCTTTAAAGTTAAATTGCTGAAAGTTCACAGCAAGTAACCAATTAAACAGAAGTTTTTCCTAAAAGTATTTGTCATTACAACATACTAGGGTAAAGAACTTTAAGACTAAAAATTTTGAGTGCTCAGTATCTAAATGAATCATGATAAACACACAAGCTTGAACCTTGATGACTTACATGGACCCAATGTTGTGCAATGATTTTCGCTCAACAGGCTTACAAGTACAAATTCACTTCAGACTCTAGAACAATAATTTTTTAAAAAAGAACGAATCTATTTCTAAAATAAAATGATCAGAAGTTAAATATAATTAAGGATGCTACTTAAGTTCTGCGAATAACTAGACCAAAAGTTACACATTTGTACCAGCCTGTTTGTGTAGTCTGAATACAGATAAAGTTATAAACCTTAATATTCCAATAAAGCCATGTTATATTTTCATTCAAGTTTTCTAGGGCTATCAATAGAAATGTGTCTGTGGTATACATAGGTAATTTTTCTATGTAAATGACTGTGCTCTTTTAACACAGGTAAGCGGAAAATAAACGGGAGCAGGAAAATTTGAAGGTAGGGACTAGAAGATAGAACAGGTAAAGGTAAAGAACTAAGGCAAAGTTTGTGGACTGCTGTCTGGCTCTTATTAATGAAGGCCAGTCCAGCTCACTTACGTCCTTACATGAAACATTAAGTGGATCATTGAGTCAATTTTTAGATAATTCATTTTAGAAAATACTTGCACCACCCCACTTCTTCCCCTAAGAGGCTTGACGTGAACTCTGAAAATGCTTCATCCCAAAAACCCTACAAAATCATGCAAATCAAGAGGTTCAGATCTGTGGACTCATGTTAGGAACACGTATGTAACTGCCCAGGCCAACGAGGGTATGCATATCCAAAAAGCCACCAAGTATCTGAAAGATGTCACTTTGCAGAAGCAGTAAATGCCATTCCATCGCTATCATGGTGAAGTTGGTATGTGTGCCCAGGCACCTAGGTAGGTGTGCCAAACAGTGGGGCTGGACACAGGGTCAGTGGCCCCAGAAGGGTGCTGAATTCAGAGAGTAATGCTCAACTTAAGGGTTTAGATATTGATTCTCTGGTCACTGAGCACATCTGGGTGAACCAAGCCCCCAAGATGCACTGAAGAGTGAAGAACTTAGAAGGTTCGTGGTTGGATTAATCCATATGTGAGCTCTCCTTGCCACACCGAGATTTCCTTACTGAAAAAGAGCTGATTGTTCCTAAACCAGAAGAGCTTACGAAGAATAAAAAGATATCTCAGAAGAAACTGAAGAAACAAAAACTCATGGCCCAGGAGTAAATTCTGCACAGAATAAATGCAAATAAAAATAGAAAGAGGATGTCGGTTATCTATTATGAAACATATTTTAAGTATCCTCAAAAAAAAAAAAAAAAAAAAAAAACTTGGACCTAAAATATCCAGATGACTGAAGCAAAGATAAATTCTTGAATTAACTGAATAGTGTAACACTCCTTCATTTTGCTTCTTTGGCTAAAGACTGACTAGATGGGTATTTTATGCCCTCCTAAGTATTTCTAAGTCTCCATCCCTCACCTCCCACCCCACAACATTTCCACTGTTTAACTTGAAAGAATCTTCTTTCAAGAAGTATGCAAAATAACTCTCAGATCTGGAGAGGTCTTAGATCACATCTGACAATGTGATCCTGATACCTTTAGAATTATCATCACCTAACATTAAAAGCAACAAGCAGCAAGCCTTATTCACAAAACTCAACCTTCAATTTAACAAAATGCCCTATGTAAAAATTTTAGCATCACATGCTATTATTTATAACTAATGCAAATATAGGGATGGACAATATGATCATAAAATAATTTCCATTATTCCTGGAATCCTAAAATACCAAGGACTACGTGAAAATACATAATTTTTAAAAAGATACATAAAAGTTCAGATCAGACCTCCCACACACTTCATTATTTTCTAACACCATAACATAGATTGTATTTTTCTTCTCTGTACATTTTCTCAGTCTTCTCATTCTTAACCTAGTGTTATTACACCAATATCCCAGCACTCTCTAAAGCTTATTGAATGACGTGCTAAATTCCTCACTTAGGACTTTTCAATCCTAAAACTAATATGAACTGTGATTCCCCAAGGTGGCAAGAAAGATGAGTATTATATGGACATAGTATTTTCCTAGATATCTGACCAAATTTGTATTTGCTGTAGTGGCACAGATTAAATGAGACTCTGGTCTTTGCGGTTTCATGAAAGCAGACTGCACTATTCTCCAGCCATTTTTCTATAAATGAATATAGCAGATCACAAGGATCTTAGGGATCGATGCAGAACAATTGTCACTACAGGATAAACAACAGCTTAATAATTTGTCTGCATTTTAAAAGTTTGACATGCCTTATGATGCTCTATTTTGAGTAAAATACTAAGGCTTATGATGTTCTTATATGTGTTTCTTTAATACAGAAATTATACATCATGTTACTTTCTGAGCCTCCCATATAACAATGTACACTTCCTTTTAAATAGTGTTTCTTCCATTTCTTTTTTTTCTTAGTCAAAACAAATTTGAGGATCCCAAGATTTCCTTGGGTAGTATTTAATCTTAAAAAATCCTACACTAGCTTGTAGACCCTAAAATACAGAACACAAAATGTAAACAATTAAACCTTTATAACCAATTCCTCGGTGGGGGAGTGGAGAAAGTCAGAAAAATATACAAAGCACTGAAAGGCTGGATATGTGAAGGATGCCAGAGAGGAGCGGGGGAGGGCCTCATGAGGTTCTAGGCAAGCCCTGTGATGACGTCACCTCACAGCCATAATGTTACAGCAGTCAGCACAGGCTTCCTGTTTTCCTATTGGTGAACACCGTGTCAGCCGACATCAGAAGATAATCATCATTGGCCAGACAATTACAACTGGAGCGACTAACTAGCATCCACCGCTGTTAGCACAAACCTGGCAGGTTGCTGAAAGAGAAGGCAGAGCCCAGCTGCCCTTCTCACTCAATGAGTTTTATGTCGCCTTGCCTTACTTCAATCACTAGGTGATTTCGCTTCCTTGCTAGCAGCACTTATAAATTAAATCAGCTATTGGTGAAAATAACAGGTAAAGGCAAGACATCTCATTAAAGGACAAAATGCCTTTCTTTTCAATGTTTTGAAATCGCAGACAGAGCTTTTCAGTGTAGAACTGGCAGTCAAAAATGCTACTGGGCATGCATGCATTTTCCTCTACCTCATCTAACAAAGTCGTGTGTATTGGATAACCTTACCGGAGATATTTTTAACTTGCCGTGTAGTTTCAAGATGAGGTCTCAGGATGCTTCTCCAAGGAAATATATTTATTACTTTGTATTTCAACTGCTGCTCTATTATACATGGAACTATTTGACAGAAAATTGAAAAGGTCTCTAGTACTTATCCTGTGTTTAGAACAGTGAGTATAGGATTAATCCTTTGTTAAGGCAGCAATAAACCTGATAAGCTTGCCACAGTTGAACCCTGTAGTGTTTATACAAATACCACTCCAAAATAAGGGGTCCTTAACATTAATATGTAATAAGGTAATAGATTATGGAATCCATTAGGTAAAGGAATATGGATTATAAGATATGTTTAATAAACTACGCTTATTTAAGGTCCTCTTAAATAATGCAAAGTAGGACAGACAGCATACTGACAAAACAGCACTCCTGGCCTTTCTCACAATTCTTCAAAATGAGCTCATCTTTGAGAGAGGAGTTTTAATTTTCTGAATTAAAAAGCTTTGTTTGAAGTCATATCTAAGACATTTTTAAGGACAAGTGCAAATGATTCTCAAATGACAGCGTAGATGCTTCACAACATTTTGTTTTTCCCCAGAAGCTATTTCAAACCATTTTGAACAGGTAAGGCTTTGGTTTCCTAAACTTCCCCTGCCCCCAGGGGTGGTCTAAGCCTGGGTTATGGAGCTCCCTACTCCTGTTAACAAGGGCAAATAATAATAATAATAATAATCCTTTTCTTACACAACTTAGTCAAGACTTTGTGTGTTCCGGATTTGGGGGTGGGATCTGGGAGGTTTAGAAAACTGGACCCCCAGGATACTGGGAGAAATGCACACACACACACCCCCCCATAAAAAGGAGAAAGCAAGACAATTAAGGTCAGGAAGACATGCAAAGAAAGAGTAACAGCCTGAAAGGCTTTTTGACTGCAAGTTAAAAAAAATAGGGTCCACAAAGAAAAAGGAAGGGAAAAATCCCAGTAGGTGACTATGATATAGTATTCAAATGCAGGGGGGAAGCCAAATATGCTAAAGTTCCGGTATTAACAGGTAGTGCTGGCAATAAAATGGGCACCAGTAATCATTTTAACTCACTGGATAAGCATGTCCCCCAGCATCTGCCACGTACAAAGCGCCTTTAACGTGAAGAATGAGACAAGAACCGTGACCTAAAGAGCTTATGGTCTGATAGGAAGGAGGCACCGGCAGACATGTAAATATTCATATATACAAGTAAAAAGCCAGGAAAGATGTTGCCAGAAGAACAGTTGTAAAGAGCTAGAAGGAAACCAGTGGTGAGAGCTCAACAGGAGAAAATAACTTTGGGGCACATTTTGGCCATTTTCAGTCCCAATGAGGGCTGGGCCCTGTCTGGCTCATTGTGTGCTTGTTGAGTGAATGGATAAAAGAAGCCGGAAATGGTTACCTGGCCTCAGAAAAGGCAACCCAAATATGGACCTATGGACCTTAGTGGTGGAAGGGGCGGCTGGCCAACCGTGAATGGGGGTAGCCACGGCGAGGGGACGCCGGTTCCAGAAAGGCAGGCTCGGTAAAGGTGCAGCAAGTTGGAGACAAGGGAGACTCGATGGGCTGGAGTGATGTGGCAAGAGAACAAGACAAACAGCTGCAGGGAAGGCCCCGCCGCACAGCCGGCCCGCTTCGCAGCTCTGAGCGCCGGCAGCCTCAGACCCCAGCCCCGCCCCGCCCCGCCTTCAGCACCACCCTCTACGCGGGAGGAGGAAGTGCCTCCGGAGAAGGTCCACAGGCCGCATGGGCGGAGAGGGGCCGCCTCCCCAAGCGCCAAAGGCCTTTCAGTGTCTGCACTCCTACGGGATCCAGCCTCGAGAGGTGTACCACCACCCTCGGCGCTCGTCCGCCCAGGAGGGGCCTCAGCCCCGCGCCCCAAGTGCTCGCCGCACTTCCAGGGCTTCGGAGCGGATCGTGTCCCCCTGCCAGCTTCCGGCTCCGGCCAGACGCGGCCTTCGGGCCCCCTCACGCCCCGCACCCAGTGGAGTCCCCAGCCCACCCATAGCGGGTGTGAGTGCGCCGAGCCCTCCACACCCGCCCCCAAAGGGCTGGGCCCAGCCTGCGCGCATCTCGCAGGGGTCGGGCTCGGCCCGGCTGCAGCCGCAACTGGCCAGCGGGCCTCGGGCGGGCGGGCTGAGCGGGAGGAGGCAGGTACCGCGGCCAAGACTTCCCGGGTCGGTCGCAACCGGGGACCGTAGGAAAGGAAGTTGAACCTCCCTCCACCGGCTCCGGCCCGCGGCACCGCCTCCTACTGCACCAGCCAGCCCCGGCCCGCGCCGCGCCCGCGTCTTTGGTTTCCCATTGATGAGAGGGGGGAGGGAAGGCAGGTCGTGACGCCGCGGGGCACGCGCACACGCGCACGCGGCGGCGGGCGGGATCCCTTGGCGCCGGAGAGCCCCTCATCCCAACCCTCCCATCCAGCACCCGGGAGGCTGCAGGCCACTGCCCAGCTCCGGGGGTGTTGAGCGTGCACTTTACTGATCGCCAGACCCGGGCTCAAGAAGATGACCGGAATGTCTGCCCCAGCACCTCGGTCTACAAGGAAGAAGCGAGATGAGCACACCCTCCCCTGTTAAATATTGCAAGGTGACACAGGATCTCCTCCCACACAGGGATTTTTCAAAAGGACTGGCGGAGGGAACACACTAAACAAGCAAGACTCTTTCCCTATTAGAAGTGTGTCTGGGGAGGAGCCCCCAAGGACTCTGCGGACCGAGGGGTTTTTAATCCGTGTCTCAACTCCAATCAACAGCTTCCTACTGAATTAGAACTGAGTGGGTCCAAAAGGCGTTCCCGTAAAACAGAAACTTAATAATGGCGTGGCTCCACTCGGTCGGGTTCATTCATTTTTATTACTGTTTTCATTGTCCCCTCCCCCCACCGCCCCCGCCTCTTAATGAAACCGGAAAGGGATCCGCGTGGGGAGAGGGGTCCAGGCAAGGAGAAATCCGGCCGGGGAGCTGCAGAGAGCAGGGCAGTGAAGTAGGAGGGCTGCAAGGAGAAAGGAAGGACACGAGGGATAGGAAGAGGGCGAGGACCAGAGAGCGCCGGCGGGAGAGGGTTAAACGGAGCAGAAGCCTGGGTCCTTCCTACACTGCCTTTCACACTCAGCTTGCGGGAGCCAAGAGAGAAAACCCAAATCTAGATGAAAACCAGAAGGTAGTTCAGGTGCAGAATCTGGACTGGGGCATCTCTCCCGCCTTCCGTGTCGCGCAGACATCTACTCTGTACACTCATGTATGTTCTATGTTATATAATCTATGTTAAAGATGTATGTGTAGCCACGGTTCACACAGGGGCACTCACAGACCCACGCGCTTCATGCAGCCCCGGAGGTTCCCGCACCCGGGGGACCCGGGAACTCAGCGACCAGCTCTCTGCTGCCGGCGATTCATCGGCCCATTCACGCCCCAGACAGAAAACATCGACATTAAGGCGCACCGGGAAGACGCGCAGGGCTCCCGGGAAGAGTGTCACGCGAAAGCATCACCTACCAGTTTTCCTGCATCCACTGGATGGCTTCATTCTCGTTGAACTGCTTTTCGAATTCATATTCTTGTAAAGTCAACACTGACATGTTCATTGGGGCTGATCTTCGGAGTCGCTACGTGTTCTCTACACAAAATAAAATAATCTGTAAAGCGCTTGATTTCGAGTGCTCTCCTGTCTGTTTTCCCCACCCCCCCCCCCGAGGTCTTCCCCTCTCCGCTGGATCTCCGGGGGCCGGCCTCTCCCAGCCTCTCTCAGCTACATCCAGGGTCGAGCATTGCCTGTGCCACGGCTCCCAGCTCCTCGCTCCGCGGCTCTCCTCCTCCCGGCGTCCGCATCCACCGTCGGAGGAAATGAATGCCTTGCGGTCTTAGTGCCCGCACGTTTGTCCATCACCCTTTTTACTTGTCTACGGGGAAATCTCCTCCCCCTCGTGCGATCGGAAAATTAACCCTTTGCGAGAGAGAGAGAGCGCGAGACCTCTCGCCCCGAGGGGCAGTTTTGCTGACGCGAAGGTGACTAGGGGAGTGGAGGAAGGGCGCCGAGAAGGAGGAAACGGCCTCGAGGTCATTCACAATCCCCAATCCCAACCTCGTGGGCAGCCTAGCCTTGCCTTTGAATGTGGTTTCGGCTTGCCAGGAGCGGCCCTTAGGCGCGCGACCTGCAAGCTTGGCTAGTAGGCGATAAAGAAAACAGTAAACCCTACCAGCTCTTTCACTGGGAGAGCTCCAGGCAAATTTGTGCTGAGATTACCCGTGAGAGGAACGCGCTTTCCACCTCCTTGCCCCTGCCCCCACTGTACTCTCTGGGTCCCCCACCCCAGAGCGATGGCTTCGACTGCGGCTAACCAGGGGCCCGGCAGCCCCCAGAGCTCCTCAACCATTCTCGAGCTGGGGATGGAAAGTGGAGAGAGACCAGTAGCCAGAAGAGGGAGAGAGGCTAGGTGGAGGGTTTGGGTACGGGGAGAGGTAGAGTTAACGAACTGAGACAAAGTGGGGGGAAGGAAGTTAGCAGGTAGGAGAACTGGACCAACTGGTCCAATGCAAAAACTTTATTTATATGCATGAGAAATTTCGTTTTATATATTTCACGGGTACGTGGAAGAGAATTGTGTTGAGGAAAAGGCTAAATGTAATGTTGACCCCTACTGAACCCCCAGTCCCATAGCAGTGTCCTAAACTCAGCTTCTGTTTACACCCCTCTTAATTCTCAGAAGGAAAAGGATTTTCTACTGGGACCATCCCTCCACTCACTACCCACATGTTCGGAAAAATGAGGTATAGGAGACATGGAGGTATCTAATAATTAATCTATGGATGTAATTGTAAGCTTAAACTAGAAACAAGAATTTATGCTTTAAAATTGGGTGGACATTAGGACCAAGAAGAAAATTCCCTTCCTTTCTCTGGTGCTCTTTTCCCCACCTTACCTGTAGTCCTAGTAGAGGATATTTTCATTCAAAGTTAGGTTGCCAGAAACCACTGAAAAGTGGGAACTGGGAGAAATATCTCTGTAAAAGAGGAAATTATAATAAGAAATTAAAGAGAGGGCTTTTAAAATCCAGTACAATATTACTTAAATCAAAGGGCTAGATTGGTTGATGATTAACAAGTAATTTTTGAGAATATCCTCCCAAAGATTTCATGTATAGACTTTCCTTGTCTCTCCATTTAAGGGTTATCATTCTAGATACTTCTGCAATACAAGTCAGAATGAATTTAAAAATAAAGCTCAGGCCTGAAGGCTTGGTAATATTGACTTAGAAGATGGGTGTGGTCTGATGAGAGAGGAAAGATTTTCTATAGTACCTGGGCCTGTGAGCAATCAATAAATATTTGTAAGATGATTAAATAGATGAAAGAGGTGAGAGAAGTGAGAAAGGAATCAAATTCCAGCAAACATTTTATTGTATATTGGAAGGATAAGTCTTTAGTCTTAAAAAGATTTGATTTTCAAATTCAATGCCCTTAGGAGTCATCACACCAATTTGAAACAAATATGAAACATTCTCATTTACTATGTTTCTCACTCAAATAATGGTTGTTATTGTCTGTTTATTTTTCGAAGATGGATATGAAGTTATATTAAAATATCTGATTTGTTCTTAACAGTGTCTAAAGAAAACTACTCTGAAATGGGAGATAGGCCTCTATTTTTAACCTTTAAAATGGACATTTACAAAAAAATGATAAATGCTTAGCAGTACTAACCGCTTCCAAGGGTATTGAGGCATTGCCAGTGGTAATAAAAGCAGGTAACTATCTGAAAGCAATTTGGCTGCCTGTGTGGTCATTTTAAACCCATTTACCCTCTACCCATTTCTTCACCAGATATTCCTTAAGCCTGTGTTCATCTGAGATCTTGGGTCTTGGTGAAGAAAAGAGATAGGGCTCTTGTTCTTTTTGAGCTCACATTCCAGAGGGGAAGACAATTTCACGCAGAGTGAAGCACTAAAATGAAAATTAATCAGGAAGGCACAGTCTGTTAAACCTTGGACTATTGGTTTCAGCTCTGGTAGTGATCCTAGGATCATGAGATCCAGCCCTCCAGCATACTCTGGGCTTAGCAGAGTCTGCTTAAGACGGTCTCTCCCTGGTGCCTGGGTAGCTCAGTGGGTTGAGTCTGCTTTCCCCTCAGGTCATGATCTCTGAGTCCTGGATCAAGCCCCACATTGGGCCACCTACTCAAAAGGGAGTCTACTTTTCCCCCTGACCCTCCCCCCTTCCCGTGCTCTGTCTCTTTCACTCTCTTTCAAATAATAAAATCTTAAAAAAAAAAAAAGCTGTCTCTTTCTCTCCATTGGCCCCCCCTTAGCCTGCCAACATCCCCCCCACGTGCGTGTATGTGCGCACTGTTTCTCTCTCTCAAAAATAAACTTTAAAAAAAAGAAAGAAAGAAAATCAGTATGATGTGAAGGAATAGAGGTGCTCATTTATTCCCTTTTAGACCTCACAGAGAAGATGACTTTGATTTGAAACCAGAGTGACAAAGAGGCAACCACATCTTGCAGAAAGTTACGAGAAGCAAGAAGAAGTACAAAAGTCTTGTCTTGGGGTAAGAAAGGACTTTGCAGGAGTAAGAGCAAAATGCTGGTATGTCCCCAGGTCATAAGTAAAGGGTAACTGACAGGTTAAAGAGACAGGCAGGCCAGGTAACCAAGATGTTTGGATTTGACTCTACCTGCAGTGGGGTGGGAGAGCATTAAAGAGTCTTTAGTTCAGCAGTATTGCATGATAATTCCCAGTAATTCTACAACTGGGAACTTATTCTAAGATATACTTGCAAAGACATTCTAGATGTGAACAAAACAAAACAAAAAACCTTTTAGATGAATGTATAAGATATTGTTCAGCCATGTCTGTAGTAACAGAACACTGGAAATAATGGGGGCTCGTTAACAAAATGATGATGCATCCTTGTAATGGTTTATTATAAAACTTTGTTAAAAGAAATTGTTCTATAGGTTGTAATATTGAAGGATTCCAGATATATGTTTAAGGGAAATAAAAAAGCAAGGTACAGCACATTGTGTATAGAAAAACATCTACAATTGCACCTTTTTTTTTTTTTCTGGAAAGATAAACAAGAATTTGATGGGGATGTATGTCTGGGAGCAACAGGAGTTCCCACTTCCTGTTTATACAGTTTGTTTTTCTGAAGTATTTGAGTTTTCTTCTGATGTATTTGTATTTCATTTAAAAAAAAAGTCAACAGAAATTAGCAGAGTAGTGAGATAATGGGTCAGTTTTTTATTTTTAATTTTCTGTATTGAAAGATTTCATAGGTAGCATAATATTAGAAATAAAACCTTCTAAATGGTGACTTTGCTAGACTTATTTTAGGGGCTATAGAAGGTTAGGAAAGATGGAGGGGAAGGTTGGGAGGGTGCCCAGCAACACCACTAGGAATCTTTATGAAAAGATTTATTGTGTGTGCTTCTGACCCATAACCGGAGAGGTAATTACTATTGAATATAAATAACTGAGGCTCAAAAAATCACAGTTAATTGATATTTAGTAGTAACATTTTTAAAAGTTAGACCAGAGAGTAAGCACTTCTGCAAGTCATAAATTTACTGCAAAGCTGACTCAATTATTAAGTAAAAGATTTGGATTTTAGTACTAACTTTATTCCAGATCTAGCTATCTGATCTTGGGAGAGTAAATCAAGTCTTTAATTTCCCTTTCTGTATATAAAATGACAGTACTAGGCTAGATGATCCTGATACCAGCTCAAATTTTTCTGGCACAGAAATATGTTAAAATACACACATTGTTTCTGGGCCTTTCTAATAATACTAACCTGCTTTTCTGGAACTCTATTCCATAGGTGGAATTGAACCAAGCTGAATCCTCTGAACATCTTAAGTTTTGGCTCTTTTTCTCCCATAACTCCCTCTGCTCAGAATACCATTCCATGACAAACTTCCCATTTCTCCCTGTCGAATTCAGCCCACTCTTCAGATAATCACAAGCTACTCCACACTGGAGGCCTTTCCTGTTCACAGAGATGACCCCTCTCACTCTTGCCTCTTATGCTCTTGAAACTCTTGTTAGTGCAGCTCTTAAGGCCCGCTTCCATGTAGGAGATTATAAATTTCCTTAAGGGCAAGGATGATTTGGACAGCATCTTGTTTTGTAAAAGAGAAATGCTTTTTTGTGTTCTTAATATTGCATATTAAAAACTCATCTGTAAACTGATAACTGCCATAGAGAAAGAAGAATCAATATTTGCTTCCTGAACATTTTCACTAGAGACCTCTCTGAAAATTCTAAATCCTAGGAAGAATTTTTTTTTCTCAAAGACGTAATTTATTTATAAATCAAAGAAGCCAAGAAGCCCTTAGCCAACCCCTAACCCTTTCCTGAGCAAAAACGGAGAGAATGGAGATGGCTGTCCACCTCCTCTCAAGGTTTTTGGATGAAACAGGGACGTTGAGGCCCAGGGCTTCCTTAAAGACTCTGGTAGGACTCTCGCAGGCTGACCCAGGCACCTACCTTCTGATCCTGCTACCCACGGGGCTCCAGGGATGCTTTGGGATGCCCAGAGTAGTATCCCCAATCTCACTATCAGAATGCTGAGTATCTCCTTCTCTTGACTCTGCATTTGGGTGAGGAGAGGAGGACTCTGGGTTACCTCAGACACTTTCCCAAATAGACCTGTCTTAAAAGAGCTTATTATACTGACAATTGCTCCTTATTAATCTTGGAGAGATTGAGATAAATATAAAAGACATCGGCTACTTTATGTAAATAAGAGAAGTGCAAATAATTAAGTAAAAATAGAGTCACACTCCAAAACAGATACCTATAGAAGTTTAACTAAATGAACAGAGAGCACAGCAGTTCGAGAGGAAGGAATCTGACTTAAGAAATAATAAGAGAATGTGACGGGTGCTCACAAGTCCAGTTTTACCCTGGGGTTTTCACGACCCTGTGATCACTGTCTGCCTCACTGAAGAATTCCTGCCTGGAACTATCTGAACCATTTGGAGTCTGCAAGCCGAGACTCTTTCACTTTGGTAGTGAACAGCAGAGGGCAAGGAAGATTCAAGGGATGAGTTTGTCTTTGTCTTTGGGCTGTTGGGGACTCAGGGTCTCTCTGGGAAAGATCCAGGGACTGATGGGCTTCTACCTGTCTTCTCCTTTCTTTATTTCAGATGTATTCTGATACACTTTCCCTATATAGAGTCAATACACGGAATTATGCCGTAGCACAAAAACTTATTTCAGATCTAAATCAAAACCCGAAGAATGCGATTTGGCAATGAAAGCAGATTTCTCATCATAGCTATTAAGACCATTATAGCGCCTCTGGGGGGAAATCAGTCAAGGGCCTGTGAGGGGAAACCTCAAGAGCCTACCTCTACGTTCTCATTCACATCTTCTCTCTCTATATATCGATAGAGGTCTTAATGACCTGGCTGTTAGGAATTTCCATTTACTCCTCATTATCTGTGTTAATAGAAAAAGAGAAAATGCATGGAAAGTATCTAATGATGAATAAACTTCTTTGAATTAGCAAGAAATAGCCAAACCTTCTGCTGCTCTCTCTCTGATGTGCCCCCGTTCAAACTCTACAGGATGCCTCAAGAAAGTGGAGGGTCTCAGTGGGCCTCTTTCCCACTATGATCCAACCTTCACCCACTGGAGTCATCATGGCGGGGCAGGGGACAGTGACTGGGCCTTTGGAAGAGCAGGGAGGTCAGTCTCATGTACATTTTAGGACAGCCTTTTACCACCTTTGTGACTTGGGCTAAGACTTATTAACAGCGAATACCAATTAAACTCCTAAAGATGTATCTTTTCAGCCTGTTCCAGGCCAGGTAACCTAAGGGAGGAGAAAAAGAAAGCTCCAAATATTTTTCTTATGAGGAACCTCTGAAGAATATCTTCATCTGGTTTCAGGACTAAGAATAATTGTGTCATCTCAAGTAATTGATCTATTAGAAAGACTCCTATGCATTGTTAGAGCTCTTGGAGGCAAATCTGGAGCTTGCCCTTGTACCAAGTATTTAGCTTAATATAATACACATTTTTTTAAACCTCATTCCTTTCTCTGCATCATTTGAAACTTACTTTTTTTTTTTACTTTATGATCTTGAGGTATTTTATGCATCCTTCTGCTGTATTTTATATATAGCAGAATAGGAAAGAAATGGGAGTGTGTAAGAAGGGACAGAAGGGAGAAAAAGAAGGAGGGAGGGAGGTTGAGAGGGAGAGAGACCTACCAGCCTCAAACGAAGACAGACAAGACCTGACAGGAAACATCATTTCAGCTGTTTGTTAGAGAAGGAGACCTTGAAAGGGGGGAAAAGTGGGGCACATAGAGGAAAGAGTACTAGACTGTTGTCCAAAAGGCCTGAGTTCTTTCTTAACCCAGCCATTAACCTACTGGGTCATCCTGGCAAAACCCTTTACCATTCTGGCCCTCGGTCTCTTCCTCTGTGAAATGAAGATAGTGGGCAATGTGACCAGAAGAGCCCCTCCAGGCCTAATGTTTTAACGGTTCTTAGCAGGCAAACGAGGCAGGGGGAGATGACTTCAAACTGGCCAGCCAGCAGATAGCTGTGCTACCCCCGGCCTGACCATCTAGGGTTCATGTGCTCTGAGCATGGCAGACACTCCCAGGAGCAGATCCCTTTCAACCAGTTCAACTTAAGCCTAGAGTCTTTCTCAATTAGACTATGTAGAAAACTCTTACACTTACTCAACTGTCTTGAGAAAAATCTTTGAAAGAGGTTAGAGGGTATTTTACATTGGAGATTAAGATTAAGATTAAGATTAAGAGATTTTATATTGGAGATTGAAAAAGAATACTATCCAGAAACTAATAGAGTCTCTAAATTGCCAAGTGAGTAAGATAGTTCCTAAAATGTGGGTTGTCCAAGATCATGCCAATTTATTCATGTCTGACTGTTTGAAGCCTCATACTTGAAACTTTTAAAGCTGTGAATCATTTTTAAAAAATTAATACTATGTAATACCAATTATAAAGTCTAATGACTTATGAGGTGTCATGTATTTGACTGCACTTTCTAATCATTTTGGGTTTTCAAAATTGACTTTTCAATCAGGATGTAGAGGAAGAAAAAGAATGGGATTATTGGAGATAAGAAAATAGGGTATCAGACACAAGCAACAAATGCAACATTGGCTTGAAAAGAGATCTGAAAGTAAGCAACACTGAAAGAAAAACTTTCCCAAGCTAGAGAGAGATCTGGGGAAATACGGAAGTGAGCGACATAAAGGACATAGTTTGCAGTAAAAGTAGGAAAAATTTCAGAAAAACAGGGCCTATATTCTTATTTTTTTCTGTATGGACATGGACATTCCCTGTTTTTGCCTCTCCCGTTTTGGTAACTGCATCCCACTGCTTTTTGGGGAACTTCGGAAAGCTTCTTAATTCTTAATTTAGTCATGGGGCAAGCTTCCCTCTCTCAATCACAGGGATAAAGTGAGCATTTGACTCAGGCTAAGGAATCATAGTATCCTAACCCTCTGTGTCCCCAGAGGTGGACACAGGTCCAAGCTGAACCAATCAAAGTTTTCTTTAGGGTTACGCTGTAAGCCTGATTCAATGAACTTTAGCTATCTTCAGGATTCCTCTTCAGAGAGAAGCTTGGAGTGACCTAACTCTGATGACCTATACATTGTAAGAGTCCTTTCTGTTCCATATACAGCCATTCCTGGTCCAAAGAGCCCCAAGCTAAGTTAAATCATGATCCCACAGTTTTCAGGTGAGTCTAAAGGGCTTCTGACATGTCCCTTGGGGATCGTTTAAGGTTTCTTACACCTTAAGGGAGTTTCTAGAATGGAGAAGGGATAAGGTGTAGGGATCAGAGAAAAAGTAAAGGTCAAAGGATTCTTTTTTGTAAGACACAGTGGAAAGAGAAATGTTGCCAAGTGCAAAACGAACTTCTATAAAATACTAATAATTAAATCCTGGACTGCCAGTTAAGAGTAATACCTCAAATCCTCCTAAGATTCTCTTTACATGGCACCTGAATATGAAGTTATTGCCACATACCGATAGGGGACCAAGAGATCATCTCACTACTAACATTGGATCAAGTGAAAGAGAGACTAGCAGAATCTGGGAAGTAACAGCTAGAACTTCCCTAAGCCCGAGCTACTGATAAGGCAAATGGCTCCCGTTTCACAAGGGAACACTTGGGTCTGCTTTCTCTCTGTCCATTAATCTGAATGCTCCTTAGTTTAAACATCACCATTTCCTAGATCTTTCCCTCAAAGATCTGCCATGTTGAAAGATATGACAAATATAGATTAATCTAATCACAAATAGGGGAATTTGTTGTAAAAATGGTTGATATTGTGAAATAACCAATTAAATCATATTACATAATTTTCCCCTGCACTCTTATTTCTATTGAAAAATATGTAGTCTAGGAAATAAATCTGTGGCCTCATTTCTCAATATTCTACCTCCCTCTATAGTTCCCAGGCTTAAGAAACTCACAGTTTTCCTTTGGACAACTACCCATCTTTTTGTGGTATTAGAACTGGTCTTAAAAAGGAGGAGGTCTTAAAAAGAAGATGATTCTATGTTTTCCAACTTACCGCTGCAATTCATTCATTCACTCATTCATTCATATATCAACTCATTTATACATTTATAACAGACGCTGAGTGAAGTCCTGAAGATACTCTCATAACCCCAGAGCCTATTGTGACAGATGACAGTAAATCCAACTGTTATAACATAGTGAGTAAGGATTCTGAGGAGTATATTATGGAGGTTACTTGAAGACAGAGTAGGGATATTTAACAGACTATGAGTTTTGGGGAAGGCTACCAGAGAAGATAACAGGAGTTGAGATTTGAAGGACAAGTAAGACCTCTAGGTCTGAAATCCCTTGACAGGAAGGTATGTGGTGCTATGGAAAGAGCATGATCTTTGGCTTTAGGCTTTGTACTGGTGGGCACCACTTTCTGATAGTTTTCTTCAGACAAGTACAAAAACAATAGTTTACTATTTCCCACACTTGAGTTTAATGCTTTGCAGGCATGGTCTTTTTTAATCCTCACAACAGACTTGTGGCCCAGTTCTGTTAAAATATTCACAATTTACAGGCACCTGGGTGCCTTAATCGGTTAAGTATCGACCTTTGGCTCAGGTCATGATTCTGGGGTCCTGGGATCAAGTCCCACATCAGCTCCCTGCTCAATGGGGAGTCTGCTTTTCCCTCTCTACCCTACCCTGCTGCTTGTGCTCTCTCACACTCTCCCTTGGATAAATAAATAAAATCTTTAAAAAAAAAAGAAAAAAAAGAATATTCCCAGTTTACATGAAAGGAGCTGCAGGAGGGTAAGATATCTTCTAATGCTTCCATAGTTAGGGGAGACTTTGGGAGAAGGAATACAGGTAGTCTTGTTAAGAAACAATGCTCTTAGGGTACCTGGATGGCTCAGTGGGTTAAGCCTCTGCCTTTGGCTCAGGCCATGATCTCAGTGTCCTGGGATAGAGCCCCGCATCAAGCCCTGCATCGGGCTCAGTGGGAAGCCTGCTTCTCCCTCTCTCTGTGCCCGACTCTTTGCCTATTCGTGATCTCTCTCTCTGTCAAGTAAATAAATAAAAACTTAAGAAAAAAAAAAGAAACAATGCTCTTAACCAACACAAAATTCTGTCTCTTTTACCTTTGTGTCCTTCTCTAAAAGTGAGGATTAAATACAGTAAAAGGTTTGAATGGATAAATTTTGTAATGTGATTACCACAGCACCTGGGGCAATAGCAGGCATGATGTTGATGTTATGATGCTTATCTCAATCTCACGTAGAACAACAGAAGAGTGAAAGATGGTCCAAGCCAGTCACCTCTGTTCTATAAATGAGGAAATGTTGAGATCTGGAGAGGTCAAGTGGATTTTGCAAAAGCATTTGTTCTCAGAATCTGCTCATTTAGAAATACTGAAACCCTCACACTTTAAATCACTGGCAAAGTCCCCACCAAGAGAACAGTCTCATGAGCTTCAGCCATGGTCCATGACAGCCGCTGTCAGCCTGTCAACTTCCATGACCTTAGCAGCCATTCAGTGTAGTTAGTTCCATAAGTTCCACAAACATCATGTTCTTTATTTAAAAAAAAGGAAAAGAAAAGAAAAGAGAAATAAAAAGCCCAAGTTTTATTGTAAGGCAATATAACATTATAAAGAATATGTAAAAATAAAAAAAGTGGTAGAGGGTACCTCTCATAAGGTCTCCCTGCTAACACACTGTCTGCATTCACCACTTACTAGCTGGGAGATCTGGGCAAGGTATTTATCCCTGTGTGCTTCAATGTTCTCAGCTACAAAAAAAGAATAACAATTCCTACCTTATATGATTGTTCTGTAGATTAAATGAGCTGCAATGGGGTACCTGGGTGGCTCAGTCAGTTGAGGATCTGACTCTTGGTTTCAGCTCAGGTCTTGATCTCAGGGGCAAGAGATCAAGCCCCAGGCTCCATGTTCAGCACTGAATCTGTTGGAGATTCTTTCCCTCTACTGTCCCCCCGCTCCTCCCTCTCCCTGCCCCTCTGCTCCTCACTGGGCTCACATAAATATGTACTCTCTCTCTCTCTCAAATAAGTAAGTAAATAAAATCTAAACAAACAAACAAACAAACAACCAAATGAGCTAATATTTACAAAAGTGTTTAGGGATCAAGAACATAATAAGCATAATATACATGTTCGCTAAATAAAGAAAAATAAAATGCACTAACTCACTGATGTAGAAGAGGGGACCTCTGAGCTGAGACTTGAAGGAATTCATCTTGGAGAAAAACTGCGAAGACATTCCAATTTCTCATTGGGAAAAAAAGCATTTGCAAAGATCCAGAGACCTTACGATGCTGAGTGTGATGATGACAACGATGACTATAACAACGATGAAGGCAAACAAACCTCTATTGAAGATAGACAATGTATCAGACCCTTCACTGTCTCTTATTTAACCCTGTCAATATCTCTGCGATATAGATTTTACTAGCTCATAATCTATCTCATAATACACTTAAGGGAGCAAGGGGTCAGATAAAATGATAAGAGGCAGAAGCAGGCATGCAGTTTCAAGTCTGACTAAAGTATTTGCCCATGGTTGGGAAATTCCAGTTTCCCTTGAGTCTTGGAAGCTAGAGGCAGAGTGGTAGGAGGTAAATTAGAAAGTTGGGCAGAAGTCAGATCTTAAAAGAGTTTGTGTGTCATTTTGATTTTAAGGAATTTGGACCTCATTCTTTATATAATGAGGAGTTACTGAAGAATCTGTTCACCAAGGGGCAAGATAAGTTTTGCATTTTTGAACAATTATAGAATCAGGAACACATTATGAAGGATGAAATTTCCAAACGATAGGCCACTTTGGCCAAGGAATCGCACTGCTGTTGAGTACACCCAACAGAGGTGAAATGAGGTATTTAAACAAAAATTTGTACATGAATGTTCACTGCAGCATTATTCATAATTACCCAAAGGTTGGAACAATCCAGTGTCTTTCAACTAATGAATGGATAAACAAATTATGGCACATCCATAATGTAGAATATTATTTGGTCAGAAGAAGGAATGAAGTACTAATGCATTTACATCATAGATGAATCTTGAAAACAGTATGCTAAGTGTAAGAAGCTAGTCACCAAAGATCTCACATGATGTGATTCTACCTGTATAAAGTGTCCAGAATAGGCAAATCTACAGAGACAGAAATTAAATTGCTAGTTCCCCAGTGGCTCAGGCAGGAACTGAATTCAGGTTTATCTTACAGCAATGATCTTGACCTCAGTTCCTCCCCCAAAGTGTGCCTCTGTCTATAACGCACTTTATCTCACATCTGAGATAATATTTATAAAGAGTCTGTGTGCCTGGCACATAGTAAGTGACAAAGCAATCTATTTTAACCCCTACTACCCACTTAGATGTCAGTGATAGGTAAAAGGTATGTGGTTTCTTTTGGGGGGTGATTGAAATGGTGTGATTGTAATGATGACCATACAACTCTGTGAATATACTAAGCCTATTGAAATGTACACTTTAATGGATATATTTTATATCTCACTAACACTATTACAAAAAGAAAAAAAAATAGACAATATGGATACCAGCATTCAGAGAGGGTTGGTAAGGAGCAGGGAAGACACATTTTGAATGGACTTAGCAAATGACAGGCAGAGAATAAAACATTTCATACAGATTTTCTCATTTATTTCATTCCTATCACATTCTCATACAGTAAGATTTCTTAAAAATCCTCAATTCACAAGAGTGTAAACCTTGGCTCATTGTAATTTCAAGATCTTTGCCCTTGCCATTGTCTGAAACATGATGCCTCCATGTGAATCTCTCTTATGGCAGCTTATTTATTTTTGTCCTCAGTTGGGTTCTTACCTTATTGTTCCTTTCTCTTCCTATTTCTAGAGGGTAGGTGTTTTCAATAATCATTCCAGGTTCCCTTCTAGAGCATTACTTCATTCAAGGCATTTTAATATTCATTCAGATTGTAGTGTACAAATCTAGCTGAAACCCTCTGATACTCTGCTAAAAGGGGTTTTGGTATTTTTCTTTTTTTAGAGTTTTCCAGTAACTTTCCATTGTCCTACACATGACGGGGTTTAACATTCTTTGTTCACACTTCTTTCCTTCTAGATTTTAAGTGACATCAGAGGTAAAATAATTACAAATAGTCACAGTGTAGTGTCAGTGGGTAGGAAGTGGGTAGTAGGGGTTAAAATAGATTGCTTTGTCACTTACTATGTGCCAGGCACACAGACTCTTTATAAATATTATCTCAGATGTGAGATAAAGTGCGTTATAGACAGAGGCACACTTTGGGGGAGGAACTGAGGTCAAGATCATTGCTGTAAGATAAACCTGAATTCAGTTCCTGCCTGAGCCTCTCGCTAACCATGTTATCTCTGGAATTCCTGAACTCCTCTAGGATTCCGTGTTCTCAGCTATAATACAAGATGACAGAACCTATGTTTTAGGGGTACCGTATAAAGAGTTTAGAACAGTACCAGGCAAAAAATTCTAAGTGCACCAAGTTCTAAGTGCATTCTAGAGCCTCAATTTCGACTTTTTAGATTTTTTTGTTTTGCTTGTGAAAGGCTTCCGTGGATAGGGAACAAATGGCCTGGTATGCTTTTTCCACACACAGTGTGTGGTAGGGAGAGTGAGCTTTGGAAAAGGCACATTTGGGGAGCAGACCCCAAGTGATACTTCCATGGAGATGATGAAGGTTGAGAACTCAAGCCTTTCTGCACTGGTGGGTCAAGGATTTCCCAGAAGAGGAGCTTCTAAGCTAAGAGCTGGAGAATGAATTGGAGCCCTTGAGGTTATTCGTGGTGCCTGCCCAGCTCCGTCTTCTGTTTCTCTGCCTTGCCTTTCCTGTCCTACACTCTGGGGACTTGGTGACTGAACACCTAGACCTGTGCTGTACCTGAAACTGACCCAAAACCCCCTTAGGAAGCTACATACAAGAACAGCTGCACACTCCTGCCACACAAACTTCTTGTCCATCTGGGGAGGTTCTAGAGACGTCAAACCTGTGGGGGTCTCCGAGGTGAACGCTTACTAAACAGCTCTGCCAGTTATTGGCTTTGTTCTCATTCAGGACTCTGCAGCATGATATTGTGAAGTTCCTTTTGGACGCAGCTGTGTTTTCACAGGTCAGAGAAGACGAGGACCTTCTGCTTGTAGAGACTTGCCCTTGATGGCTAATAGAAGATGTTTATCGCCTTCTCACCTGCAAGTCAGTAGGAGCAGTTTCGCCCTTCAACCCATGTGAGCTCAGAAAGCACACTGGTCTAAACCCTGAAGAAGAAGGTAACTTCATTTTAGCAAACCTCTTTTGCAGTGTGGCAGAATGAGGGAGTTTATGAGTGACACTGACTTTATGAGATTCTTCTCTGACTTTCAGATTACCTAGATTTCAGCCATGGAATTCTAATGTCCATGTGTCTAAAGACACAAGACTTTACCTTGGGTGACCGTAAAGCAAAGTAATTTTGGTAGAAGGAAGGTGGGCTGATGAGGTCCCAGGGGTTTCTGGTTTGCGAGAATTGCCACATAGAACTGCAGACACAGTTGCAAGCACTGTGTTCTTAGTATATCATGGCATCATGTTAAGCAGCTGACATTTGTTATATCTTTATACCTTGTAATTCTCACAGTCACCTTGCTGTATTATCTTTTCTTCACAAGATGAGAATATTGACATTTAAAATGATGAGTAACTTACCCAAAGACATATAAAGTGGGAGGTTTGGGATTTGAACTCAACACCATCAGAATCAAAAGACTATGTTTTATTTCTTCCATGACAACATGCACGCTAAGACTGTACTCCTCATGTACTTATTTATATTCACTCATTTAACATTCACAGAGTATCTGCCAAGTGTGGAGAACTGTCCTAGATGCCGGTTTTTCGAAAATAAATAAGTTTCTCTCCTGGATTTGGACGATATATTGTTGAATCCCCTTAAACCGGCAAGACCAGTGGTTGCCAAACATTATTGTGCTTTTCTATCAGTTAAAAAAAATCAATGATCTTCCCACATATATATTTCTTTTTTGAAAACTACATACATGTACTACTGGTATATATTCTGTATATTTTATAAAACATCAGATAAATCAAAATTTAAAACAATGAAGAAAAATATAAATAAAACATTTTTAAATTAAGATTTAGTGTTTTTTTTTCCCACACACCAAACAGGTATTATATACCCTAGTTTGGAGATTGTTGAAGCAGAATAGGAAGTCTATAATATTTCTCTATTACTCTTCAGGAATTCATGATCCAGTTGGTATTTGGGCCATGGTGCTTGTTATTTGAGAAAGCCTCCATGGTCTCCTGGATGACTCAGGAAAGGCTTGATGAAATAGGTGACATTTGTCCTGAATGGTCAAGAATGAGTAAAAGTGAAGGCTAGTGGAAAAGAGGACATTAATTTCACACAGAAAGAATGGCAGGGACAACATCATGCCTTTGAGAAAACCTAGTGTATGTGAAAGGAATAAAAAATGTAGTATGTAACTAGAACAATGGGTGTGGGGCAAGAATAAAGCTGGGGAGTTCACTGGGATCAGACGATGAAGGGTTGTTTATGCCATGCTGAGGTCTTGGACGTTACACCTTAGGTAAAAGGGAATGGCTGAGTAAGTAGAGAGAATTGGGAAACTATTGCCATGACTTGGGAAAAACGTAATAAAGCAGGAACTAAGGAAGTGGTGATGGGATGGGTGGAGGAGATGGATTCAGGAACTACAACTGCGTTCGGATAGAAAGAACTTCATTGGTCAGGAGGTGTGGGCATGAGGGAAAGGGAGACACTGAGGAAGAAACCAGGATCTCTGTTAGGAGGGGAGTGGAAAACGACCACAGTGGCTGAGATAAGAACCCTTTGTTTCACTTTTCAGGGATCAGCCTCTGGAACAGAATAACCTAGACTGAATACCTTGCAGGATTACTGTTTACCTCATGTGATCTCTATCAGTCTATTACCTCTCTGACCCACACCCTTCTTGTCTGTGCAACTGGCATCCTCTGGTACTCTGTGGCAATGCATCAGTGGAGAGAAAATGCTGTAAGCAACTGAGCTAGCAGGCTCTGGTATTTTGGTCCTTCTAAAAGACTTGTCTTGTAGCTGCTGTAGCAAATTAGCATCAATTTGGTGGCTTAAAACAGAAATTCATTCTCTCCCAGCTTGAGAGTCCAGAAGTCGAAAATCAGTATCACAGGGCCACGGTTAAGGAGTCAACAGGGCTGTGCCCCCTGTTGGGGGAAGAGTCTGTTCCTTGGTTTTTCCAACTTTTGATGGCTGTAGTCATTTGTTGGTTCCTGGGAGCACCTCTCCAACCTTCAAAACCAACATCTTCAAATCTCTATTTGCTCTGACTTGCATCACTTTTTCTCTGTGTATCTGTGTTAAGTCTCCCTGTGTCTCCCCCATGTAAGGATATATGTGGTTACATTCTGGGCCCACCTGGATAAACCAGGATAATCCCTCCATCTCAAAACCCTTATTTAATCGCATCTACAAAGACTTCTTCTGCCATAGAAGGTGGTATTTATAGGTTCTAGGGATTAGGACCTGATATCCTTAGGTAGCCGTTATTCAGTCTACAGTAGCATTTTATTTAGTATTTTAGAGTTTTCTGATTTTATGTGATGCAAGCTAGAGTGAATTTCTTCCTGGATTGATTTTTCCCCCCATGGGAAAGAATGAATAAGCTTGGGTTGTAAAGGTTTGGAAACACTTTCCTTTAAGATCAAATGAGCCCTACACTTGTCAGATCCTTCTTCTTCCTTCCTTGTATATCAAACAGTTGGAAATTTGGCATTATGTAGCCATAGCTCATGAATAAAGGAAACTATATGCTTAATCATTTCATTGATATTCAAAGTTGCCAGGTAACACTACTTGTATTTCCTCTACTTTCAGTAGAATAGATTTACTTAAAATAATTTATTTCCCAAAGAGAATAACTTCTATCACATTTTTCTGGCACTGTGTAATTTCAGAATATACAAATACAATATTTGAGGACCATGACATGGTGACTATGATACACAACTGAAGAATGGCCCGTCAGTCACGATCTACTCTCCTTTTAAAAGACCTTCATGTACACTGGAGGTTGGAAAGCCAAAAACTATGTTGACCACTCTTCTTTGCATCTATAATCTGCATGTAAATTATGTTTTGTCTATTAGATGCAGTCACAACACATTTGGAAGGAATAAGGTTGTAAAGAAAAACTCTGTTTCTCCCTACTCTGCACTTTGCTTTCAATACTTCTCATACTGCATGTAAAGGTTTTCCACAGTAAGAATTTTCTGATTCTCTGTAGACATCAGCAGGGTGTCCTACAGCTGAACTCAACTTTGACCCTATCTACACTATCTACTGGGACATACCATCCGATCCCACAGGTGAAGGAAGGGCTCAGTTACACAAGACTCTGCCCCTCTCCCTAGTTCAGATGCTAATCTGAAATCCAGGTTATTCCCTGTGCTTCTGTCCTGCCGGCTACAAATTGGAGATTTGTAATCTCCTTGGATTCAGTAATGCTACAGTAGCTCACAGAATGGAGGAAAACAGTTTATTACTGATTTGTTTTAAAGGATTCAATTTAGGAATAGCCAGACAGAAGAGATGGAAATGGGCAGTGTATGGGGGCAGGGCATGGAGTTTCCCGGCAAGGTGGGGGGTGGGGGCGGTGGATGCTGAAAATCCCAACAGTCTGAGCACAGGGTTGGTTCCCCTAGCAATCAACCCTTATCCTGAGGCTATTCAAAAGTTACCTCATTAATTTAAACTCAGGTGTGATTGAAAGGGGCTTGTTATGAATATTAAAAGATACCTTTACCGTCTTTATCATTAAGGAAATTCCAAGGGGTTTAGGAGCTCTGTGTCTGGAATGAAGACAAAAACCATATATTCCTTATTATAAAACACAATATGGCAAAGGTATCTGGGAGCCATCTTTCTTTCCCTGGTCTTTTCTTAGAGCTAGCAGGTTTTTCTGCAAGTTTTCTTGTGTCTATTCTTCAGCTTCCTGGGTGTGTATGCATTTGTGGGAGAGCCAAGACCAGTAGTGGCAGTGACTTGACTCCAGTAGCCCCGTTCCTGGATCAAAGCTGTAGTGTGCGCTTGGCTCAATAATTCCCGGGATGGCCTCAGAGAGCTTCCCTCCCTCAGTACTTCCACTCTGTCATATTCTAGGACTCATTCTTGGAGACAACCTAGAGCCCTCTGCATGAGCCTTTCCAACCATTCTCATCAGTACCTAGTTTCCTGTATTCGATTCCTTTCTGCTTAAAATACTTATAGTTGGTTGAGTGTGTGTTCCAGTAAACATGACTGCTACAGTTGTCAGGGAACACAGAAGTGCATAGAGATCAACCTTATTTTGGGATTCTGCAACCTTAGCCTTCATTCTTAGGAAACATGTCTTCATTCCCACCCCTCATATGTCCACCATTTTCTTTTCATTTACAAAGCTTCGAGCAAAATATAAGATGTAAATATATGATATATAATTTCTAATTTCTCAAGACTAAAGCTCTTGGTTTTTCCCCTCTAAAACATGTCAAAAAGTAATTCTCAAGAAAAAAGAAAACACATAAGAAAGAAGAAAACATATGTCGTGTTTTATTACGTATTATGTGTGGGATTGTGTTAGCTAAAGTCAGGCCAAATGTTAACTTTATTGAAGATGAGATGGCTTGTTCATTAATCTGATTTGTCAGCTGATGCTTGAAATGGTAATCGCTGGCTTTAATTATATGCATTTACTGATAAAATATCATGGTTTTCTGATGTTGAGCAAAATAAGGCAATCAGAGAAAAAGACAATTAGATGGCTTCATTTATGTGTGAAATATAAGGAACAGCTAGAGGATCATAGGGGAGGGGAGGGAAAACTGAATGGGAAGTCATCAGAGAGGGAGAAAAACCATGAGACTCTTAACAATAGGAAACAAACTGAGGATTGCTGGAGGAAAGGAGGGTGAGAGGATTGGGTGGGTGGGTGATGGGTATTAAGGAGCGCAAGTGATGTGATAGCATTGATAAGTTATTGAACACCACACCTGAAATGAACCATGTACTATATGTTGGCTAATTGAATCTAAGAAAACAGAAAATAGAATATATGAGAAGCTCTAATAGAAGATATACAGAAATGCTTCCTACTGTAGACTCTGAGCTTGACTCCTGCTTCTTTGTTTAAAAGAAAGGACTCAACAGAAGTTACAGAGCCAATGGCGATGTGTTAGTGGCAAATGGAGATTGTCTATCTACCCAGAAGAAATGAAAGAGGTTGAAAAAAAAAAAATCTCACCACGGGATCCAAAGTTATTTGGCTCTATGTCAGTGTTCCCCCCAAATAATTTCAAACATGAAACAGAAAAATAAATCAACAAACAAAAAAAGGGGCAAAAACAGAAAACAGTAAAATGGTCGTTCTAAACTTAACCACATTGATAATTGTATTAAATGTTAATATTCAAGAAACTCCAAAAAAAAAGTAGAGATTTTCCAAATAGATTACAAAGCAAGACCTAACTGTTTGCTGTTTTGGCAGACACCCTATAAATAAAAAGATTTTGATAGGTTGAAATAAACGCATGGAAGAGAAGAGGTAGATCATTCATGCAATAAGCATACAAAAGATGGAACGGCTATATCACTATCAGCTATGACAGACTTCAAGGAAAAGAGTATTGTCAGAAATAGAGGAGGAGACTTCATAATGATAAAAGACTCAATTCATTAAGAAGGCATAACAATAAATCCATAGAACTAAGTAATGGATTGGATCACAAAATCAAACCCAGCTGAATGCTATATACAAAGAATTGCCTACAGCAAACTTTAGACAGATGAAAATTAAAGAATGCATAAAATTCTAACAGAAAAATGTGAGCAAGGCAAGGATAGAGGTTATGATCAAAGTATAATTGAAATTAAGAGATAAGTAGTGTACTTTATAATACTAAAGAGTTTAGTGATATAGAAATCATGAATATCTATGCATATAATAAATATATGCATACAATAAAATAACCACAAAATTCATTAAGCCAAGATTATGATATTATATCATTATGATATATTCATTGATATGATATATTCATGATAGGATATATTCATTATTACATTCGTTAAGCCAAGATTATGAGAAAGAAAGGAGAACTAGTCAGAATTATGTTAATGGCAATAGACATTACTTACCATCTCTCAGTTCAATATATAGCAACTGGACAAAAGTAAATAAAATACTAAATACCATTTCATGAAAGTAGATTTGATTGATAGGTATTAAAACTAGAGAATACAAGTGTCCACAGTAAAGACACAAAATATGCTTATTGATGGTTTGTAATCTCCTTGGTTTCAGGTATATTCTGAAACTAGCCCTCATATTAAGAGGGCACAAAGAGACTGAAGAAAGAGGCAAGGCATTCCATATTGGCAGGTGGCAGGCTTAAAAAAGAAGGGAACTTATAAACAGGGGTTATCTTGGGCATAGCAAGATGGGTAGATTTCCACATACTGCCCTCCAACCACAAAATCATAAATATTTATATAGATCCCTCAACTGAGTTCAGTCACTTATGCTGTCTGCGTGGTCTCAACACCACATCGTTCTCAAGGCTAGGTCCTTGGAGCAGCCTCTGCGACCAGGGGAGTAAGAAGTATGTACATTCCAAGGATGGGAGAAGAGACGAGTTGTCTCTGATTGCCAGGGTCCAGCTTACTGGTTAACTGTGGTCATGTCTTCTAAGTGCCCTCCCCCAACAATTATATATTAGACTTCCAAGGAATACTCAATAAATATACTCTGATGAGAAGAAGATGAAGAAGAATATGTTTGAGGAAAAAGGACAATGTTGACCTAATAATTAAAAGAAAAAAAGATATGGAAGAAAACTAAAAAAAAAAAAAATAATAAAAAGACTCTTAACTATAGAAAACAAATTGATAATTACCAGAGGGGAGGTGGGTGGGAGATTGGTAAATAGGGTGTGGGGATTAAGGAGTGCATTTGTCCTGATGAGCACAAGGTCATGTAAGAAAGTGTTGATTCACTGTATGGTACACTTGAAACTGCTATCACCTGTATGTTAACATACTGGAATTAAAATAAAATCTTAAAAACAAACAAAAAAAAGAATAATTTTATAGAAACAGTGCCATTCAGTGTGGGATAGATAAGAAGTAAACAAGATTCTTGTTCTCTAGAAGTTTACAATCTAAGATGGGAGAGAGATAAGAACCTTTAAAATACAATTCAACAGAAGAAATGTGCTATGAGAACAATAAGAATTTGTACTCTGAGAGCACATATGGGGAGAGCAGTCCCTCATTTGTGGTGGCAAAGTTTGAGTTAGAATTTTTTTTAGGTTGGGCTTTTCCAGAAGCTGATGCCGAGACAAGGATTTGAGAAGTAATTTTAGGAAGCACTGAAAAGGGAGTGGGAAATGAGTCAGGAAATGGAAAAAAGCCAAACTGTATGAGGAATAATTAGGGTTCTATCCCACAGGGGACCACTGGGAAACAGTGAACTGTGTACCTCCCTGTTGTCCCATCTGGAGAGTAAAGTGTTGTGGTATTCATCTCCAACTGTTCACCATTAATTCAGGGCTGCTTCCAGAGGTATCAACGCATCAATACTTCTGGCCTTCTTCTCAAGTTGGGCACACATCTGTGGTCTGACAGTCATAGGTTCTCAGGGCTATAGATAGAGCAACAGGAGTATCTCTGCCATGTTGTATAGGGGTTCAACAGATGAAGACTATTTGTTGAATAACATAGATGGACAGATGGATGAATGAATGAATGGATGCATGGCTTAGTGGGATGGATAGAAAGGAATATTTATGTGAGATAAAAAAAAATAAGACTGCTGAAATGGTAAGAGTATTATGGACTTTTGAACCTACCTTTTTTTCCTTTTTTATAGACGAGATCTTTATGTATGAATATTAACCATTTTTCTTTTATATATATTACTAATATATCTTCCTAGTCACCAGAATCTTAACTGTCACTAAGCTAGCTTTAGGCAATATTGGTTATTTTATTATATTTTATTTTAATTAGTAATATTTTATAATGATTACATACCAAAATATTCTAGATGGATTAGGCTAAATAAAATACATTATTAACATGATTTTTATTTGCTTCTTTTTACTTTTTAAATGTGGTATTAGAAAGTTTTAAATTACCTGTGTGGCTCACATCACATTTCTATCAGACACTGGACTTCCAATAGAACATTATACTCAAATCTTAAAGTAGGCTTAAGCCCCTTATTTTCAGGGTAACAGATAAATCAAAATGGGCAACAAAGCAGAAAAAGATGGTATCTGTGACACAGACTGAGAGCTGCTTCTCTGTATCCAGCTCAACTGTTGCATTTGCTGGGTAATCATGAGATTAAATTTTGGTTAATGAGATATAATTGGAAGTGTTGTGTGTGAGAGACACTGTATTCAGGATTGGTGACTTTTCTAAGAGAAATACTGGGGGGGGGGGGTTGCATTTTTTTTTTTCTTCACCGAACGTGTATATGTGTGGGGAAATCCTATTTTCTATATTTTTTTGTTGTTGTTTTTCTGTTAACATTTCATTTCAGCTTTGAATTTTTACTAAATTTTCTCCTGACTTGAACATCTTGTTTCTAACCTGGGAATTTGAAATCTTGTTACTTCATGCTACCCTAATTTTTCCAAAGAGCTCAAACCATTCTGATACCAGAACACAGTAAAAATTCGCAGCCATTTCAAGCAGCTGATGGGCTTTTCATATAGTATCATTAACTGGTACCATCAAATGTTCTGAGAGGTGAATGTAAAATGTAAAAAGTATAGGTTTGTTTGTTTCTTTTTCGTAACAATAAACTTTCAAAGAGACGCCCCTCCCCCCCAATTGCCTTCCAAGAATTCTCCTTAAATTGGAGGTAGTTTGAAAGTCTTTTTCTCCTCCTTCCTCCAATCTATTGCCTGGAATGTGGATACAATGGCTGAGGCTCTAACAGGGACATTAGATGATAAGTTTGAAGGTCACAATTTAGTCATTGCCGGGAGATGAGTTAGAAAGATTCCTGACCTACTTCCAGTTTCTTCTACTTAAGAGAGAAATAACTTTCTATGGTGTTTAAATTAGTGTTATGTTGTGATTTTTCTATTGTATGTCCTGTTTGGAGACTGACCTTTGCATTAATCAGAATGTACTCTATCAGCAAAGACAGCTCCTCTACCGCTCCTGCAAGTCCTGCCAAGTACTTGGGGGCTCCTCTCTCACCATCCTGAAACCCATTTCAGTCTCTTGAGGGACTAATTCCTCTACCAGTAAGCTGTCCAGTGCGGGGAAAATAGAATCTCTCACGTCGCCCTGTCTCTTGCTGTCATGGTGCTGGTGGCCATGCTGGTGCCTGTAAGCATCACGGATGGAGGAGGGACGAAGGGCAGGAGGAAGGACTTTATTGGTTATTTTAAACTGAATGCAAGAAGTGCTGTTCATAAAGAAGAAATCCAAAAGCAACGAAGAAATAAACGAGGCTGTCTCGTTTGGGGGGTTCCATGAAAGATCCATGTCTATGAGTGTACTCGGTTTGGTGATGTATTTTTTATCACTTCAGACCAGGTACAATGTTATTTGGAAGGACTTCTGTACCTGGAGAACTATAGCCACATCAAAAATTGTATTCTTCTGCCTTTTTATCTCCCAGGGTAAATAAAGCACCTATTTCATATAATCCAATGCTCAAAAGTACTTTTCCAGTTTCTTTCTAACTGCATACCATTTTTGTACTGTGAATGGATATACTATGGTATATCTTTCCACATGATTTAAAAATATGATACTTGGTTTCACACCTGGTCTGTTGATAGTCTTGAATTCAATAGAATTCCAAGCAGAAATTCTATACTACAAAAACTTTGTTCTGGCAGGTAATACCAGTAAAGTGGAAATAGATATCTTCTCATAGCTCATGGCTGCTCATATGGAAAGTCTTTTAAATAGTGCTGATACACTAAGACTAATAAAGCCTTTCATAATGTAGGCATTCTGGGTTTTCTACTGTCCTATTAACTAATAACCAAGTTTCTGGTACTTGATTACTTATTTTTTTTTATGATCATTTTGTCTTTTCACTAGTGGTTACCTTATTGTCACTAAATATGAATTCATAAATCTATTTACTCTTTTGTGAAACAGGAATAATACTTCTAAAGACTTGATGAGAAAAAAAAACCAGTAAAAGTTATGTTGTCTGAATATTTTTGAAAACCTGCGTATGACTGTAGTCTTTCTCCTGTGCCTGTCTCACCATATTATGTTGGGTGTGGCAGTGGGAGCAGCTAACCGATCCCTTTAGTGCACAGGTCTTTGCATGGAGAGGAGCTAGGCCCCAAGAACTGTACTCGGGACCCTAAAACTGAATTTACATGATGAGATTCTAGACTTTTTGCTGGTGCTATCATGGGATGAGACTTTTAGAAGCCTCAGAAAGGACTGAGTGTGTCTTAAATGGAGGAGGAATGTACAGAAGGCCTTCTGTGGTGATCTTTAAATATGTTCACCAAAGGCTTAGCTACTCTTCTTTCTTAAGAGATGGAGCTTATTTTTCCTCTCCTCGAATAAGGTTTGAACTTCTTGGCTCTCTTCTAATGAATATGGTAAAGCAAAAGTGACAGTATATAGTTCTGGATGGAGACAAGGTCATAAGGGCATGGAGGCTTCCTTTGGGCTGTCTTTCCCAGGGAGAGTTTAGCCGCCATGCCATGAGGACACTCAGGCAGCCTACATAAAGGGTCTACGTGGCTATGGGCTGAAGTGTACTGTCAGCAGTGTGTGAGAAACTGAGGCTCCCTGTCAGTATGTTCATGTGCCATCTTGATGCTCTTCTGGCTCCAGTTAAACCTTTTTCCTGAAACCCCAGCCAACATCCTGACTACAGCCACGAGAGACATTCTGAGTCAGAACCATCCAGCTAAACTCTTCAAAATCCTGGTCACAAAAATTAAAAAAAAAAAAAAAAAGTAACCATCATTTCATTATTTATTTTTAAAAATTGTATTCATTTATTTGAGAGAGAGAGAGAGCAAATATGCTTGCGCCTGCACACACACACCTGAGTGGGGGAATGCGGAAGAGGGAGAGAGAGAAGTAGGCTTCCCGCTGAGTCGGGATGGGGTCATGACCTAAGCTGAAGGCAGACACTTAACCACCCAGGCACCCCAAGATAATTACTGTCATTTAAAACCATGGAGTTTGGGGATAATCTGTTACACAGCAATAGATAACTGATATAGTGGTGTAGTGGTGATGTACCAGTTAAATATGGCCATAAGTATGCCATGTACTGTTGGCACACAGTTGGCATATAAATATTTATATTTATAAATATTTTATATTTATAAATATATTTATATTTATAAATATATTTATATTTATATGCCAACTGACACAGAATCTCAGTGGCATATAACAGTAAGCATTGATTATGGGCCAGCTGGGGTTCAACTGGTCTGAGCTGAGCTCAAGAAGGTCGTTCTGTTGTCTCAACTGGGCTTGCATCGGGGGTGAGCAAAGGGTCATCCTTGGGATTTTCTCATTCTCATTCTCTCCCTGAACCACCAGGCTATTCCAGACATGTTCTTCTTTGAGGCTAAGAGGGCAAGCCTAATCCTTCATATGACTTTAATGCTTTTGGACATGACCCATCCAGTGTCACTGCGTAAGCCTAAGCAAATCACATGCTGGCCCCAAAGTTGGGGGGTGAGGGAAATCTTTTTTTTTTTTTTTTTTGGCTATTGGAATAAAACTTTATTTAGAAAAACAGGTGGTTGGCCCACAATCTCTCATTTGTTGTTTTCTAATCTTGAATGTACCATATTAATTGTTTTGTCATTCATCAAGATTTATAATTAAAACAGAACAGTTCACTCTTAGATCTTCTAAATTAATGTTTTTTAGTTTCCTATTTCTTTTAGTAGACCCTTAGTTTCAATTGGCATGTAATGTATTCAGATCTTCTGTGCTTAATGCTTCTGATTTTTAGGACCTGTTCTATCAGAGATTTGTTGTAATTGTGTAATCCATGTAACAATGAGCTAGAAAGACTCGGTTAGAAATAATTCCTTAGGGGCTCCTGGGTGGCTCAGTGGGTTAAAGCCTCTGCCTTCGGCTCAGGTCATGATCCCAGAGTCCTGCTCTGCCTACTTGTGATCTCTGTCGAATAAATAAATAAAATCAAAAGAGAAAAAAAAGATATAATTCCTTAGCTCTTACCTGAGTATGGGCCACAGGGTTACATTTAAAAGAGAAAGGTTATTTTGCTTTCATTTTAAAAATTTAAATTAAGGGGCAGCTAGGTGGCTCAGTGGGTTAAGCCTCTGCCTTTAGCTCAGGTCATGAACTTGGGGTCCCGGGATTGAGCCCCACATTGGGCTCTCTGCCTGGGAGGGAGGCTGCTTCCCCCTCTCTTTCTGCCTGCTGCTCTGCCTGCTTGTGATCTCTCTCTCTCTGTCTAATAAATAAATAAAAATTTAAAAATATGTGATATCATCTTAGGTTGATTTTGCTAAATTACACTTTTTCGTAGGAACATAATACATTCTCTCTAGATTTGCCTTAGAAAAGAGAGGAGCTGCCCAGTTTCATGACAAAAATTGTGTGGAAAGGGTGAAAACTTGGAGTGAAAACTCGGGGCTAATAAAGCCATCTGCCACAAGTGAGGCGAAGGGAGCAAGTTTTACAACAAATTGAAAAGGGCTTGAGAGGAGTAATAACCAGATAAGACTGCGTGGCATGGAAAGGAGGACTGAGGCTGCTTTCACTGACAATGAAGCCATAGGGTCTGCAGGGGGTCCAGGAAAGCCACTGGTGAAGGTGGTCGGACCGTAAACAAGTCTGCTATTTTGCTGAAACAGATACTGTCTTATACATTTATTTCACAGATGAGAGAAAAAAAGACACACCACCTCCAAAGATAAGCTAACACATTTAGGTAGAAATTACGAAGGTGATGTTGAGCTCAAATTTATGCTGGTGAGCCCCTTGCAAGTTCCAGCACCCTAGGAGTGTGAGTTATCATGAGAAAAGGGAATGAACACAGATATCCATTTTGAGTTTCCTTTGCACTAGATGTATCTAAAAAAAATTTTTTTTTTTGGAGTTTCATGCTCAAATATCTTTTTTTTTTTTTTTAAAGATTTTAATTATTTATTTGACAAGAGAGAGACAGAGACAGAGAGGGAACCCAAGCAGGGGGTGTGGGAGAGGGAGAAGCAGGCTCCCTGCTGAGCAGGAGCCCAAAGTGGAACTCCATCCCAAGACCCCCGGATCATGACTTGAACCAAAGGCAGATGATTAACTGACTGAGTCACTCAGGTGTCCCTCAGATATCTTTTTATTAAATATAAACATCTGTTATGTTTATTTGGGGGAAATATTTATGTTACTTGAAAAATTTATTCAAATACATCCATACATATGACTAAGCAGTCCTTGGGATTTCAGATAAAGTGATGTAGTTTACAAACTGAACAGTTTAAGGAAGATTATATATTTAAGTGTCCAAATTTAGCTTTTTCCCTTAATTCAGTGAAATCTAAACAAATCCTTTTTTGGCCCGTGGCAGTCAGCATAAACATAGGTACTTGATCCTTCGAGTGGAACAAACAAAAAGTGTGTTACAATTTAAAAAAAAAGAAAGAAGTAAAAGACAGAAGAATCCTTAAGTTAAATTCTGAGCTTGCCCATTTATTTCCATTTTACTCTTTCCACTTCAGTTTTCTGATCTGAAAAACAGTCATTGTGTTGTATCTACTGTTGTTTTGTTGTTGTTCTGCAAGATATACTTGGACAATGAACTTCACAAATCATTCACAGCTTTGGACTAGATTATTTTCCTGTTGCCTTCCAACAATAAAATACCAAAATTAAGTACAGTAGGATTGATCCAATCTGCTACAACCGGGAAGAGATTGGGCCTTGATAGGACTCATCCCACATCTCATTAATAAGAACGTGTTTTCTCTCTCAGCACTGAGGCCTGTTTTTAAAAATTTCCCACTGCTGAATTTTCTCCTTTGTACTAATAGGAGATGAGTGAATTTAAATAGTTTTACAATAATGAGTTAGCTCTATAAAGTGTTCTTTTTATCTATAGTAAAGATTTTATCCTTAAAATTTCAAAATGAGCTGGAAAAAATACTTCAGTGTACAAGGCAAAATATATTATAGATTAAAATTATGTGACTCTTTCCCCCTCTGGATTCGTAATATTCTGGGTTGTGATTACATTATTTCCACCTTTAAAAATCATGCTTAAAAAAAAGAGAGTAGAGGCCAGGGGAGCAATAGCAACCTTAGTACCAAAGATGTTTACTCTGCTATTTTTTTAAGGGACGTTCCAATGTCCCTTTCTGAAATCAATGCTGGCCTTTGTCCTACAGGTGTCTAATGTTATTGAACAGAGTTCCTTGTATCAGATTACCTTAGGAGAGAGAAATGGCCTTTGGCAAAGGGATCACTAGCAGTTATCTCTAGTTTATTTATTTTAAAATTTTTTTAAAAAATTATTTATTTATTTTAGAGAGAGAGTGAATGAATGAGTATGGGGAGGGGCAGAGAGAGAGGAACTTGAGCCTGACGTGGTGCTTGACCTCAAGATCCTGAGATCACAACCTGAACCAAAAATGAGTCAGAGGCTCTCTTGACTGTACCACCCAGGTGCCCCACCTCTAGCAGGCTCAGGTGGCTTCTCTGTTTCACACAAATTTAGAATTTCTTGTTTCATGCCATTGTATCTCTTGGTGGTTTAACCTCTGTGTTTATTGATTTATTTATTTTTAAGATTTTACTTATTTATTTGGTACAGAGAGAGAGAGTGAGCATAAGCATGGGGAGCAGCAGGCAGAGGGAGAAGCAGACTCCCTACCCAGTAAGGGGCCTGATGCAGGACTCAATCACAGGATGCTGGGATCATGACCTGAGCAAAAAGCAGACACATAACCGACTGAGCCACCGAGACGCCCCAACTTCTATGTTTAAAGACAACTTCTCTCATGAATGTTTCTTAAGCATCAGAGGCATGTACAAGATTTGATGTCACTTTGGATAGCATGGGCAAAGACAAAGGACAGAGTTTAATAAATTGACATAAAAAATAAGTGAATGTACTCCCAGATAATTTTTTCTTTGACATCATTTTCTGTGAAAGTTTCCATTTCATACCTGTGTTCCCCAGTTGAAGGGTAGTTCTCCTTATGTTATCAGTCCTGTGTAAATTGTTTTCCTGGTGGTAGAATGGTTGGTTTTTCCAAAAGTATTATCATTTTAATGTTAGGGTGTTATCACCATCCTAAAAGACAAGATGGCGGGATGTGAAAAGAGAGTATGGTTGGAGCCCTGTGGCACATTAGAAAGTGCCTGCTCAGTGTCACAGTCAAGCCATCTGAGTTCTTCCCCTCATTTGGAGACTTAGTAGCTGTGATGATCTTGGGCAGATTGCTTAACTTCCTGCAAGCCTCATTTTCTTCGTAATGGAAGGCAAGGCAGGTTTTTCAGAGAGGGAAAGTGAAGTTCTAGGCAGGAAGTGCCTTCTCCATGAAGTAGGAGGCTGGACTAGAAAGCCTCTGGTTAAGGTATAACTCTTAGATTTTTACTTGATTCTTAGGTCTATGCCACATCAGAGTCACAGAAACGTGTGTTTCAATGATTTGTTTTTAAATTTCTTGAAAAAATTGTGTGTGTGTATCATTACTCATTTTTTAAATCCAATCAAAAGTACTAAAACCCATATTTTGAGAAATGTGTTAGGATAAGAGACATTGTCTTTGTATACTTAAAAATACTCATTTAGGAATTTTTCTTTAAAAATAAAGTAATTTTTATCTTAAAAATTAATTTGTATTATTACAGAAAATTTGAAAAACACATACAAACAGAAGAAAGAAAATATTACATGCATGTCCTTGAAGTTACTTTAAGCACATTTTCTCCCAGGTTTTTTCTTTTCTAATGGTTTACATTGTTGTAATAATTGATAAATAATTAGTAGTCAGATTTTAGAAATAAATAACCAGTAATTAAAAATTAATATATTATTAATTTTAATTCTTTTTCCCTCTCTTCAGTGTAAAAGGAATTTTCACATATTAAAAATCTGGGGAAAAGTGTAAAGAAGAAGATTATGTTCATTTAGAGTCCCATCACATATTTTCCCCATATAAATGGACATCTGTGTTTGAAAATAAAAGTTTGATATCTACTGCTTCCCTTTTCTTCACTTATTTATTCCATTTTTTTTTTTTTTGAGAGTTATCTATTTATTTTAGAGAGAGAGAGTGTGTGCATTCACACCAGTGGCAGAGGGCATAGGTAGAGGGAGAGAGAGAATACCAAGCAGGCTCCCCACTGAGCATTGAGCCCAACACAGGGCAGGATCCCAGGACCTATGAGATAATGACCCAAGGAGAGATCACATGTCAGATGTTTAACTGACTGAGCCAACCAGGCTCCCCTCTTTCTCTTAATCTTCTAAGCAGAGGTTACTAGTTTCTGTTCCATAGAGGCAGAGATAGTCCAGGAAAAAAAACAAAGGTATGTCAAAACGATACACAGATTCCCAAATTCTATACTAATATAACTTTTTCCTATTCTCAGTTTGCTCTTTTATAAAATTCAGAATCTGGACTAGATGTTCTGTGGTTGTGTCAAATCATCATATTGTATATTTTAAACTAACACAATGTTATGTCCACTACGTATCAATAAAGCTGGAAAATAAAAATCAGACCCCAAAAGTAATTATAATGTGAGATAGAATTTTGTAAAAAGCTAAGCACCAAAACAAATATTATAATAAAGGGAAGTTTCATGTATTGGTGGACATTGTTGAGTTTTCTAATTACAGTTTTTTTTTTAAACATCACTATAGATTTGCTATAGATTTATTTTACTTGAGGTTTTAGATCAATTTCCTGAAGTGGGCTAATCTTAATTTTTAGTTTGGAGGCGATGTGGCACAAGTTTAAGAGGTAGAACATCTGAGTTCTATTTTTCAAGTGTCCCTGCCTGGGGGTGGGGGTGGTGTGAAAAGCCAAGGGGGCCGAGGCCTAACCTATATTCCATTCACTGAGCAGTACACACTTTTTGGTGTTCTTTTCCTAAGTTGCATGAAAGTACTCTGTGGGATAGCAATGACTATGACTGGGTTGTTGAAGGAAAAGCAAACAGTCAGTGTGGTCCTCAATGTCATCTGTTGACCCTAACATCTATTGGAACAGACATCATCCATCCTATCTAGTCCTTAGAGGTCAGTCCATGTAATGCCCAGAAGTTCCTCATTCCAACCTCCACAGGTTCTCTTCATCTCTCTTGCTGTGTCTTGAGGGAACATAGAAATCATTCGGTTCTCAGCCTGTGCTGGGACACAGGAAACCTATAATATTGTCCCCAGTGCCATCTACCTAGGCACACCATGCAGCCATTTTTTCTCAGACGCCTTGCCATTTCCATAGGCTCTGTCTGAATAATGAGTCTAGGTTGCTTTTCCTCCTAGAGACCACCAGCTTTTTATGGGGGTTTTGAATCTTTCCCAGAACTCAGTCCAAGAGGTGGGGAAAAGCTTCCTCTTTCTGGGACCCACTAGATGTTGTTACTACATCTCTGATTCCATTTCAGTAAGATGGAGACTTCCCTTAGCCTGAGGACTCTTTTCTAGTGTGGAGGTTGGAGTGGGGTGAGGCTGGGACATTTTGCTCTAACTCATGTATTTCCCCACATATCTTGTAAGTGTCATGGCTCCTTCCTTTTTTTAACTTCCAAATGACCTAAGTTTTAAAATCCTAAATCTAACAGGGAGCGTCTTTAAATCTTGTTATCTTCAGACACATCATTTTCCTAGTCAAGGAGACAGATAATCTGGGTGTCTGGATAGTGGCGGTGGTTTCTATGTGAGAGGGCAAGGGGGAGCTGGGAAAAAAAATATCGGGGAATGGGAGTATGGCAATGCCTTAATATTTTTTTTAAAAAGCAGAATAAAACTTTTTTTTTTTTTTTGGTTAGTCCTAACTAATGTCCTCAAAGGCATTATTTCCCCAATTTGAATGATCTAGGAACTCTTTTAAAGAAAAAATTATTTGGCACATCCCTGAGAATAAATCTGTGGATCATGTGTGTTCAACGGCAGTTGTGAAGTTGAGTGCTCAGGGAATGTTACTGGAAGGCTCCAACAGCCCATCTGGACCTGTCAACTTTCTTTGGCCACATTTCCCTGGAATGAAGCCTTCACTATTTTCAGCAAAGGGTTTAAAGTCAAAGTGCACATATGGGTGATGACTTCTTGATGCAATGTCTTTTGTAAGACCTAAGTTGTGATGCACATGGGTGAGAGTGTAGGAATTCGTTCCTTTCGGAAGAACTCTGGTTGACTTTTTTTTTTTTTTTTAAGATTTTATTTATTTGGAGGAGGAGTCAAGATGGCGGAGAAGTAGCAAGCTGAGTCTGCTTCAGCTAGCCGGAGATCAGCTAGATAGCTTATCTAAAGATTGCAAACACCTGAAAATCCATCGGCAGATCGAAGAGAAGAAGAACAGCAATTCTGGAAACAGAAAATC